>NC_140991.1:123076071-123543893 GCF_052327205.1 Somniosus microcephalus
GAGAAGAGAGAGAAGGAGAAGGGGGGGAAGGAGAAGGGGGGGAAGGAGAAGGGGGGGGGAAGGAGAAGGGGGGGGGGAAGGAGAAGGGGGGGAAGGAGAAGGGGGGGAGGAAGGGGGGGAAGGAGAAGGGGGGGGAAGGAGAAGGGGGGGGGGAAGGAGAAGGGGGGGGGGGAAGGAGAAGGGGGGGGGGGAAGGAGAAGGGGGGGGGGGAAGGAGAAGGGGGGGGGGAAAGGAGAAGGGGGGGGGAAAGGAGAAGGGGGGGGGGAAAGGAGAAGGGGGGGGGAAGGAGAAGGGGGGGGAAGGAGAAGGGGGGGGGAAGGAGAAGGGGGGGGGGAAGGAGAAGGGGGGGAAGGAGAAGGGGGGGGAAGGAGAAGGGGGGTGGAAGGAGAAGCGGGGGGAAGGAGAAGGGGGGGGAAGGAGAAGCGGGGGGAAGGAGAAGGGGGGGAAGGAGAAGGGGGGGGAAGGAGAAGGGGGGGGAAGGAGAAGGGGGGGGAAGGAGAAGGGGGGGAAGGAGAAGGGGGGGGAAGGAGAAGCGGGGGGAAGGAGAAGCGGGGGAAGGAGAAGGGGGGGGAAGGAGAAGGGGGGGGAAGGAGAAGGGGGGGAAGGAGAAGGGGGGGGAAGGAGAAGCGGGGGGAAGGAGAAGCGGGGGGAAGGAGAAGGGGGGGGAAGGAGAAGGGGGGGGAAGGAGAAGGGGGGGAAGGAGAAGCGGGGGAAGGAGAAGGGGGGGAAGGAGAGGGGGGGAAGGAGAAGGGGGGAGGAAGGAGAAGGTGGGGAGGAAGGAGAAGGTGGGGAGGAAGGAGGAGAAGGTGGGGAAGGGGGGGGGGGGGGGAGGAAGGAGAGGGGGGGAGGGGTGTGAAGGAATGGTCATGATTCAGAGAAATACACGATACCATGAACAGGTTTCTAATATTATTAATAAAAGACACACTGGGTTTAAGAGACACAAGTCTCAGCAGACAAGGCTGTGAACAGATTACAGGCTTCTGAGAAAAGATCAGTTGATAACAAAGTTGTAAACAAGCTTTGAAATGGGAATTAGTTAAATATTCTGAAACAATGAAAGAATGAAATGGCAGTTTGGCGATTCCAGAGAGTCTATGGTTTGCAACCAACACAATGGAAGACCCAAGTGAAGTGTGAAGAGCTAACACGATAAAACAGAAATACAAACATTGAAAGAGGCATGTGCCTTTGAAACATGACATCAAGAAAAGAAACATCTGCTGGTCAAATAGTTTTATGTTAAACTTGGAAAACAGGAACCATAAGATTAAATATGCAACCAATTGAGATAGCTAGAAAACAAGTAAACATTCAGTTGAAATGTCTTTAATTTAGATATAGTAAAAACCATACCAACAACAAGACTTTGAAGATATAACTTCAATATAGACACCAAGCAATTGCACTGAGTTTGTATTGAACATGGAGAATAAGGAAAGACACATTGGCCTAGAAATTCGGTTTTGGCGCAGCGAGGACTTTAGCGCCGGAAGTTAGTGCCGGCGCTAAGTCCCCCTGCGCGCGCCAAAAATTCAGTAGCGCCGCGCCCAAACGGCTGCCGGCGCTACTGAGGGGTCTCATCGCCTCAAAACTGGCGCCATGCGCCGCATTGCGGCGCTATTCCGGCGCTGCAGCGCCCGCTGTGGTGCGGCAGGCTCGGGAAGTGCAGGCCTCCTCCTTCCGTTAAGGAGGAGCTGCCTGCACCCGGCCGCGGCCCGCGATAATCTTTTTAAAAATGAGCCCAGCACCTCGGACAAGTGCCGGGCTTGCTTCTGTTCCGGGGGGGGGGGGGGCGGGGGGAAGTCCGGGGAGGGAGCTGCGGCCAGGCGGCCGGCGGGAAAGCGGCCGGCCGCCGCGGGGCCTTTAATGCGCCGGCGCAAAGTTCTGTAAGGCACCTCTGCCAGAAATACGTTGCTTGCGGCTGCCACGGGCGAGGCGGCCGCAACTCAATTTCCGAGTTCGGGCGGGTTACCATGGCAACCGGGACGCTGCGCACACCGATGACGTCATCGGTGCCGGCGCAGCGCTACCGGCCTAACGCCGATTTAGGGCCCCTGTCAATTTCTAAACTGGCCATAACTTCGGCGCTAGGCCCTCTAGCGCCTCAAAAGCAGCGCTAAGGCCAGTGAATTTCTAGGCCAATGTCTGCTAAAAAGCAGTTAAGCCAAAATTAAGAATTGAATGAAGAATCTTCGGTAAGAATGACATCAAACAAAAACCATAGCTGTCATTGTTTTTATGATGGTTTTTGGAACACCTAAATAGAGAAATAATTATGCATGCAATAGTTGAATTGATAGTAACATAGAAAGCATTCGAAAGAGGTATCAATAAAAACAATTAGCTGACATCAGCAGAGAACATCAAAGAAGAAACCAAAGCCAAAAGGGTATAAAAATAAGACCTTTTTTAACAGAACGTCAGAACACGCTGAACGGGCAGGGCATTTCTCAACTTTCCAGAGGCATCTCTAAGTTTTTAACTATGAGTCTCAGAAAATAAAGTGATTGATTTTTGGTGGATGATCTGGATTTAGAAATAAGAAATGTAAGGATTTAGAAATAAGAAATAAGAAATGTAACAAAGTAAATATTTGAGAATAAGGATCTCTGAGAAATAAGAAATGTAAGCTAATTGTACTTTGAATTGTTAATGTTGCGACTGATTCAACAGATGTTAACTGAATGCTGGCTCTTAAATAAAACTATGGCCTAGAAATTGGGTATAGCCCCGCTTGGGGCGGTAGAATTGGCGCTGCGCAAATTTTATAGCCAGACGCAACTTATCGCCACCTCACGCGATATTGGGTTGCAGCGCCCCTAAAAGGTGATTGCGGCGCAAAATCAGGCGTTACACGGGACTCCTAAGGTGCTAGCCTGGCAGCGCTACTCAATATCGGCGCGGGCGGGCGCAGCGCAGGTGCTGTCAATAATCGATGACCACGAGACTTTCAGGCGCCGGCCAGCTCTTAAAGGGGTGGGTCAGTAAGGATCAGCAGCCACGCTCTGCGCCTTGTAGGCCTCAAAATCGGCACTGGGCATTCTGTGGCGTTAAAAACTTTGAGAAGATGGAGAGGGTGAGGCAGAGAGCGGAGCGCTTTACCAATGGGGCATTGGATGCTTTGGTAGGCACAGTGGAGCGCCGGCGAGCTGTGCTGTACCCCGACAATGGCAGGAGGCCTAATCAAAAGGAATACCGCAGAGCTTGGAGGGAAGTTTCTCAAAAAGGTCAACTCCAACAGCATGGTGATCAGGAGCCCTGTGCAATGCAGGAAGAAATTCAACGACCTCACTCGGGTCGTTAGGGTGAGTGGTGTTTCGGCAATCTTCTTCATCCCTCCATCTGCACCTGGCTTTATGGCCAGAGGGTGCACGATGCCCCATTGGCCATCTGTCAGCAAGCACCCATGGCCCTTTCTGGGAACACACATGCACATTAAACTCAGGGCATCATGTAAGGGCTATTCCACCATGGGGGGCATAAGATGACAGCTCAGGGCATCATGTTTCATCACTTCCTGTCCTTTCTCCTGCAGGCCAAGCTGGCCAGGAACCGCAAAGAGCAGCTTCGGACCGGAGGAGGACGTCCTCGCCTCCAGACCCTCACGGACCTCGAGGAGAGAGTTCACCAGATTGTTGGTGGCCGGATGACTGGACCTGTCACCACTGGAGCTGCCGACCCCATTGTGCACAGCGATGGTAAGGTCATCACCTTTTTGATCTGTCTCCTTCCACTTGTTCCCCCCACCAGCATGCTTTTTCACTCTGGACCCATGTCACAGCATTGCAGCAATCTTGCATCCCTTGCTGCCACCCTGTCCTTTCACTAAAGCCACTCTTCAACCTCCCTGCTTTCAGATGCTGCATCACCAGCTCGGGAGACGGGCCCTCAAGCTGCCAGTGCCACTGACTCTGGAGGCGACCAGCAGGAAGAACCCAGAACATCTGTGCCAGCCTCAGGCGAGCCAGCCCATCTGGAGACTGGGGATAGTACTTCCCTGGAGGGGAGCAGGGGGGTGGCTCTGATGAGGAACCAGTTCCAGGAACCAGCAGGCTGCAGCAACGCAAGCGGAGTAGGGAAGCTCGGGGGCCATCTCCCCGGAGGGCGATCTCCCCGGAGGGCGAGTCAGGCCACGATGACTGCTGCACAGAGCGCGGAAGAGGTACGGTCCCTCGCTGAAATGAGCGCCCAGGCTCGGCTCAGGCACACTGAGCTGATGGCTGCAGTGGCAAGGATGCCTGAATCCGTCGAGACACTGGCAAGGAGTGTCCAAGACTTCGAGGCAGCACAGGCAAGGAGTGCGCCGGACTTTGGGGCAGCACTGGAAAGGACTGTCCAGGACTTCGGGGCAGCACTGGAAAGGACTGTCCAGGGCTTCACCGAAGCACTGGCACCTGCCATGCAAGTGCTGAGTGCTGCCACGCAGTCACTTGCTGGCCTCATGCAGATGCAGATTGAGGCCACGCGAGCACTGACTGCTGCCAACCTCGATGGATCAGGCAGGATTACCCGGGGCCCTTGCAGCACCACAGCAGGCCGTCAATCTGTGGACCAGCCGATTGGGGCGCATGCTGCGGTGCTGCCCCATCTGAGTGCCAGTGTGTCGGCTGACCACGTAGCAGGTGTCCACTCTCAGGATGTCAGTATTCCTGATGCCACCACTGGGACGTCTCCACTGCAGCTCAGACTGCTTCCACCCATGCACAGTTGGAGCAGTCAGCATCCAGGCCCTCCAAGCCCAGAGGTCGTCCACGCCGTCCCTCAGGGGCTTCTGCGCTTTCGGACACTCAGCAGGCGTCCCCCAGCCTTGATGCAGCCACTGGGGTCCAATTACGGAGGAGCTGCAGGGAGGGAAGGGGCCGATCTCGTAAGAGAAGTAGATCACCATCAAGGGGTAAAGAGTAGAGGGAGCTGCTGAGATGTCTTATTTGTAGAATTCAAGGCTGTATACACCTGCTGTGAATGTTAGTAATGTTTTGGGTAGTCTGGCGGGTTTGCGAGACAGTTATGTGTTATTTCGTTAGTTATGCTTTCGGTTGCCATTGCTTTGTCATGTTGGAAGGAAGCACATTTTTGAAAATAAAGAAAAGGTTTTATTTACAATGGCCATCTATACTATGTGCAATCATTCTGGCCTTCATAGGCTTTGGGTGACCCAGACGGTTCTCTCCCAATGACACCAAGCATTCCGTCAGAGGGGCCGAGAACCGACCCCTTATGAGCCTCTGACGGACGGCCCTTCCAGTTTCTGGAACCCCTCCGCCTCTGCTGGTCCTTCAAGGTCGGCTGGCATTGGCTGGGTACGTTGGATGGCGAGGTTGTGGAGCATGCAGCAGACAACGACGACGTGGGCGACTCGCTCCGGCGAGTACTGCAGGGCGCCCCCCAAATGGTCGAGACAGCGGAACCGCTGCTTGAGCGCACCGATTGTGTGCTCCACAATGTTCCGCATCACCTGATGGCTGGCGTTGTACTGCTCCTCTGCCGGGCTGCTGGGTGAGCGGAGCAGGGCCATAAGCCAGGGGCACAGAGGATAGTCCTGGTCTCCGAGAAGCCAGCCTCGTGGGTGAGCCGGGGCCTCGAAAAGGTCTGCCACTGAGGTCTGTCGCAGGATGAAAGCGTCGTGGCTGCTGCCAGGGTATTGTGCGTTGACCACGAGGATCAGCTGCCGGTGGTCACAGACCAGCTGTACATTGAGGGAGTGGAACCCCTTGCGGTTGCGGAACTCCTCGGGATTATGTACAGGCGCACGCAAAGCCACATGCGTACAGTCGATGGCGCCCTGCACCATGGGGAAGTCAGCTATTGCCGCAAAGCCCTGTGCGCGCTCCCGCTGCTTCTCCGGTGTCAAAGGGAACGAGATGCATTGCCGCCTCCTCTTATATAGGGCATCTGTAACTTGGCGGATGCAGAAATGCACCGCAAACTGGGAAATGTTAGCAATGTCCCCAGTTGCTGCCTGAAACGAGCCGCTGGCAAAGAAACCTTTACGGCCACCGACAGAGGTCCTGCACCGTATCTTCGGCTGCAAATCGTCCTGAAGCAGGTGGCACAGCTCAGTCACCACCTCCTTGTGGAATCGCAGCCTTCTGACACACTGCTCCTCCGACATGTTGTGGTAGGAGAACTGCTGCCTGAAAACCCTCGCAGCGTAAGGTCTGCTGTGGCGACGTCTGTTGGTCCTCCCCCATCTGGCCACTCCTGACCCTCTCTCCCTCCGTCTCTGTGCCCTCTCAACATGGTCGACCAGCAGGACGTTCCCCTCCAGAGCAGCCCCCATAATAAGTTGTAATGTCTCACCAGCAGCAAGGTAATGTTCACAGGGCTGACGGTCCTCTGGCACCGCTGGCTGAATGGCAGTAAGTCTCTCCCACTGCAGCTCTGCAACTCTCTGAAACCAACCAACAAGTTGCGCTCTCAAAATGGCTGATGCTTTGATAACAGTGCAGTCCCCTTTAAAGAGCGCCCCCTTAACCCGAGAGTGCCTGGGGAACGTTCCAGTGAGCTGTCACTATTGGCGCCAGGCGGAACGGAGGTGGGCGCCACTCAATTTCCAGTCCGGGGTGCCAAAAAGGCGTTGCACACTGAAATGATGTCATGATCAGCCTGCGCCCGCGAGCGGGCGCTAAGTTTTTGCACCGGCGCTAAGAGCCACTCAATATTGGATGAGGCGCTCGCCTCGCGGCGCCCGGCCGCTAGCTGCTTAGCCCCCCACTCCTCGGCCTCTTTAGGCGCTAAGCCCTGGTGCTACCAACCGAATTTCTCACCCTATATTTCTAGTATAATAGCAAAATACTGCGGATGCTGGAAATCTGAAATAACAACAGAACATGCTGGAAATACTCAGCAGGCCAGGCAGCATCCGTGGAGAGAGAAACAGAGTTAACGTTTCAGGTCTGGGACGCTTCATCAGAACTGGAAAAAGCTGGAGATGTAACAGATATTAAGCAGGTGCAGAGACATGGGGGGGTGGGGTTAGGAGGGGAAAAAGGAATTGAAAGAACATCCTGTACTTTTGGAAGAGGCAGAAAAGATTAAATGTTGCAAATGGGAGTGGCAAAAATCATACTGCATGAAAAATGGGGGCAGGGATAATTATCTGAAATTGTTGAACTCGATGTTGAGTCCGGCAGGCTGTAAAGTGCCTAATCGAAAGATGAGGTGCTCTTCCTTGAGCTTACGTTGAGCTTCATTGGAACAATGCAATAGCCCGAGGACAGAGAGATCAGAGCAGGAGTGAAGCGGTGAATTAAAGTGACAGGCGACCGGAAGCTCAGGGTCACCCTAACGGACTGAATGGAGGTGTTCCGCAAAGCGGTCGCCCAATCTGCGTTTGATCTCCCCAATGTAGAGGAGACCGCATCGTGAGCAGCGAATACAGTATATTAAATTGCAAGAAGTACAAGTAAATCGCTGTTTCACCTGGAAGGGGTGTTTGGGGCCCTGGACAGTGGGAAGGGAGGAGGTAAAAGGGCATGAGGAGGGGGGGGGAAGGCAGAGGAGGGGGGGGGGAAGGCGAGGAGGGGGGGGGGAAGGCGAGGAGGGGGGGGGGGGAAGGCGAGGAGGGGGGGGGGGAAGGCGAGGAGGGGGGGGGGAAGGCGAGGAGGGGGGGGGGAAGGCGAGGAGGGGGGGGGGAAGGCGAGGAGGGGGGGGGGAAGGCGAGGAGGGGGGGGGGAAGGCGAGGAGGGGGGGGGGAAGGCGAGGAGGGGGGGGGAAGGCGAGGAGGGGGGGGGGGAAGGCGAGGAGGGGGGGGGGGAAGGCGAGGAGGGGGGGGGGAAGGCGAGGAGGGGGGGAAGGCGAGGAGGGGGGGGGGGAAGGCGAGGAGGGGGGGAAGGCGAGGAGGGGGGGGGGAAGGCGAGGAGGGGGGGAAGGCGAGGAGGGGGGGAAGGCGAGGAGGGGGGGAAGGCGAGGAGGGGGGGAAGGCGAGGAGGGGGGGAAGGCGAGGAGGGGGGGAAGGCGAGGAGGGGGGGAAGGCGAGGAGGGGGGGAAGGCGAGGAGGGGGGGAAGGCGAGGAGGGGGGGAAGGCGAGGAGGGGGGGAAGGCGAGGAGGGGGGGAAGGCGAGGAGGGGGGGAAGGCGAGGAGGGGGGGAAGGCGAGGAGGGGGGGAAGGCGAGGAGGGGGGGAAGGCGAGGAGGGGGGGAAGGCGAGGAGGGGGGAAGGCGAGGAGGGGGGGAAGGCGAGGAGGGGGGGAAGGCGAGGAGGGGGGGGAAGGCGAGGAGGGGGGGAAGGCGAGGAGGGGGGAAGGCGAGGAGGGGGGAAGGCGAGGAGGGGGGGAAGGCGAGGAGGGGGGGGGGGGAAGGCGAGGAGGGGGGGAAGGCGAGGAGGGGGGGAAGGCGAGGAGGGGGGGAAGGCGAGGAGGGGGGGAAGGCGAGGAGGGGGGGAAGGCGAGGAGGGGGGGAAGGCGAGGAGGGGGGGAAGGCGAGGAGGGGGGGAAGGCGAGGAGGGGGGGAAGGCGAGGAGGGGGGGAAGGCGAGGAGGGGGGGAAGGCGAGGAGGGGGGGAAGGCGAGGAGGGGGGGGAAGGCGAGGAGGGGGGGAAGGCGAGGAGGGGGGGAAGGCGAGGAGGGGGGGAAGGCGAGGAGGGGGGGAAGGCGAGGAGGGGGGGAAGGCGAGGAGGGGGGGAAGTCGAGGGGGGGGGGGGAAGGCGAGGAGGGGGGGAAGGCGAGGAGGGGGGGGAAGGCGAGGAGGGGGGGGAAGGCGAGGAGGGGGGGGAAGGCGAGGAGGGGGGGGAAGGCGAGGAGGGGGGGGAAGGCGAGGAGGGGGGGAAGGCGAGGAGGGGGGGGAAGGCGAGGAGGGGGGGGAAGGCGAGGAGGGGGGGGAAGGCGAGGAGGGGGGGGAAGGCGAGGAGGGGGGGGGGAAGGCGAGGAGGGGGGGGAAGGCGAGGAGGGGGGGAAGGCGAGGAGGGGGGGGAAGGCGAGGAGGGGGGGGAAGGCGAGGAGGGGGGGGAAGGCGAGGGGGGGGGAAGGCGAGGAGGGGGGGGAAGGCGAGGAGGGGGGGAAGGCGAGGAGGGGGGGGAAGGCGAGGAGGGGGGAAGGCGAGGAGGGGGGGGGGGGAAGGCGAGGAGGGGGGGGGGGGAAGGCGAGGAGGGGGGGGGAAGGCGAGGAGGGGGGGGAAGGCGAGGAGGGGGGGGAAGGCGAGGAGGGGGGGGAAGGCGAGGAGGGGGGGAAGGCGAGGAGGGGGGGGGAAGGCGAGGAGGGGGGGGGAAGGCGAGGAGGGGGGGGAAGGCGAGGAGGGGGGGGAAGGCGAGGAGGGGGGGGAAGGCGAGGAGGGGGGGGAAGGCGAGGAGGGGGGGGGAAGGCGAGGAGGGGGGGGAAGGCGAGGAGGGGGGGAAGGCGAGGAGGGGGGGAAGGCGAGGAGGGGGGGAAGGCGAGGAGGGGGGGAAGGCGAGGAGGGGGGGAAGGCGAGGAGGGGGGGGGGGAAGGCGAGGAGGGGGGGGGGGAAGGCGAGGAGGGGGGGGGGAAGGCGAGGAGGGGGGAAGGGCGAGGAGGGGGGGAAGGGCGAGGAGGGGGAAAATAGAAAAGGAGAGAGATGGCGAGGGAGGGGGGGGGGGAAGGCGAGGAGGGGGGGGGGAAGGCGAGGAGGGGGGGGGGAAGGCGAGGAGGGGGGGGGAAGGCGAGGAGGGGGGAAGTGGAGGGGGTGCTTGCTTTTCCTAACTTCCCCCGCAGAGCGGCAGCAGACCTGAGTGGGAGCAGACCGAGGCCTGAGAGCAGGGATAAAAGCAGCATCAAACCTGCATCAGCAAGAGAAAACTGCAGTGTGACATTACAGATAAGGCAGGTAAGTGATTGGTAGTGACTGTGGGCTAAGTTTTAAGTTAACGTATAACATATAACTAAATTTAAAAAACTAAACTTAATTTAATTAATTTAATGAACTAAATGAGGGTAAATAATTTGATTAACACTAAACAAATTAATTAAACAAATAAGGTAATGGAAGAACAGGAGATGTGTTGCTGCTGCAATATGTGGGAACTTGTGGACATTTTTGTCCAGGGCGACTCCATCTGCGGCTCGAGGAACTTCGGCTCCGAATTGAGGAGCTGGAGTCCGAGCTGCAGACATTGCGAGACATCAGGGAGGGAGAAAGTTACCTGGACCTTTTGCTCCAGGAGGCAGTTACACCCCTTGAGATTAAATACTTTAGAATTGACACGTGGTCAGGGACATGAGGGTGTGACTGCGAATGTAGGCAGGTATAGCAATCCAGGAGGTAGTATTGCAGGAGCCACAGTCCCTGCACTTGTCGAATTCGAGGTTCTTGCAACCCTTGTGGACCAGTGCGGTGACGACGAGCAAACTGACCACGGCACCGTGGTACAGGAAGCCATTCAAGTGGTGGGGGGGGGGGGGGAGTAAAAAGGAAGGTGGTTGTAGTATGGTGACAGTATAGTTAGGGGGACACTGTTCTCTGCAGCCAGGAGCGTGAGTCCCAAAGGCTATGTTGCCTACCCGGTGCCAGGGTAAAGGACATCTCCTCTGAGCTGGAGAAGAACTTGGAGTGGGAGGGGGAGGATCAGTTGTCCGTGGTCCACGTAGGTACCAACGACATAGGTAGGACAAAGAAAGAGGTTCTGCTGAGAGAGTTTGGGCAGCTAGGGACTAAATAAAAAGCAGAACCACAAAGGTCATAATCTCTGGATTATTACCGGAGCCACGAGTAAATTGGCATCGGGTCAATAGGATCAGAGAGATGAATGCATGGCTCAAAGATTGGTGTGGGAGAAGTGGGTTTCGATTCGTGGGGTACTGGGAAAAGAGAGCTGTTCCGTTGGGATGGACTATACCTGAACCATGCTGGGACCGGAGATCCAGCGAATCGAATAACTAGGGAGGTAGATTGGGCTTTAAACTAAATAAGGCGGGGGAGGGTCCCGGTGGAGAGAAAAAGAATGCTAAAGAGAAAAGACAAGGAAGCAGTGCAGGAAAGTGATTGGGGTAGGGATAACCAGATTGTGTCAGGAAGGGATAGAGCGTACAAACAAAGCAGTGCACTAACAAATAGGGTCTGGGTAAGAAAAAATGGTGAAACAAATAGGGCCATAGTACAAAACAATGTTAAGATGTCTAAAAATGTTCGAGAGACAAATCTAAAGGCACTGTATCTGAATGCACGAAGCATTCGTAATAAGGTAGACAAATTAACAGCACAAATAGATGTAAACAGATACGATATAATTGCGATTACAGAGACATGGCTGCAAGGTGACCAAGACTGGGAGCTGAACATCCAAGGATATTCGATGTTTAGGAAGGACAGGCAAAAAGGAAAAGGAGGTGGGTGGCCTTGTTAGTAAAGGATGAAATCAGAGAAATAGTGAGAAAGAATGTTGGCTCAGAAAATCAAGATGTAGAATCAGTCTGGCTGGAGCTAAGAAGCACCAAGGGGCAGAAAGCAATGGTGCGAATTGTCTATAGGCCTCCAAACAGTAGTGGTAATGTAGGGGATGGCATCAAACAGGAAATTAGAGATGCATGTAACAAGGGTACTACAGTAATCATGGGTGACTTTAATCTACATATAGACTGGCCAAACCAAATTAGCAATAATACTGTGGAGGATGAATTCCTGGAGTGTGTAAGAGATTTTTTTTAGACCAGTACGTTGAGAAGCCAACTAGGGAACAGGCTATCCTAGATTGGGCATCATGCAATGAGAAGGGGTTAATTAATAATCTTGTGCGGGGTCCTTTAGGGAAGAGTGACCATAACATGATAGAATTCTTCATTAAAATTCTTCATTAAAATAGAAAGTGTAGAAGTCCAATCGAAAACTAGGGTCCTAAATCTAAACAAAGGAAACTACGATGGTATGAGGAGTTGGCTATGATAGATTGGGGAGCTTCATTAAAAGGCAGGACGGTGGATAGGCAATGGCTAATATTTAAGGAACGAATGCATGAATTGCAACAGTTATACATTCCTTTCTGGCGCAAAAACACAAAAGGCAAAGCGGCCCAACCATGGCTAACAAAAGAAATTAAGGATAGTATTAGATCCAAAGAGGAGTCATATAAAGTTTCCAGAAAAAGTAGCAAGCCTGAGCATTGGGAGCAGTTTAGAGTTCAGCAAAAAAGGACCAAGAGATTGATTAAGAGGGGAAAAATAGAGTACGAGAGTAAACTTGCAAGGAACATAAAAGTGGATTGTAAAAGCTTCTACAAGTATGTAAAAAGAAAAAAAGGTTAGTGAAGAAAAATGTAGGTCCCTTACAGTCAGAAACGGGAGAATTTATAATGGGGAACAAGGAAATGGCAGAGCAATTAAACAAATACTTTGGTTCTGTCTTCACGGAAGAGGACACAAATAACTTCCCAGAAATGCGAGGGAACCAAGGCCTAGAAATTCGGTGGTGCCCCGTTTGGGGCACCAGTCTCGCCAGGGCACTGGAAGTACCGCCCAGGAAGGAGTCACGAGCGCCTGCCGGAAATTCAGTTTGAGCGCCCCAAACGGAAGCGCGGCGCTACTTGGGGCGCCCCGCATCCGTCTTGGGGCGCTGCAACTGAAAATTACAGCGCAACGTGCCACAGCACCACACGCTGCGGCACGGCGCACTGCGGTACTGCAGGTCTTCCTCCCCTTCTTAAAGGGGAAGAGGCCTGCTGCAGCGCGATCTGAGATCGCGAGTGCTGGCAAAAGAGCCCGGCACCGAGGAGAAGTGCCGGGCTCTTGGGAGGCAGCCGGCACAACGCAGGGGGGGGCTCAGGAGGCCAGGGACGGCTGCGCGAAGAGGTGCTGGCAGGCGGCCAGCAAAATAAATGGCCGCCCCGCACCTCAGCGCCTCTACCGCTGCAGGCAGGCCCCCCTGAACCGGTTGCAAATTGCGACTGGCGTTACAGCAGGGGGCGCTACCAAATTTGGTGATCGGGGCAGTAGCGGAGCGCTGCGCAGCGAAGTGCTACCGGCTAACGCCGCCATTAACGCCCTGCTAAATTTCACGGGAGGCGTGGCCAGTGGCACTAAACCCGCTAAGTGCCCTCTTTGGGCGCTAACTGGTGGCGCAGCCCACTGAATTTCTAGGCCCAAGGCTCTAATGAGAAGGAGGAATTAAAGGAAATTAGTATTAGTAAAAAAAGTGCTGGAGAAATTAATGGGACTGAAAGCCGATAAATCCCCAGGGCCTGATAATCTGCATCCCAGAGTACTAAAAGAGTTGGCCGTGGAAATAGTGGATGCATTGGTTGTCATCTTCCAAAATTCTATAGATTATGGAACAGTTCGTGCAGATTGGAGGGTGGCAAATGTAGCCCCACTATTTAAAAAAGGAGGGAGAGAGAAAACAGGGAACTACAGACCGGTTAGCCTAACATCAGTAGTAGCGAAAATGCTAGAGTCTATTATAAAGGATGTGATAACAGGACACAGAAAATATCAATGGGATTAGACAAAGTCAACATGGATTTATGAAAGGGAAATCGTGTTTGACAAACTTACTGCAGTTTTTTGAGGATATAACTAGTAGAATAGATAAGGGAGAACCAGTGGATGTGGTGTATTTGGATTTTCAGAAGGCCTTTGATAAAGTCCCACATAAGAGGTTAGTGTGCAAAATTAAAGCACATGGGATTGCGGGTAATATACTGGCATGGACTGAAAGTTGGTTAACAGACAGGAAACAGAGTAGGAATAAATGGGTCTTTTTCAGGGTGGCAGGCGGTGACTAGTACGGTACCGTCGGGATCAGTGCTTGGGCCCCAGCTATTCACAATATCTATCAATGATTTGGATGAGGGAACCAAATGTAATATTTCCAAGTTTGCTGATGACACGAAACTAGGTGGGATTGTGAGTTGTGAGGAGGATGCAAAGAGGCTTCAAGGTGATTTAGACAAGTTGAGTGAATGGGCAAATACATGGCAGATGCAGTATAACGTGGATAAATGGGAAGTTATCCACTTCGGGAGGAAAAACAGAAAGGTAGAGTATTATTTAAATGGTGATAGATTGGGAAATGCTGATGTGCAAAAGGGACCTGGGTGTCCTTGTACACCAGTCACTGAAAACAAACATGCAAGTGCAGCAAGCAGTTAGGAAGGCAAATGGTATGTTGGCCTTCATTGCAAGAGGATTTGAGTACAGGAGCAAGGATGTCTTACTACAGTTGTATATGGCCTTGGTGAGACCACACCTGGAGTATTATGTGCAGTTTTGGTCTCCTTACCTAAGGATATACGCCATAGAGGGAGTGCAGTGAAGGTTCACCAGACTGATTCCTGGGATGGCAGGACTGTCATATGAAGAGAGATTGGGTCGACTAGGCCTGTATTCACTAGAGTTTAGAAGAATGAGAAGGGATCTCATTAAAAGGAAAAAAATTCTGACAGGGCTAGACAGACTGGATGCAGGGAGGATGTTACCCCTGGCTGGGGGTTCTAGAACAGGGGGGTCACAGTCTCAGGATACGAGGTAGGACATTTCGGACTGAGATGAGGAGAAATTTCTTCCCTCAGAGGGTGGTGAACCTGTGGAATTCTCTACCACAGAAGGCTGTGGAGGCCAAATCACTGAATATATTGAAGGAGATAGATAGATTTCCAGACACAGAAGGCATCAAGGGGTATGGGAGAGAGCGGGAATATGGTATTGAGATAGAGGATCAGCCATGATCATATTGAATGGCGAAGCAGGCTCGAAGGGCCGAATGGCCTTCTCCTGCTCCTATTTTTCTATGTTTCTATGTGTGCAACTTTGGACTTTTAAAAAAGATTCCTGAGAATTCAGAGAAGTAACAAGGATGTTTTTGCAGTTTAAAATGATAGAAGATTGAAATTTTGTTGTGCAATATTTGTAATGTATTGGTTAAGAAGTTTGCGTGAAAAATCTCTTCTCTATTGCACCAGTCATTAACTTATTTAAAACAAATAGGTTATCAACATTGTTAGAGTAATAAATAGAGTATCATTAAAACACGTTAAGCAATGCACATAAATCTCTCACAGCAAAATTTCCATGAGTTCATCAAATTGAACTTATTTTCTTTGTAGAAAAGACTGAGAAATGACTTGATCCAAGTCTTTAAATGCTGAAGGGCATAAATAATATAAGTAGATTAATTTAAACTGTAATTGTATAAATTGTGGAAGCTGGGAACAGAAGTACAAAACCAGATAGCCTGAAGCAAGATTACAGATTAATAGAACAGTTGACAAGTGGAATAGTCATCTGAGCAATTAATGTATGTTAATTAACTCCTTTTAAAAAAAAACAGCCAGATGAATATCTAAGTAAGAATAGCTCCATTTCCCCTCTGACCTTGAAACTGTCAACCGTGGTGAATACAAGCAGTTCGGTTGAATAATGTAGATTGTGTGACTAGATTGATATCCTGGAGTTTCACTCAACTATCTTCAGGGATCACGCAGAGATTCAGAAACTTATTATCTCTGATTGCAAAATTCATCTTTGAAATGACACAATCCCAGAAACGTATCCATAAATATATCCCAGAGGATATAAAAATAATGAAGTGGAATAGAAAATTTCTGAAACTCTAAACACAGGAGGAGGAACTTGTACGATGCTAGATTTTTCTGCTTATGAAATATTAACGCAGGACCTGGTTGGAGGAAAAAGAGATACTGGATCCACAAGTGATAAAAAGATAAATAATCATACACCGGGTTTTTTTGCATTTTGAGTTGTCTAAAAGTATACTTAATTACAATACCCTTACATTAAAAATTATGATACAAGTATTTATATGATTACAATTTAAATTGGGGGCAAAAATCTGCAGAGGATGCACCCCTGTGTAAGTGGTCATTATATTAAGGCAGCAATCGATTTGGACTAGAATCCTATGTTACTATTTGATGATGCAAAAGGAAATTATTGTTAACACTCGGAAACAGGAAAGGCTATTTTTCTCGAAGGAGCTGAAATTCTTCCCGTTAATAATTTCACTGAAAAATTAATTCACAGCAACTTCTCTAGTACAATCATGGACAAGAATTATTTTGCCCCCTAAGTGTCACGTAATTATATATTCTAACTTATTTGCTGAACTGACTTTAAGGGGGGAATTTTAACTCCAAAAAACGGGTGGGTCGGGGTCGGGTGGTAAGTTAGTGTTAAAAAACTGAATCCCGACTAGAACCCACTTCAAACCACTTTTGGTTTTAATGGAGGCGGGATGGGGTTGGCTGCCAACCCATTCCCAGGAGGCAGGTTGCCTATTTGAATATTATGAGGCTCAGATTTAACCAGCATTTCAAATTTAACTGTGGCTAGTCAGGTTTCGCAGGCCTCGGAAAACTGACAGCTAATGGAAGGCGAGAACTGCTGGATCTTGGAGGCAAGTGCCTTTACACTTATCTTCTGGATTCAGCGTCCCTGCCTAACCCACACCCCACGATCAAATACCCCCCCACAAAGCCTCTGATCGCCTTCTCTGCCTCCCCGCGATCGTTCTCTAGGTCGGCCTCGATGTTCTCTCCCTCCACCAAACCCCCCAAATCAACTCCCGGCCCCCACCCAAATCCTCCCTCCTCTCTGCAGCCTAGTGCTGCAGGCCAGCCAGCTTCTCCATCTGAATGGCTGCAGGTGGGAAACAGAGATTTCAAATGCAAATCAGGCCCTGCCGTTAAATTCGACAGGTCCTGCAGGAAACCAATTCTTCCAGGTTTCCCGACCACTTCTGAATCTCCCCCCCCACAACATTTAAAATCTGACCTAAGTGTTTGAGGCACTGGGAAGTATAAATGAACACTAAAATAGTAGTATTGGTACAGTAGTACAATTTTCTGGCTAAAAGAAAAGTAGAAAAATCTGGTTTTCAAAGTTCACATACGAATACTTAACCTATTTGTAGAATGTGTATGACCACATTAAGACCTGTTTAAAAACAGTGCGCACAGGAATGTGGTATTTGTATTAAGGTTTTGAACGTGAACTTCACCGATCAAACTACTGTGAAATTCCACACTAAAGCTAGGCATATTCAAATGAGTCCCCATACGATTCATCATCATAATCTACCATTTGTCTTAAGCATTACTGTGACCCCATCACAAAGCTTCTGTAGATCTGCTCTGACGAGGTTTTCTATAAATTGTATTTTATCCCCTGAACAAAACTGCACAAATGGCTATTTACCAAAAAACTGCAAAAATTTAGATTACCCACCTTAGTTTTAGTCTGCCTCATTGGCTGAGCATATTTTATCCTCCACACAGGCTCATCATCCAATACAACAAAAGTGACAAAACAAGTGCTTGCTTCAAACTGCATCAAACGAAATGAGAGTTTGATACTGAATGGAAATCATAAAATATTCCATTCTCGAACACACCTAGCCCTCTGCCACATTTTCCAAATTATATTTTCTTCAAGAACAGCTGAAGAAAAAATGAAAATGTGATGTATAAAACTAAAAATGAATATTTCAGCATAATCCACTGCTCTAGTGTGCAGGTCTTTAACTGATGTAAGCAATTAACACTGTAATGATGATGGTAGTTATATTCAGAATATTGTCTCAAAATGAGATTCAACTGAACTGTTATTCTATACCTCCTGCTATTATATTTTATGATGTTTAAAATGCTGAAGAGAGACAGTTTGAGCATAGATACTTTTTGCACAACTATCCCTGATCTAACATCATAAGCTTCCACTCAAGTGGTAGTATGAACAGAGTAACACTTCCCATTCGTGTTATTGGAAAAGCAGCATCAGGAGGCATTCTGCACAAAGTAGCTACTCATGGGCTCTCTCATTCTTGTAGTTTTAAACTGTAAAACATATTTTAAAAGGGCATCCAAAAACATCACAATAAATAATTATTATCCTTCATATCATTTAGGATCACAGATGACAATTCAACTGAAGTCTTGAACTTGGCATATGTCCCAAAATCAAATCACTCCTCTAAATCTAAATGAACTTGCAAATGGTTTACAAATAAATGTAATTTTTTTAGTAGCTCAGAGTGATCCAAAAGATACTCTCTTATACCATTGTAAGCTTTCAGATGCTTAAATCTGTATTTCACATTTTAAGTGTTTTCACCACTCTTGAAAGCAAATCTCAGGCATATGGGGTAATTTCACAAGTACATGCTGATGGCAGGGACCTGACGTGCCGGGCAGGTGAAGTTCTCCACCAACCACGTATACTCAGAATATTACCCTGTGGCATCATAAAATTAACCTCAAGACACTAGGATATAGAACATAGGGGACAGGCCCAAGAAACCATTTTTGTATGTTTGTATATTACATAGCTAATAAGTCATTAGCAAGCAAATTAATTTTTATTATTTCACAAACTATGAAATTTTAAATACAGGACACATCAACTTTCAGATTTAAAACACTTTGATATTTACGGTTTGATGAAATGCTCAAGTTATGTTACTTTTTTGGCATCAGTCTGGACCCTTTTATTTATAAGCTGCTCTAAAATGTTTAACAGCAATTTGATCAATATTTATGGTAGCTAGCCTTGTCATATACTCCCTGTCTTTCGCTACAAAAATTCTTCAATGATTTTGCTGGGTCAGCCTAAGAAATATATTTAAGAATTATTTCACTGTATTGGATTTGTGGCAGATTTGTTTTCTTTAAGTCATACAAATGTATTTACAGTTAAACTCTGAAAGTGCTTTAAATTATTGGGCCTGAATTTGCAATCGGAGGCTTCCGGCGGGCAGGTGTTTCCGACCGGCAAAAAATCTATGAACCTACCCGGTGGTCCTGGATCTACGGAGATTCACGCTCCTGGTCCTCTGTAGATATGCGTAGAGGCCCAAGTACCCCGGGGCACACATGGTTCGCAAGCGCCCCTGGCATCACGTGGGCCAGCCCAACCAATGAAAGGTACATACGGAATCCCCATAAGTATGAATGGGGATCTCACAAAAAACACATTAACATAACAAATAACTTTTTTTTAATTACATATTTAAAATTAATTAAAATAGAATATAATTAAAACATTTAAAACAAAAATTTTATTTTTTGAAAAATAAATTTAAATGTTTTAAAGGGGCTAAAAATAACCTTACTTTATTTTACAGGTGTTTAAATGTTAAAATTATTGAAAAAAAAATGTATATTCATTTAAACTCTTACGCTGGTAAAAGCAGGCCTTATGCCTGCTTTTACCAGGCATAAGAATTTCACGCGCATTTGCTGGGGAGACAACTCTCCGCCCACAGATACCCTTTTCCCAGGGATGCGGATGATCTGTCAAGGAGATTCTTGATAAATCGCAAGTTCCGGGTTTTCGCACGTGAAAACCAGGAACATGCACTGCCCTGCGGTCTGCACAGAGAGGGATTAAATGGAGTGGACTTGAACAGAGCGCTTTGGTTGGGAATTTGGAAACAATGGGAATTTCTGGTAAGTATTGGGTAAGTAAAAGCTGTAAAAGGTGAAATTTAGTTTAAGATTTTGATTTTAACATAGAATTTTAAAAACTGTAGTTAACAGAAGCTGACTGCCAGTGGCAGTTAACTGTCAGTCAGGTGTAAGTGCTTGACTTGAATAGGTGCTAATCACCAGGAGCAGGGGAGCTGAATCATCACTTGTAATTTGGGTGAGGCTGCAAGTGTATAAAAGTAAACATTTCTGCAGAACACAGAGGGAATAAACAGAGTGGACTTGAATAGAGTGCTTTGGTTGGGAATTTGGAAAGAGTGGGAATTTGGAGAAGAGGGAAGGATTTGTTGATTTTTGCCTACAGTACTTAGAAACATAGAAAAATAGGAGCAGGAGTCGGCCATTCAATGATCATGGCTGATCAATACCATATTCCCCTTCTCTCCCCATACCCTTTGATGCCTTTTGTGTCCAGAAATATATCTATCTCGGACCTGGGTGAGGAGCGAGCAGCGAGGCGAGGTATAAAAGCGGCGGATTCAGCGAGGCCCGACCAGAGCGACGGACCTGGGTGAGGAGCGAGCAGCGGTATAAAAGTGGTGGATTCAGCGAGGCCCGACCAGAGCGACGGACCTAGGTGAGGAGCGAGCAGCGAGGCGAGGTATAAAAGCGGCGGATTCAGCGAAGCCCGACCAGAGCGACGGACCTGGGTGAGGAGCGAGCAGCGAGGCAAGGTATAAAAATGGCGGATTCAGCAAGGCCCGACCAGAGCGACAGACCTGGGTGAGGAGCGAGCAGCAAAGAGAGGTATAAAAGCGGCGGATTCAGCGAGGCCCAACCAGAGCGATGGACCTGGGTGAGGAGCGAGCAGCGAGGCGAGGTATAAAAGCGGCGGATTCAGCAAGGCCCGACCAGAGCGACGGACCTGGGTGAGGAGCGAGCAGCAAGGCGAGGTATAAAAGCGGCGGATTCAGTGAGGCCCGACCAGAGCGACGGACCTGGATGAGGAGCGAGCAGTGAGGAGAGGTATAAAAGTGGCGGATTCAGTGAGGCTTACCAACTCAGCAGCAGGAGAGAGGGGTAAAAAGTAATCAAACTGTGACGTCACCAGGAAGCAGGTAAGTGATTGGTTGGTGAGTATTTCTCTCTTTTTTAAACTTTAACTCTGTGGTTTATAGTTACTAAGGTCTCTCTCTGGTGCAGCAGGGACTGTTGGTAAACCATTTAACTATAGTGTAATTAGTGGGATTGATTGATTTAATTTAAATTCAATTAATTAAAGGGTAAGTCATGGCAGGACAGCCTGGCCACGTGGTATGCTCCTCCTGTGATATGTGGGAACTCAGGGACACTTCCTGTGTCCCTGACAACTACATGTGCAGGAAGTGCATCCAGCTGCAGCTACTGACCAGTGCCGCATTGCGGCACTGGAGCTGCAATTGGATGCATACTGGAGCATTCACAATGAGCGGGACGTCGCGAATAGCATGTTTACAGAGTTGGACACACCGCAGGTAGAGGTTGGACAGGAAGAGAGGGAATGGGTGACCAACAGGCAGAGTACTAGGTGCAGGCAGGTAGTGCAGAGGTCCCCTGTGGACGTCCCCCTCTCAAACAGATACACTACTTTTTGAGTGCTGCTGGGGGGGTTGGCTTATCAGAGGAAAGCAGCAGCAGCCAACTTCCTGGCACCAGGGGTGGCTCTGCTGCACAGCACGGGAGGAAAAAGAGGGGTAGAGCTATAGTAATAGGGGATTCTATTGTAAGGGGAATAGATAGGCGTTTCTGCGGTCGCAAACGAGACTCCAGGATGGCGTGTTGCCTCCCTGGTGCAAGGGTCAAGGATGTCTCAGAGCAGCTGCAGAACATCTTGGAAGGGGAGGGTGAACAGCCAGTTGTTGTGGTGCATATAGGCACCAACGATATAGGTAAAAAGCGGGATGAGGTCCTAAAAGCGGAATATAGGGAGTTAGGAGGTAATTTAAAAAGTAGGACCTCAAAAGGTAGTAATCTCAGGATTGCAACCAGTGCCACGTGCTAGTCAGAGTAGAAATAGAAGGATATTTCAGATGAATACGTGGCTAGAGGAATAGTGCAACGGGGAGGGATTCAAGTTCCTGGGACATTGGAACCGGTTCTGGGGGATGTGGGAACAGTTCAAACCGGACGGTTTGCACCTGGGCAGGGCTGGAACCGATGTCCTAGGTGGAGTGTTTGCTAGTGCTCTGGGGGAGGGTTTAAACTAAAATGGCAGGGGGTTGGGAACCTGAGCAGGGAGACAGAGGAAAGGGAAACAAGGATAAAAGCAAAAGATATGAAGGAGAAAAACAAAAGTGGCAGTCAGAGAAATCAACGGTTTAAATCAAACATGGCCACAGTAAATAATAATTCTAATAGGTCTAAGAGCATTAAAAAAAAACAAGCCTGAAGGCTTTGTGTCTTAATGAGAGGAGCATTCGTAATAAGGTGGATGAATTGGCTGCGCAAGTAGAGGTAAACGAATATGATTTGGTTGGGATTACGGAAACATGGCTCAAGGATGGCCAAGGCTGGGAACTCAACATCCAAGGGTATTCGATATTCAGGAAAGATAGGCAAAAAGGAAAGGGAGGTGGGGTAGCATTACTGGTTAAAGAAGGGATTAACACAATTGTAAGGAAGGATATTAGCTCTGATGATGTGGAATCTGTATGGGTAGAACTGAGAAATACCAAGGGGCAGAAAACGTTAGTGGGAGTGGTATATAGACCTCCAAACAGTAAGGCGGAGGTTGGGGATGGCATTAAAAGGGAAATTAAAGAAGCGTGCAATAAGGGCACAGCAGTCATCATGGGTGACTTTAATCTACATATAGATTGGGCTAACCAAATTAGTAACAATACTGTGGAGGAGGAATTCCTGGAGTGTTTACGGGATGGTTTCCTGGACCAATATGTCGAGGAACCAACCAGAGATCAGGCCATCTTAGACTGGGTATTATGTAACGAGAAAGGATTAATTAGCAATCTTGTTGTACGAGGCCCCTTGGGTCGGAGCGATCATAATATGATGGAATTCTTCATTAAGATGGAGAATGAAGTAGGTGACTCAGAGACTAGGGTCCTCAATTTAAATAAGGGAAACTACGATGGTCTGAGAAGCGAGTTGGGTAGGATTGATTGGGGAATGTCACTCAAAGGATTGACGGTGGATAGGCAATGGCAAACATTCAAAGACCGAATGGATGAACTACAGAATTTGTTCATCCCAGTTTGGCATAAAAATAAAACAAAAAAGGTGACTCAACCGTGGCTAACAAGGGAAATTAGGGATAGCATAAGATCCAAGGAGAGGACATATAAATTGGCCAGAAAAAGCAATAATCCTGAGGATTGGGAGCAGTTTAAGATGCAACAAAGGAGGACAAAGGGATTAATTAAGAAGGGGAAAATTGAATAGGAGTGTAAGCTTGCAGGGAACATAAAAGCTGACTGTAAAAGCTTTTTTAGATATGTGAAGAGAAAAAGATTGGTGAAGTCAAGCGTAGGTCCCTTGCAGTCAGAATCAGGGGAATTTATAATGGGGAACAAAGAAATGGCGTCCAACTAAATACATATTTTGGTTCTGTCTTCACAAAGGAGGACACAAATAGCCTCCCAGAGATGCCGGGGAACATAGGGTCTGATGAAAGGGTGGGACTGAAAGAAATCAGTATTTGTAGGGAAATGGTGTTAGGAAAATTGATGGGACTGAAGGCCGATAAATCCCCAGGGCCTGATAGTCTACATCCTAGGGTACTTAAGGAAGTGGCCCTAGAAATAGTAGATGCATTGCTGGTCATCTTCCAGAATTCGATAGACTCTGGAACAGTACCCATGGATTGGAGGGTAGCTAATGTTACCCCACTATTCAAAAAAGGTGGTAGAGAAAAAGCGGGGAATTATAGACCGGTAAGCCTGACATCAGTAGTGGGGAAAATGCTAGAGTCCATTATAAAAGATGTAATAGCAGAGCACTTGGAAAGCAGTGACAGGATCCGACAAAGTCAACATGGATTTACAAAAGGTAAATCATGCTTGACTAATCTACTGGAATTTTTTTGAGGATGTAACTGATAAAATAGATAAGGGAGAACTGGTGGATGTGGCATATTTGGACTTTCAGAAGGCATTCGATAAGGTCCCACATAAGAGATTAGCATGCAAAATTAAGGCACATGGGATTGGGGGCAAGGTATTGACTTGGATAGAAAACTGGTTGGCAGACAGAAAGCAAAGAGTTGGAATAAACGGGTCATTTTCCGAGTGGCAGGCAGTGACTAGTGGGGTACCGCAAGGATCAGTCCTGGGACCCCAGCTGTTCACAATATATATTAATGATCTGGACGAGGGAATTGGATGTAATATCTCCAAATTTGCAGACGACACAAAGCTGGGTGGGAGGGTATGCTGTGAGGAGGATGTCGCAAAACTCCAATATGATTTGTACAGGTTGGGTGATTGGGCAGAAACATGGCAAATGCACTATAATGTGGATAAATGTGAGGTTATCCACTTTGGTGGCAAAAACAGGAAGGCAGATTATTATTTGAATGGCAATAGATTGGGAGAAGGGGAAGTGCAAAGAGACCTGGGTGTTCTTGTGCACCAGTCGCTGAAGGTAAGCATGCAGGTGCAGCAGGCGGTTAAGAAGGCAAATGGTATGTTGGCCTTCGTCACAAGAGGGTTCGAGCACAGGAACAAGGATGTCTTGCTGCAGTTGTACAGGGCCTTGGTGAGACCGCACCTTGAGTATTGTGTGCAGTTTTGGTCGCCTTATCTGAGGAAGGACGTTCTTGCCATGGAAGGAGTGCAGCGAAGATTCACCAGGCTGATACCCTGGGATGGCAGGAATGACGTATGAGGAGAGATTGTGTCGATTGGGCTTATACTCACTGGAGTTTAGAAGATTGAGAGGGGATCTCATCGAAACCTATAAAATTCTGTCAGGCCTGGACAGACTAGATGCAGGAGGGATGTTTCCGATGGCCGGGGAATCCAGAACCAGGGGTCATAGTCTAAGGATAAGGGCTAAGCCATTTAGGACTGAAATGAGGAGGAATTTCTTCACCCAGAGAGTGGTGAACCTGTGGAATTCTCTGCCACAGAGGGCGGTGGAGGCCAGTTCATTAAATATATTCAAGAAGGAGTTGGATATATTTCTTAAGGCTAAAGGGATCAAGGGATATGGGGAGAAGGCAGGGACAGGGTACTGAATTTGGATGATCAGCCATGATCTCATTGAATGGCGGAGCAGGCTCGAGGGGCTGAATGGCCTACTCCTGCTCCAATCTATGTTTCTCTGTATCTCCTTCTTAAATATATTCAGTGACTTGGCCTCCACAGCCTTCTGCGGTAGAGAATTCCACAGGTTCACCACCCTCTGAGTGAAGAAATTTCTCCTCATCTCAGTCCTAAATGTCCTATCCTGAGATTGTGACCACTCGTTCTCGACCCCCCAGCCAGAGGAAACATCCTCTCTGCATCCACTCTGTCTAGCCGTGTCAGAATTTTATACGTTTCAATGAGATCCCTTGTAGTGCTTTGTATTACAGGTAGATATTTAATTTCAGTACCTTTAACTCAGTCTAGATCAAGTAGTCAGGAAACTACACTGTAAACTAAGTTACCTAATTACAAATGTAATTAACTTTAATTAAATAAATCAAGGTCATATAGGGATGGCAGTGCAGGCGGTGTGCCGCAACTGCAGCATGTGAGTTTGTGGAGAGCATTGTGATCCTGGACAACCACGTTTGCAGTAGGTGCTTACATCTTGAGGAACCACAGTTCAGAGTTTTTGAGCTGGAGTCTGAGGTGCAGACATTGTGGGCATCAGGTATGGGGAGATTTACCTGGACACTTTGATCCAGAAGGCAGTCATACCCCTTAGGTTAGATAGTGGTACAGGTCTGGTTAGTGGTCAGGGACAGGAGGGTGTGACTGCAACTCAGGCAGGTAAGGGGAACCCAGGTGCAGTGCTGGAGCAGCCTCAGCCTTTGCCCTTGTCCAACAGGTATGAGGTTCTTGCTGCCTGTGTGGATGAGGGAAAAGCCTGTAGGATGGATGAGCAGACTGACCATGGCACATGGTGCAAGAGGCCATTCAAGTGGGAGGAGTGAAAGGGAGTGTAGTAGTGGTAAGGGACAGTATAGTCAGGGGGAATAGATACTGTTCTCTGTAGCCGCGACCGAGAGTTCCAACGGTTGTGTTGCCTTTCTGGTGCCAGGGTTAAAGACATCTCCTCGTGGCTGGAGAAGAACTTGGAGTGGGAGTGGGAGTAACCAGTTGTCATGCTCTATGTAGGAACCACCGACCTAGGTAGAACTAGGAATGAGATTCCACTGAATGAGTTTGAGGAGCTAGGATCCAAATTAAAAAGCAGAACCTCAAAAGGTAATAATCTCTGGATTGTTACCTGAGCCACGTACAAATTGGCATAGGGATAAAGAGATTAGAGTTTTAAATGCATGGCTCAAAGAGTGGTGTGGGAGGAAGATTTTCGGTTCATGGGGCACTGGCACCAGTACTGGAGAAAGAGGGAGCTGTTCCGTTGGGATGGGCTCCACTTAAACCGGGCTGGGACCAGTGTCCTGGCGAACCGAATAACTAGGGCAGCAGGAAGGGCTTTAACCTAATGAAGGGGGTGCGAGAATTCAGGAAAGAGTAAATTTAAAAGCAGCGAGCGAAATGTACAGTTTTGGGTAAAAATAAACAGAGTGGGTCAGGAAGGGACAGAGAGAGTAACAAAGGTAATAATAAGTCATCAGTGACTAAGGTGACATCAGGGAAAAAGATAAATAAGTCAAAGCTAAAGGCACTATATCTGAATGCGCGAAGCATTTGCAACAAAATAGCTGAATAGCACAGATAGAAATCAACAGGTTTGATCTAATAGCCATAATGGAGACGTGGTTGCAAAGTGGCCAAAGTTGGTAGCTAAATATTCCAGGATACGTAACTTTTAGAAGGGGTAGGCAAAATGGAAAAGGAGGACGGGTAGCCCTTATAGTAAATGATGAGATAAAGACAGTAGAGAGAAAGGATCTTAGCTCTGAAAATCAAGAAGTAGAATCAGTTTGGGTGGAGAGAAGAAACAGCAAGGAGCAGAAAACATTGGAGGGAGTTGTTAATAGGCCCCCAAACAGTAGTTGTAGTGTAGGGAAGAGTATCAATCAGGCAATTAGAGGTGCATGTAACAAGGGTAATACAGTAATCATGGGGGACTTTAATCTACATATAGACTGGGCAAACAAAATTTGCAGTAATAGTATGGAGGATGAATTCATGGAATGTATGCAAGATAGTTTTCTAGATCTGTATGTTGAGGAACCAATTAGGGAACAGACTATTTTAGATCTAGTATTGTGCAACGAGAAAGGGTCATTAGTAACCTTGCAGTAAAGGGGCCTTTAGGGAAGAGTGACTATATTATAGAATTTTCTATTGAGTTTGAAAGTGACTTAGTTAAATCTGAAGCTATTGTTTTAAATCTAAAGAAAGCAAACTACGTACGTATGAGAGGTGAGTTGGCTAAGGTAGATTGGGAAACTACATTAAAAGGTATGACTCTGGACTGCAATGGCTAGCATTTAAAGAATTTATACATAATTTATAACAAATATACATTCCTTTAAGACACAAAAACCCCACAGGAAAAGTAGTCCAACCATGGCTAACAAGAAGTTAAAGATAGTATTAGATTAAAGGAAGAGGCTTATAATGCTGCCAAAAATAGTAAGCCTGAGGATTGGGAGGATTTTAGAATTCAGCAAAGGAGGACAAAGAAATTGATAAAGAAAGGGAAAATAGAATATAAGAGTAAACTAGGGAGGGACATAAAAACAGACTGTAAAATCTTCTATAGGTATGTAAAAAGAAAAAGATTAGCAAAAGTAAATGTGGGTCCCTTACAGGCTGAGACAGGAGAAATTATAATGGGCAATAAGGAAATGGCAGAGAAATTAAACCAATACTTTGTGTCTGTCTTCACGGAAGAAGATGCAAAAAACTTCCTGGAAATAGTGGACAACCAAGGGTCTAGTGTGAATGAGGAACTGAAAGATATTAGTATTAGTAAAAAAAGTAATACTGGAGAAATTAATGGGACTGAAAGCCAATAAAACCCCTGGACCTGATGGCCTACATCCTAAGGTTTTGAAAGAGTTGGCTATAGAGATAGTGGATGCATTGGTTGTCATTTTCCAAAATTCCATAGATTCTAGAATGGTTCCTGCGGATTGGAAGGTAGCAAATGTAACCCCACTATTTAAGAAAGGAGGGAGAGAGAAAATGGGGAACTGCAGACCAGTTAGCCTGACATCAGTAGTAGGGAAAATGCTAGAATCTATTATTAAGGACATGGTAACAGGGCACTTAGAAAATAATAATTAGATTGGGCAGAGTCAACACAGATTTATGAAAGGGAAATTGTGTTTGATGAATCTTGTTAGAGTTATTTGAGGTTGTAACTAGCAGAATAGATAAGGGGGAACCAGTGGATGTGCTGTATTTGGATTTTCAGAAAACATTCAATAAGTTGCCACACAAGAGGTTATTAAACAAAATTATGGCTCATGGGATTGGGGGTAATATACTAGCATGGATTGAGGATTGGTTAACGGACAGAAAACAGAGAGTAGAAATAAACAGGTCATTTTCAGGTTGGCAGGCTGTACCTAGTGGGGTATCACAAGGATCAGTGCTTGGGCATCAGCTATTCACAATCTACAACAATGATTTGGATGAGGGGACCAAATTTATTATATCCAAGTTTGCTGATGATACAAAGCTGGGTGGAAATGTAAGTTGTGAGGAGGATGCAAGGAGGCTTCAAGGGGATATAGACAGGCTAAGTGAGTGGGCAAGAACATGGCAAATGGAATATAATGTGGAGAAATGTGAAGTTACCCACTTTGGTAGGAAACACAGAAAATCAGTGTATTTTTTAAATGGTGAGAAATTGGGAAATGTTGGTGTTCAGAGGGACCTGCGTGTCCTTGTACACGAATCACTGAAAGTTAACATGCAGGCACAGCAAGCAATTAGGAAAGCAAATGGTATGTTGGCCTTTATTACAAGAGGATTTGAGTATAAGAGTAAAGACGTCTTACTGCAATTATATAGGGCAGTATTATGTACAGTTTTGGTCTCCTTACCCAAGGAAGGATATACTTGCCATAGAGGGAGTACAACGAAGGTTCACCTGACTGGTTCCTGCGATAGGAGGATTGTCCTATGAGGAGAGATTGAGTACACTAGGCCTATATTATATAGAGTTTAGAAGAATGAGGTGTGATCTCATTGAAACATACAAACTTCTTACAGGGCTCGACAGGGTAGAGGCAGGGAGGATGTTTCCCCTGGCTGGGGAGTCTAGAACCAGGGGTCACAGTCTCAGAATAAAGGGTTGGCCATTTAGGACTGAGATGAGGAGAAATTTCTTCACTCAGGGTGGTGAATCTTTGGAATTCTCTACCCCAGAGGGCTGTGGAGGCTCAGTCATTGAGTATATTCAAGACAAGAGATCGATAGATTTTTGAATATTAAGGGAATCAAGGGATATGGGGATAGTTCAGGAAAGTGGATATGAGGTAGAAGATCAGCCATGATCTTACTGAATGGCAGAGCAGACTCGAAGGGCCAAATGGCCTGCTCCTGCTCCTATTTCTTATGTTCTTACAGGTGCGTATGCACCTGTAGGGGCTGCAAAATATGGGCCATTCTATTTTGTGTATAAATGTTACTTATATAGGTTATTAAAAGCTAAATGTTTTCTTAACCCCAATTCTATGGAAGTCTTGTCCTGTACTTTAAGCCAGCTTTGTTTCATTAAAAAACAAGACAATGCAACCGTGGAAAATTAGATATTTCACTTCCACAATCAACTATTAATCATCAATTCCAGTTACAGCCTGTTATTGCATGCCTGTGCAGACCAGAAAAGTCGTTTTTGCTATCAAAAGCTCACCTTACAAAAGCTTAAATCCTTTGACTCGAAGGCAAGCTTTGGAAAATAGAGTAAGTTTGCTGCAATGAGGTGTGACTTATCACTTTTATAGAGAAAAAAAAGTTTATCAACAAGACTGATTGCCCAGAAGCCTAAACAACAAACAACCACTATTTCTTCCCCCCTTTCTCATTCACTCATACACTCTCTCCTGTTTCCAATTCATCTGTTATAACCTTTCTAACAATTCCTTTATTAACGCTATCTTTATGATATCCTGTTCTTGGCCTTCTTCCCTTTTTTATTCATTTTTCTCTCCAGTTTATCGATCTCCTGATTTATTGGTTCTGTCATTTTCCAATTTGACTTGCCCATAGGCAACTTATCTAAAGGGGAAGGGTGACACGGAGCACCTCTACCTCATTAACTTCACTATATTCTAATTTATGTATCTTTACACATTTAAGAATGGTCATGCTTCCCCTACCACTAAAAATTCCAGAAATCTTGGGAGCCTTTCAGTTATATCCTGTGTTCTTGCCTATAGGAATTGGAAGTGTTCACCAACATAGCCACTTGTATGATGCTGCTACTGTTGAGTTGCAGCTACTGGTACTCAATGCATTACTTTGCATAAATTTTAAATGGTATTTTTTAATCAATGCAAAAAATTATTAAAAGCTGTCACAGCATGCAGGGAAGTCCTCTTCCCTTCCAATGGGTGGAAGAAACCTCCCCATGGGTGGAAGAAACCTCCCCAGGAGATCATCACAGCCTGGTTGCATGTTGCACATTGCACAGGACACAAGCAGGGATGTCATCAGGAGGACCAGGCTGTAGTGGCGCAAACTTTTCAATGATCTCAGGAGATCACAAAACGTTACTGCAAAACGATACTCAACCTCATCCTGCTGTGCCACTCATCACAACCCCATCAACTTAGCTTGCACCTCCACCCATCCCTCTCTATCTACATTATCACTTCCCCATCTCACTAGCCACCCCTCACACTCATCCTAGTCCAAGCATACCAACTAACAACACACAAGGGTAGCCACTTGGGTGTTTTAGCCAATGTTCACGTGAAGTTTCCGTTAGTGTGGTGTCAAACATTGAAATCTTTATTTTCAACACTGCATTTTTCGACAGATTTGTGTGCACATTTGGAAGTGGCTTAGTGATTTACAGTGAATGGCGAGATATAATGGTACCCCCATAATGGTTATGTGTGAGAAAGGAATGGCTTGGGCATTGTAGGGATGCTTTATGGTGTTTGTGTGGGGTGGTGCCAACCTGGCGCATCATGTGGCAGCCGGGGTGTACAACGTCAAGCAAAGTAAATCTGGCCATGCTGAGACCATCCCTGGCAGCAATGTGGTCGGGTGCTGATGCTGTGTCCTGTGCAACATCAATTGATTGCGCAGAAGATTGATGATGTTGGCGCTGCTGGTGTGCCTGGTGCTGCTGGTGTTGCGGTTGATCGTGGTGGAATTCTGAGGACCAAGGTGAGATAGTTTCAAGGGCACCGATGCTGCTGTAATAGATGGCATGTGAAGTTGAGATGACAGAAGCAATCTGTCAATGGTGAGATACAAAGTTTACTCAAGGCTGTAGAGCAGAGTTTTGGGTAAAAATAAGCAGAGTGGGCCAGGAAGAGAGAGAGAGTGTAACAATGGTAATAGGGCATCAGTGACTAAGGTGACATCAGGGAAAATTAGAAAAAAGTCAAAGCTAAGGGCACTATATCTGAATGCATGAAGCATTCGCAACAAAATAGTTGAATTAATAGCGCAGATAGAAATTAATTTGTTTGCTCTAATAGCCATTACTAAGACGTGGTTGCAAAGTGACCGAGGTTGGGAACTAAATATTCCAAGATACTTAACTTTTAGAAAAGATAGGCAAAATGGAAAAGAATGGGTAGCCCTGATAACAAAGGATGGGATAAAGACAGTAGAGAGAAAGGATCTTAGCTCTGAAAATCAAGAAGTAGAATCAGTTTGGGTGGCGCTAAGAAACAGCAAGGGGCAGAAAACATTGGTGGGAGTTGTGTATAGGCTCCCAAACAGAAGTTCTAATGTAGGGCAGAGTATAAATCAGGAAATTAGAGGTGCATGTAACAAGGGTAATATAGTAATCATGGGGGATTTTAATCTACATATAGACTGGGCAAACAAAATTTGCAGTAATAGTGTGCAGGACGAATTCATGGAAAGTATACAAGTTTTCGAGATCAGCATGTTGAAGAACCAACTAGGGAACAGGCTATTTTAGGTCTAGTATTGTGCAGTGAGAAAGGGTTAATTAATAACCTTGTACTGTAGTAAAGGGGCCTTTAGGAAAGAGTAACCATAATATGATAGAATTTTATATTGAGTTTCAAAGTGATTGTGTTAAATCCAAAACTAGGGTCTTCAATCTAAACAAAGCAAACTACGTAGGTATGAGGGGCGAGTTGGCCAAGGAAGTTTGGGAAACTACATTAAAAGGTATGATGGTTGACAAGGAATGGCTAGCATTTAAAGAATACATAATTTACAACAAATATACATACCTTTAAGGCACAAAAACCCCATTGGAAAAGTGGTCCAACCATGGCTAACAAGAGAAGTTAAAGATAGTATTAGATCAAAGGAAGAGTATTAGATCAAAGGAAGAGGCTTATAACGTTGACAAAAAGAGTAGTAAGCCTGAGAATTGGGAGGATTTTAGAATTCAGTAAAGGAGGACTAAAAAATTGATAAGGAAAGAGAAAAAAGAATGAGTAAATTAGCAAGAGACATAAAAAGATTGTAAACGTTTCTATAGGTATGTAAATAGGAAGAGATTAGTGAAAGTAAACGTGGGCCCATTAGAGGCAGAGACAGGAGAAATTATAATGGGCAATAAGGAAATGACAGAGACATCAAACAAATAGTTTGGGCAGGATTTTCATTGGGCTGTGGAATCGAGATTGGAGGCATGTGGGGGGTTAAAATCCCGAAATCAGGGGTCCCGACCCCATCCCGCACCCAAACCCGCCTCCATGCCAGTTTCAAAGGAGGCAGATACCCACCCCACACTGGGACCCGCCTACCCAAGGCGGGAAGGGATTAGTGCCAATTAACTGCCTGTTAACAGGTAGTTAACAGGCAGTTTTTAGCCTAATCCCTATTTTTAAGTGTGGGATTCCCGACGGCTCCAAACCACGCCAAGTTAGAGGAGGCGGGCTGTCGGGTTGAAGGGGTCGAGATGTCGGTGTTCAGGTGAGTGATGTGTGCATGAGTGCAAAGGTAAGTGTGTTTGGTGTGTCTAAAGTGATTAAAGAAGTTTAAATGACCTTTCCTTACCTTTTCAGCCTTCCTTCCTTTAGGTCCCGGGAGTCCCTCACCCCACCGGCACAGAAAGCAGAATGGCTGCGAACTGTCAAAAGTGACAGCCTTCAGCTTTCTGTGTTGGAGAGATTTCTAACTGAGTCTGTGGGGAAGGACTCAGGTTAGAAGTAAGACTGTCAGTGTTTGACAGCTGTGAAACGCTGATATTTCATCTGTCAAAACCTCTTGACAGATGAAATTTCAGTCTGTGACGTCACCTGTTGTCGGGTGGCCCTTAATTGGCCTGCTGAGCCCAATCAAGTTAAAATCGCGTGGACTGGCCGCATCTCGATAGAGGCGGGACTACAACCCTGAAAGTTGTAGTCCCGTCTCCTGAATGAAAATCCTGCCCTTTGTATCTGTCTTCATGATAGAAGACACAAAAAACATTCTGGAAATAATGGGGAACCAAAAGTCTAGAGAGAATGAGGAACTTAAAGAAATCAGTATAAGTAAAGACATAGTACTGGAGAAATTAATGGGACTAAGTGGCGACAAATCCCGTGGACCTGACGACCTGCATCCTAGGGTTTTAAAAGAGGTAGCTGCAGAGATAGTGAATACACTGGTATTAATCTTCCAGAATTCCCTAGATTCTATAACAGTCCCCAAGGATTGGAAAGTAGCAAACATAATCCCACTATGGAGGAAGAGAAAAAACAGGGAACTATAGGCCAGTTAGCCGGACATCAGTTGTAGGCAAAATGCTAGAATTTATTATTAGGGACGTGGTAACAGGGCACTTAGAAAATCATAATATGATTAGGCAGAGTCAATATGGTTTTATGAAAGGGAAATTGTGTTTGACAAATCTGTTAACCGTTTTTTGAAGATGTAATTAGTAGGACGGATAAGGGGGAACCAATGGATGTAGTGTATTTGGATTTTCAAAAAGCATTCGATAAGGTGCCACACAAAAGGTTATTACACAAAATTAGGACTCACGGTATTGGGGGTAATATATTAGCATGGATGGATTGAGGATTGGTTAATGGACAGAAAACAGAGTAGGGATAAACGAGACTTTGTCAGGTTGGCAGGCTGTAACTAGCGGGGTACCACAAGGATCAGTGCTTGGGCCTCAGCTATTTATAATCTATATTAATGACATGGATGAAGGGACTGAGTGTAACGTATCCAAGTTTGCTGATGATACAAAGTTAGGTGGGAAAGTAAGCTGTGAGGAGGATGCAAAGAGGCTGCTGAGAGATACAGACAGGTTGACTGAGTGGGCAAGAACAGGGCAAATGGAATACAATGTGGGGAAGCGTGAAGGTATCCACTTTGGTAGGAAAAACAAAAAAGCAGAATATTTTTTGAATGGTGAGAGACTGGGAAATGTTTGCACTCAGGAGGGACCTGGGTGTCCTTGTACATGAATAACAGAAAGTTAACATGCAGGTACAGCAAGCAAATGGTATGTTGGCTTTTGTAGCAAAGGGATTAGAGTACAAGAGTAAAGAAGTCTTACTACAATTACACAGGGCATTGGTGAGGCCACTCCTGGAGTACTGTATACAGTTCTGGTCTCCTTACCCAAGGAAAGACATACTTGCCTTAGAGGGAGTGCAGCAAAGGTTCACTAGACTGCTTCCTGGGATGAGGGGATTGCCCTATGAGGAGAGATGGAGCAGACTAGGCCTTCGAGTTTAGAAGAATGAGAGGTGATCTGATTGAAACATATAAAATTCTTAAGGGGCTTGACAGGGTTAATGCTGGGAAAATGTTTATCTGGCTGGGGAATCTAAAACACAGTCACAGTCACAGAATAAGGGGTAAGCCATTTAGGACTGAGATGAGGAGAAATTTCTTCACTCAAAGGGTTGTGAATCTTTGGAATTCTCTACCTGAGAGCACTGTAGATGCTCAGTCGTTGAATATATTCAAGACAGAGGTCAATACATTTTTTGGAACAAAGGGAATTAAGGGATATGGGGATAGTGCAGGGAGGTGGTGTTGAGGTAAAAGATCAGCCATGATCTTGTTGAATGGCGGAGCAGGCTTGAAGGACCAAATGGCCTACTCCAACTCTTATTTCTTATGTTCTTACTCCAAACACTTGCAACCTGCATAAAGCTCAATCCGTCTTCCAAATGCAGTAAGCAACAGTTTCTGAGCGTAGAAAGTGAACAGCTGCAAGATGGGAGCTTATATAGCACATTTGCAGCTGTCAAGTAAAGAGATTATTTCATGGTAACAACTCCTGACCTCCTTACCTGGCGTTATCCCCAAGCAGCATGGACTCCGGGGGCAACCTTGTAATATTTAAAGGTCAGCTCAAAATACATTTTATGTGGCTCTTAAGGTCATAATAACCTAAATTGCCTCAACCGCCGCTGCATGTCAGGTCTGTTCAGCATTGACAGACCCGACATCTGGGAAAGTCACATGGCGGCGGGTTGACAGAGTTCCTGATCCGCTATCAATTTTTTTTCCCCAACCGACCCGCCACCAAATGCGCCTGTTGACCCCCAAAAAATTCCCCCCACATAGTACATAGGCAAGTAAATTATGATGAACCTTTATAAAACACTGGTTGGCCTCAACTGGAGTATTGTCCAATTCTGGGCACTGCACTTTAGGAAGGATGTGAAGGCCTTAGAAAGGGTGCAGAAAAGATTTACAAGAATGATTCCAGGGATGAGGGACTTCACGTACGTGGATAGACTAGAGAAGCTGGGATGTGCTCCTTGAAGTAGAGAAGGTTGAGAGGAGGTTTGAAAGAGGTGTTCAAAATCATGAGGGGTCTAGACAGAGTAGATAGAGAGAAACTGTTCCCATTGGCAGAAGGGTCGAGAACCAGAGGACACAGATTTAAGGCGATTGGCAGAAGAACCAAAAGCGACAGGAGGAAAAACTTTTACACAGCGAGTGGTTAGGATCTGGAATGCATTGCCTGAAATGGTGGTGGAGGCAGATTCAATCTTGGCTTTTAAAAGGGAATTGCTAAGTACTGAAGGAAAAAAATTTGCATGGCTACGGTGTAAGGGCGGGGTAAGTGGGACTAGCTGAAGTGCTCTTGCAGAGAGCCGGCACGGGCTCGACAGGCCGAATGGCCTCCTTCTGTGCTGTAACCATTCTATGATTCTATGGGCTGGATTTTATGAACCTCGCCGGGTCCGTGGCGAGTGACGTCGGTGGTGGGTATCGACCCCGCTGCTGTCTCCATCCCGGCCTCCAAAACAAATTTTCCCTGATTGGGCTTGTTAAGCCCGCCCAACGAGTTTCCCAGCCATTTAGAGGAGGGGAGTCTGGTGATGTCTTTTGATGATTCATCATCAGCCAGTTTCCTTAACGGGACCATGGCCAATTTTCTTTTGACATTTGTGCTGTCAATGCTCTACAGCATTGAGGTGTTGTAAACACTGACAAGCACTGCACAGAGGTGCAGGGCTGCACCCAGGCTCTTGGGAGTCACAGCACATAAGGAGGTCCTCTTCGCTTCCCATCGGCAGATGAGGCCTCCCTAGGAGATCAACACAGCCTGGTTGCACATTGCACAGGAGGGCACAAGCATGGATGTGGTCAGGAGGATCTGGGTGCAGTGACACAAAAGTTTCAATGATCTCAGTAGATCACGAAATGTTAGTATAAAGTCACTCAACCTCATCCTGCAGTGCCACTCATCACAACCCCACCACTCTGCCTTCCCTACCCTATTCCTGTACATCCTTACTCACACCAACTTACCTTGCACCTCCACCCATCTCTATCTATATCACTTCCCCATCTCACTAGCCACCCCTCACACTCATCCTAGTGCAAGCATACCAACTAACAACACACAAGGGTAGGCACTTGGGTGTTTTATGCAATGTTCATGTCAAGTTTCTGTTAATGTGATGTCAAACATTGAAACCTTTATTTTCAACTTTGCATTCTTGGATAGATTTGTGTGCACCTTTGGAAGTGGCTTAGTGAGTTGCAGTAACGGTATCCCCCGTAATGGTGATAAGTGTGAAAGGAATGACTTGGGCATTGTAGGGATGCTTTATGATGTTTGTGTGGGGTGGTGCCATCCTGGCGCATTATGTGGCAGCCAAGGTGTACAGCATCAAGTGAAGTAAATCTGGCCATGGGGAGGCCATCCTTGGCCTCCCGGGCAGCAATGCGCTCGGGTGCTGATGCCCTGTGTAGCATCAGTTGATTGCGGAGAAGGTTGGTGTGGTTGTTGGTGCTGCTGGTGTGCCTGGTGATACTGGTGTTGGGGCTGATCTGGTGGCATTCTGAGGACCAAGGTGAGAGAGTTTCAAGAGCACCCATGCTGATGGAATAGATGGCAGGTGAAGTTGAGATGACAGAAGCTTGAGATTTCAAGGAGGAGTTAGATATATTTCTTAAGGCTAAGGGGATCAAGGGATATGGGGAGAAAGCAGGGAGAGGGTACTGAATTTGGATGATCAGCCATGATCGCATTGAATGGCAGAGCAGGCTCGAGGGGCCGAATGGCCTACTCCTGCTCCTATCTTCTATGTTTCTCTGAAGTGATCTGTCAATGGTGGGAGAGGTAATGAGGTCAGACTGGATGGAGACTTGCGTAAAGACTTGCATCATTCGGAATCTGTAGTGGAAATGCAGTTTAGAGAAGCTGGTGGTTAAGGGAACATTTCTCGATCAGCTGGGAGCTTTGACTTGACATTTGAAGCTGTCAACTCATCAGCTGATTCAATAGCCACTGACCTCCCACCTCAGCTTCACAGACGAGGTCTAGGCACAGCGGAAAACCAGTGGGTGACCTGTAAAATTCAAAAAGCTGGGGAATCGCCTTTGTTAATTGGCTGTAAATGAGCGACTAATGATTTTAATTGCCTCCCCCGCCGCTGCATGTCACGTCTGCTCAGCACTGACAGACCCGTAAAGGCACATGGTGGAGGGTTCACAGCAGGGTCCTGACCCGCTGGGGTAAAAAAACCTTTCCCACCCGACCGGCCACTGATCGCGCCAGCTGATCCCCCACAAAATCCAGCCCTATGATTCCTTTTTACAGAGATCAACTCCACAAATCCACCTTCCTATCACACATCTTCTCTCCAGAAACATAATTGTCTCAAATATTATCTGCTTCAATGGAAATCAATTCTACAAATCGATTACATTTTCAGTAACACAATTCTGGCTCAGTTTGCTTCTTACCCCCAACGTCATAATTTTTAACATAGAAACATAGAAGACAGGAGCAGGAGTAGGCCGTTCGGCCCCTTAAGCCTGCTCCGCCATTCAATGCGATCATGGCTGATCATCCAAATTCAGTACCCTGTCCCTGCTTTCTCCCCATATCCCTTGATCCCCTTAGCCTTAAGAAATATATCTAACTCCTTCTTGAAATATATTTAATGAATTGGCCTCAACTGTCTTCTGTGGTAGAGAATTCCACAGGTTCGCCACTCTCTTGGTGAAGAAAATTAACATGTGCCTCCTGGTATTTAAACCTTGAAATTTGCCTGGATCAAAAAAAAATCTTTAATTATATTACCTCACTTGTCCAAAGAAACCTTTCCTGCTATTTTTAAATAACGAAGAGGTCAAGCAACCCCCATGACGTTTGTTGAAGTAAAAGTCATAGTAACAGAGGTAAAGAAACCCTTAAACAACTTGTATACTAGGTATATCTCTTAAGTCAAATTGAAACTCTAAAGGATTTGTTGCAAAATATTAGATGCTAGTCTGAAATGGGATATTTGTAAGATTTCCTCCCTTTCTGGAAGTGTCTCTTCTAGGCTCTGTCCAAATTAATAGTGAAAGAAAATATAATGTGAATTTGTGACAAAAACACAAGTCATAAATACGCTTACAATATCACAAATTTTGCAAATTGTGCTATTTCGTGATTATAACACATTTTTCTAAATGTCAGCTAAATTGCTGCAAATCAATGAATATGGCCACAACCTACCTGATACATTGACTTTCATTTTTAAAAGGATTTTTGTATTTTGTTGAAATCTGAAAATTCTCGCATGTTAAAAAAATCATAACCACAATTTCAGAAGTCACAATTTACAGTACACATTCTGAGTGGGGAAAGAGCATCACAAAACAGCAGAATTCCTACAACATCAGCAGCCATGTGGTTAAAGTAAGTTAACAGCATTTGATATAGCTTGTAAAATCAAATTTCATCTAAAAGAAAACAGTGTACTACATGGTGAAATATAACATTATGCTTCAATGGTAGCTCTGAAAAATATTTCCATTCCTGGAGTTTTGTCAATCACACACAGCTTTCAGTTTGACATTTCAAAGTTTGTCTCGGTTAGTTTCTTGAGTGCAAATGTAACTCTTCAGCTTTATAATTATGTACATTTTTCCATCATATAACATATTCTTTGCAAATTTCTAAAACTGATTATAATCAAATTCAAAACAAAATAATTTGCAGAATAATGAAGTTTTTGTGCTAACCTTGCAATAAAAAAATCATAATTGATAAAATTTTAACAAACAGTCCTTTAATTTGCTTCCCTAGTCTTCTTGCAGAAAATGGTCTCTACTACTACACCTCTGAAGTTGCTGCTAGCACATATATATCAGAAGCCTGGGGGAAGCATCTCCTGACGATTTTCCCTCTCTTACAATGGACAAGCACCTTCCTAAATCAGCACAGGTCAGATCAGGTAGTTGGAGCAATTCGCCAATAAGTTCACAAAATAGTTATGGTTAATTAAGAAGGCCATTACGACCCATGTTAAAACATCCATCCAGAATGATCCTAAAGTCCCCCCATTTCAGCATCCAATTGTTCCTTAAACGTTTTTCTTTGCACTGACTCCAGCTCTTGAATGTCTTCATGTCCTGGCGACCAGAACTAGATGCAGTACTCAAGGTGTGCTCTGATCACGCACTACACAGTTTGGTCACAACTTCCCATGACTTATAGTCTACTGTTTTCAATAATTTGGCAAAATTCTCCTGGATTCATTGATTGCTGCTCTGCATTTGGTTGTACATGTTGAGTCTACTAAGCCTCCCGTCTCTTTTAGCTTCACCCATAGCTATTTTCACACCATTCAAGGCTGAAGTGTGTCACCTCTTTTTCCTTCCTGTGCAGTAGTTTATACTTGTCTGCATTAAATTTCATCTGCCATTGTTCTGCCCACTTATATACAAGTCTAACTCATTCTGTAATTTCTGAGCTACCTCTGCCATTGTCCTTTATACTTTTGTAAGATCCACAAATGTGACCACTTTGCATCAAGTTCCTGAATCCATTATTTAGCCATGCCTTGGGCCACTATCCAGCACCTCCCACACATCTCAACATAGCTCCTCTAATAACTACTTGTTGCTGTCTACCGTCAGCCATTTTCTTATCCATTCCAAAAGGTTAACCCTGAATCCCTGCAGCTTTGAATCTAACTAATAGCATTTTTAAGCAAGAACTTTTATCAAATGTCCTTTGCAAGTCCAGGTACACTACATCTAGTGCATTTCGCAGCCCACTTGAGTTGTCACTTCCTCAAAGAAATTGAAGGATATGCTCTTTCTGAATCCATGTTGACTGTTGTGTTCTAGATTATTATTGTACAGATAATCATATCCATTGTTTTACACATAATGGATCTATGGATTCCTGTGCCTGTTTTGACCACCTTTTAGAATATGAGTGCTACGTTGGCCTATTTCCAACCTACTGGTACCTCCTCAGTATTCAGTGATCATCAGTGCCTCACCAATCACCTCCAGTTGTCTGTTTTCCGAACTTACCGCTTCGCAATGCAGGGTTTATTTGGAAATTGCAACAGTTATGCATGGGCAGTACTTCAGCATCACTCGAGTAGTTATTTTCATGAGTGAACTTAAGACAATAAATGTTAGGCTATTCTACTAAATAGAGCATCACAATAAGCATAATGCTTTTCTCACCCGACACACATGCATGTGCCCTTCCCACCAATGGTCACTGAGTGGCAGAAACCCAGGCTAATTGTTTTGCCTCTCCAACCAAGGACACAGTTACTCTAAATTCATGTTTGTACCTTTACTATATTGGCCCTCAACTTTCTGTGATCTCAGTGAAAGGTCTGTACATGCCAGAAATTTTAAAATTTAACTGCTGGCCTGTACAAGTGGACAGCCAAAACAAAAAGGCAGGCTTGACATCAAACAGCACCAACCCTTTACATTAGACACCAAGAGCATTTTGTCCCCAGATGCAAGGAACAAATCCTCTGAAGGTACTACTCTGTCTCTCTGGAGGCACCATTGTTGGCTTACTTATATTACAAGACTATCTCTGGAGGCACCATTGAACATAAATGTTGTATCAGTAGCATGGCAGCTATCCAATTTGCATCTCACCACTTTGATACCACACTGGCAATGCAATTCACAGCACCTGGAATATAAAAAGTTAAATGAGAATGCCAATTCAACTTTTACAGAAATAAATAATTTACAAATAGGTTCATTCTCATAAAAGAGTAAGTGTTGCACATGCTACTTCTGTAGCAGTCAGCCAAACATCACTCATGCAGGTGTGCAAATTGAATCTCCAGGTTTGCAGCCCATTAAAACCTGAACTGCAATATGATTTATATTGAAAATGTGAAGAGATTTGAAGACCTTCACTGAATTTAAATATCACTGATTACCTAATCTCTTCTGTTGTTTTGAAGTTCCTTTTTCAGATGTTTATACCAAACTCCACAAATTTTCCCTAAAACTTTACATGTAAAAAAATTGGTAGGATATTCATTTCAAATAAAGTTTTTGACTGTTTATACTATTCACAGCAACCATCAAAACATGTTATTTTATATTTACAGTTGCAATTTCATTTAAAATGTAAACCTTACATCTGATTTCATGAATTAAACTGTATATTAATTTATAATATTGCTTTGTTTGGTGTAACGAGCAACATTTTATGTTTATTTTCCTGACACGAGTGTTGTGTACATAAATCTCCCATTTTGCATTAATTGGTAACAGCAAACTCCATAATTAGAGAACTGTTGAAGGATTGTACCATCTGTTCTTTTATCTCCATAGCCCTGGGGAGCTGGCCTTTTGTTGTGCACTGTACATTGCCTCAACGAACTAACATTCTGAGAGACAGAGAATTTAACAATGCAAACCATCCAGTCACACAAAGGCAGCTGCAAAGTCCTCCACCACAATGGACACCTGCTTCAGCATGGAGACAGTCTGAATAAACGTTGCCTAGGTTGAGAAGATTCAAATAAACAATGCGAAACAATGCTTTTTTTCTGTCAACTGGTGGTGTCATATTTCTTTCTTCAAATTTTATATTTGAGGTAAAGTGATGTTCAAGACATAGGAAGCCATTAGCATTCAAACAAATCCAAAGTCTTTCTTTATATCATCCAGAGAACTAGAATAATCCCTTTGCAGAAATATTGTCGAGTAACTTCAAACGTAATTGCATTATACAGAATTACTGTTTCAAAAATCTGATACTGTCGATGCTTGCTGATGTGTTCTTCGGTATGCTGGACTACAAAAATGGTTGGGCCATATTATTTTCTGCTGATATTTTGTGTTGGTAACATTCTTCTCACTTTAAAACTACATCCAATTATAATATGAATGTACTGGGTTTACAGTTCTGTTGGTAGGTGCATCCTGGATATCAGCCTTCAGTTCCTGTAACAGTCTGCTTCCATCCCTGCAGAAGCCAGCACGGTCAATATTTCATATCCTCAATTGTTCTGTCATTATGCTGTGGTTGGATTAATGTAGCAACTGAGAATATTGATTAGAAAGAGTAGGTGGGGTAGGGGAGTGAGTACATTAAGGGTGAATGAGAGAGCCATGGGGAGACCAAGCTGGTTTTCTAACACATGCTAAGGGAACTAGGATCATACAATGGGTGGGAGGGGGGGGGGGGGGGTGGAAATCGGGATCAAATTCTGCCAGCCCACACTAATGCAGCATTAGTGACTAATGGATGGCAGGACAGGACTCAATCCAGATGGTGATGGCATCAGGGGGAGAGAAAATTACAGCCAAAGGAAAGAACAATAATCTCCCTCAGCCTCAGAAGCACCTTTATAAAATATTCAGTTTAACAGAGCTACAGCATGTCATCGAAGCCTTTCCTACAATTCCACTTAGGAAAAAGGAACTACTAGCCATCTTAAACTCTCTGCCTCTCTCTCCCTCATGCTTCTATATGCATCTCAGTGTTACACAGTTGCATTATTGAAATGGAAAGAGTAATATATATTTGAAATAGCAAAATACTGATTATTACAAAATACTATGTAGTTGAGAACCAGCTATAACATGTTAAACATATCTTATGAACTGCTTATGAAGGCACACATACTACTTGATCTGTTAGGGAGACACACTGCTACACAATAGAGTTTGTATTCATTTATTTTAACTAAGTTAAATCACCAAGATGAATTTAGGTCAAAAAGACAATTTATGCATTAAAGGGAGGAAATGCAGCTGAAAGTTTGCCAGCTATCTACTTTTAATTTGAAAAGTTCATTACTAACTAATTTAAAAAGAAAATGAATTATAAGAGCAGTTTAGATTGTCAAAATTATTTATTCATGCTTGTTCTGTTTCTCACAGACTTAATCATATAATACACTTTTAAAGTAATCAGAGAAAAAACTGTTTGAATTTGTCTGTATCCGTTTCATATTAGTCTAATACATTCATTATCAAGACTAGAGACACCATGTGGGCTAACCTTTGATTCACAAATAAATCCATAAGAAACTATTTTGCCAGCATTATTAAAATCATGTATATAGCTTTCCAATTTGAAGGCAGTATCCACAGGTACACTCATTTAAAAATAATATTTTTACATGGAATTGTTTGAAATGCCAGCAAGAATTCAGATTTCAACTTCTATAATTTTGAAATACATATATTGCTCAAGTCTATGAAAGAGATAGTAACACTTGGAAAAGTGGTGAATTTTTATTGTAATCTCTTGTTTAGTTCATTATTCTATTGCACTGTTTTATAGCTAATATATTAGGCAAGATTTTCTTATGAACAAAAGCCCTGAAATCATTGTTATCTACCCTTATTATAGATACTCTATAACTGAACTACTCCTGACAGTGAAGGTAGCATCTTATGGGAACGAGAATAAATAATTATGTTTTTGAAATATTTTTGAATTGCTTTGCAACTAGATAGAATCATATTAATTATGCTGAACAAGAGGTCTTTACATTAATTAGAGTACCTTATTTGCACCATTTTGAAAGATGTATCCAATCCCCTCCTTTTTAAAACTGGAAAGTGAAAACACCTTTCTACCAAACATCCCAGGATTTAAAAGTGTTATCTGCAGGCATCGCTATGTTATGACAGCTCATGCCATCTCTGTTTTTATAGTCATTGCAGTTTGAGAACCCTAGGCATTCTTCCTAATTAGCACCCAACCTGGCAACAGATGGATGCACTAGTCTATCCCTGTGCAGTCACTACACTACCACCAAATGTCAGCTTTGGCAGCCAATCACCCTGCTCTCTTAGGTCTGAAAGTAACGTATCAATTATTAAAGTACTGCTGAAAGCAAAGCGGTGTTAAAATTATGCTGGCAAGCAAGAATTCTGAATCACTAAGGATATTTATTATATGCAAAATGCTACCCTGCATCACAAATATAATTAAGACTAAATGTATTAAGTTAATCCTATGGACTAGATGTCCCTTCTTGACAATATTTTTTCTTACATGGTTTAAAAATATAAATTTTCAGAACTGTATTCTAATGGATATTATTTGAAATTTTCTGCACGTTATGTGGGGGGAGAGAACAAGTATATCTACATTTCTTCTGAAGCAAGGTTCTGGATCAAAGTTTTAATTAAATAAAAAACAATTAAACTGTACGCGATGAGAAACTGGAAGAAACAACCTTCTGTCGTCAAACCGTACATATTCGATTGAGCAGAGTAAGGAATTTACCCTTTAAAGTACGAATAGCAACATTATATAATGTCACGAGAAATGCTCAATTTTAACCCCTTTCGGCATTATAGTAACATTACAATCCCCTCTTGAGATTATAAATTTGATTGAAGTAAAACTGATAACAGGATGCTTACTTTTAATGGATTTATGGTATTTTAGCGCAAGAAATCATGCAATAAATTTATTCTAGTTATATAGAGCAAAGTTGCATTATTGTTATTCTGGTGCAAATCACGCGAATTATCCACGCATTTAAGTTAAGAAAATTAAAGCATGATCAACTAAACTCGAAAGCACTTAAAAATGGTTGTGCAAAGCCTGCCGATTAATTTATGCGTCTACTCGACATGACCGTCAGTAAATGTGTAGATTAAATGTATAGAATCGGACTCGAAACAATTACTTCATTCTAGCACAACAGGGTTTTTTTTAATTGATTTTGCAAAACAAAACTGTGACAATCTAATAAAGCTCTGTCTTGCGTGGAAAATTCCCTTCAGCTTGCTATTAAACTCAGCTACTAAATACGCGCCCAGGATAAATATTTAAATAACTGAAATCTGTAAAGTTCATTGAGTTCGACATTTCACGGTTAGCTTTTATTGGAAATTTTACGAACTTGCAACGTTTCAAGCGCGCAATCATCTTTCCCTTCGCTTCGACGATCACAAAAGTTACGTTAACAAAAAAGATTTGCTGCTGTAACTCTCACGCCCTTCCCCAAACACACGCACACCGTGCACTCTTGCTGCTCACTTTCTCTAAAAGCTGCATCCCGGAATGATGAGGCAGATTTGGATGATGCTGAGGCTGCACGAAAGAAAGCTGCTGTTTACTTCGAATGGGAACACAATCAAAGCTCTTTAAAAAACACAACTCTACACGGTTTTACAAAAAAAGGAAGTGATGAAAAGACAAACTCACCTGGACGAGAATACAGAGGAGGGTTTTGGGGGGATGCAAACGTAGAGGGTCAGAGAGGAGGGTGCGGAGATGATAATTAGATACAAGACAGGGTTCGGACTGAAGGGAAGCGATGGGGAAATCAGGGATTTTAATAAGGGTACAAGTCAGTAATCGCCCAGGTAACACACAAATATTTCGCTCTCTGCTCCTCTTCCTATTCGTTCATTTGTTTCTGCTCTACATATAATGAAGATCGATACAAGATGAGCCGGGACCGAGTTCTCTTTTTCTGTGACTGCTCGGTGTCCGACGTCTGCTTCCAGTTGAGATTTAACTATATGGGGAGTGTGTGTGCGCGCCTCTCGCTGTCTCCACTTTCACTCTCCTCGTCTCTGAACTGACTCCGTTCGAGCTCTCCGCGTACGCGCAATACGCTCTTCAATAACGGCCTCGCCTGAATCACTTTCACTGCCAGAGCGCAGTGTCATTGGCGGAGAAATACCGCGATCTGCCCTCCTTACTGCCCGCCAACCAACCGAATCACCGCCCGTCACCAAGGGCAGCTGGCGCGCGACTCAACGGCTCCGTCGCGCGCACGCAGGCACGAGCTTCCCTCCAGTCAGCAGTATCAGTAAATGAGATCCAGTCAGTTAACAGGACCAGTCGGTGCTTGTGACGGCAATAGTACATTATAGGCACGCTCAGTAATAATAGCGCCACAGCGAGTAACTTACAGCCTTACTAGAAACAACACAGGAATAAAAGCAACACGACCCTGAATTTCCTGCGTGGGCGCATCCCGAAAGTTAGACCCCAAAATGTGCCCGTTCCCGAGCCCATTCTGTCGATCTCAAATTACGCCGGAATTCCCAGCCAATCTAATTAGCATACGCCCCAAATGTAAAATGGGCGTAAATCAGCATAAACAATCCAGGCTCAAGAGAAGAGTCAAACTCATACTATACCTTCTTTAAGTATGAAAATGAAAGTTTCAACTCATTCAACCATCGTTCATGCACATTAGGCACACATGTTCAAGAACCTGCAATCAAGGAAGCTTTTCAATTATTAATGTGACTTATGCCATAAAAATGCATTAAAAGAAACAGAATATACAGTGCAGGTCTCGGTCTCAGTAAGAATAATTTTTTTAAACGCTCAAAAAAATTGCAATAAAACACCAGAAAAATGACTGTTTCCTGCTACGCTTGTAAATCTAATCGTAATTTTAAGAGAGCCTCTGAACAAGCACAATTGCAGGAAACTCATATCGAAGACTGTAACTTGGGGGTTGGGGGGTGCGTGGCCAGTTTTATGGGCAGAGGGATCAATAAACGGCTGTGAAAACTCATGGAGATTTGGGTGTACTGTTACACGCGCAACTTACGCCTAAAATTCCGCATACTTTTAAGCCGCGTAATTGCTTTGCATGCAGGTTACGCATGACTTTGGGCGCAAATACAGAGGAAATTCAAGGCCCATAGCTGAGCCATTGGCCAGTTTAACGCTCAGTCACCACTGTGACAACAGAGGAACACATTTATTCTTGCAAATACTGTAACACAAGAAGTAAATTACTGTAAACAGAGGGACTAATGCACTGTTGCAATAATAATTATGGGGTTAATTCATTATCCCAGTAACAATAGTCACTGTCACAGTACTAACAAAGGCTAATTTACAGGTATTGGGAAATTGCATATTTCATATAACCTATAAACATAAGTATACAACTGTCTGTTTTTGGAACAGACATCAGCTTTTCTGGGCGCCATTTATGCTGTTTGCACGGTGTCTGGTGAAAAGATTGATTTCACTGCTGGCTGAAATAACTTTATAAGCCTTCAGGGTTTAATTCATATGCACTTGCGGGCTATCAAGGTCATTGGGACTGCTATAAAGCTGGAGGGGTGCCAATCAGCATCTTCAGAGGGATTCAACACAAGGTTGACCATGACCAGTTATTCCCAGGGAATCCATAACTTGTTACAAGTAGAGAAATGGGCTAAAGAATATTTAGATGAAGAGTAAATAAACCGCACCCAGAACTAAGTAATAATCACTGATCTACATAATCAATGCTGTACTGGTCTCACTAGATGTAACTCCTATCCAGCTATCCAGTCAGCTAAACACTCATTCAAATAACTCCTCGAGAAGCAGGGTGCTGTTTTGAAGCTTTACTTGAATAAAAGTGTGAAACTGTAAACAAAAACAAAGTATGTTTTGAACACAGAGGTAAGTACTATACATTAGATGTTACGTAAGATGCAAAAACATGTTTATGAAAACAGAATAGACTGCTTAACACAGATAAGTAGGTAACTGTATAAGTAAATAGCACTGAAGCTAACCCTCAGTAGCTAGCAGCTAATAAACTTCTTATTGACAAAGTATTGTCAAAATACTATACCAACAAGGTTGTTGTTATGTTACCAAACAAGGATACTCACAGACATTGCATCTTGCCTAGTGTATAAGGAAGAATGGAGGAGGATAGAAAACAAGCTGCCACACTTGGACCTTGTTCACAACTGAGAAAACACTTCCTCGAATACTACTTCCTATGCAGACAGGAACAAGGTCAAATAACATGCTGCTATACAATAACTACCACTGGGGGCACTACCTACATCTAACAAGTCCAGAACACTCCCTGTCTGGGGTCGTTAACGACCCCACATAAGCCTAACTCTACTTGTCACTGGAGTCCTCTGGCGACAAAAGAAGGACCACCTCAGAGACAGGCCGAGAGAAGACCACTGCTGTTCCTTCTTTGACGACTCTCAAGTCCACCTTTCTCACTCTCCCGTCCTGGCTGGGAAGAGACTTCACGATGATAGCCATATGCCATTCATTCCTTTTTGCATGACTGTCCTTCATTGAAATGTCTGCCCTGGTGCTTCACAGCCTCATGATGATGACGCACAAGCAGAGCAGCCAGGTGATGACGACCTGGAACAAGGATGGGGTTGGTTTCATTTGTTCCTAGTTGAGACAGCGATATGCGTCCCCCAACTCTGAGAAGTCCGTCGGTGTCAACGATAGGATGCAGCTTCCGTAGACTGCTGTGAGGGGGTAGGTTGTGTTCTGCTGCTATGCACTTCAACTCTTCTGAGTAACACTCGTGTTGGATGCTCTTCATCAGAAGGATTTTGGCTCTCTTGAGCTCCTCTTCAGAGGGACTCTTATGACAGATGTGCCACCCATGGCAGCTACTCTCTTGTGTGGGCTGGGAGAAGGTTTGAGCTATTCGGGTTAGGCGTGCTACTGTCTTTATGAGAGTGTTCCATTTGGAGAAACGCTCGAAGCGTTTGGTGCTCATCAGGTCCTTAGAGATTTGAGTGACGTTTGCCCTGACTTGTGGGCGTATCTCGGAGTCAGAAACAGGGTTGAGGAGGTCGAATGACTCATTGGGTTCAGAGGAGGGCAAGGACGGATCCTGAAGAAAAGCTGGTCCTGGCAGCCATGTCGTGCTGCTGAGAAGGGGCGCTGTTACAGATCTAGACCCATGGTCAGCTGGGCTCAGGTCTGTGGGGACGTACCTCCACTGGTCGAGGGATGTGAACTGTCAGATACGTTGGACCCTGTTGTTCACGTAGACGTAGAACTGCCTAGTTTGGTTATGGATGTATCCTAGCACCACTTTGCTGTCTGTATAATACTTGATGCTATCAAACTTCAGATCCATCTCCTCCACTATGAACTCTGCAATCTCAACTGCTAATGCTGCTGCGCACAGTTCCAATCTGGGTATGGTGAGGTCTGGCTGGGGTGCCAACTTGGCCTTTCCAAAGACGAAGCCGACTTTGCTTTGTCTATCTTGAGTGGTGGCCTTCAGATAAGCCACACCTGCGATGGCCTCAGCGGATGCGTCTGCAAAGACACAAAGCTCCTTGAATTGGACATTTGAGGGAGAGAAGGATGTATAGGAGCGAGGTATTTGGATCTCCTGTAAGTCTTGAAGCGAGTCTCTCCAGGGCAGCACGGTGGCATAGTGGTTAGCACTGTTGCCTCACAGCGCCAGGGACCCGGGTTCGAATCCGGCCTCGGGTGACTGTCTGTGTGGAGTTTGCACATTCTCCCCGTGTTTGCGTGGGTTTCCTCCGGGTGCTCCGGTTTCCTCCCACAGTCCAAAGATGTGCGGGTTAGGTTGATTGGCTATGATAAATTGACCCTTAGTGTTAGGGGGATTAAATACGTGGGGTTACGGGGATAGGGCGGGATATGTGTTGGTGTAGGGGTTACGGGGATCGGGTGGGATATGTGTCGGTGCAGGCTCGATGGGCCAAAATGGCCTCTATCTGCACTGTGGGGTTTCTGTGATTGTGATTCTGTGATCTGTTCCACTCTGCTTCCATCTTTTCAGGGAGGGGTGAATCCCACTCTTCAGCGCGTGTGGAGCGTTCCCTGAGGAGCAGCCTGCCTTGTATGGTGAGAGGGGCTAAGAAGCCGAGAGGGTCGTATAGGCTGTTGACTGCAGAGAGCACTCCTCTACGTGTGAAGGGTTTCTTGTCATCCAAGGCTTGGAACGTGAACGTGTCTGTTGCTATGTTCCAAGACACTCCTAGGCTACGCTGTAGGGGGAGGTCATCAGTGAAGAGGTCTAGATCCTTGACATCCTTAGCATGATCTTCAGGGGGGAATGCCTCCATCACTGCTGGTCTGTTAGAGGCTATTTTGTGTAGCCTGAGGTTGGATAGTGCAAGCAGTTCCTGAGCTCGCCCAAGGGCACTGATGGCCTCTGCTTCGGCAGGGAATGACTTCAGTGCATTGTCGGCGTAGAACTCTCGTTCGATGAACCCTCTCACATCTCTGCCAAAGTTATCTTCTTCTTCCTTGGAAGCCTTCCTTAGTCTGTATATGGCAACAGCAGGGGACTGGCTATTAACCACGACTCTGTCTTCGACACAAGTGCCCTCAACTCCATCCCACAGCATGCTACCCGCCACCATCTCAGCACAACCCCAGCCTGGCATGAAGTTGAAAAGGCCATCCGACAACTGAAGAACAACAAGGCCTCAGGAGCAGATGGAATCCCTGCCGAGGCACTAAAGCATGGCGGAGAAGCACTACTGGCACGAATTCATGAACTAATTTCTCTTATCTGGAAGGAGGAGAGCATGCCAGGGGATCTCAGAGATGCCGTAATTGTGACCATCTTCAAGAAAGGTGACAAGTCCGATTACGGTAATTACAAAGGAGTTTCCCTGCTATCTGCCACAGGGAAAGTCATCACAAGAATCCTCCTCAATTGCCTTCTCCCAGTGGCCAAAGAGCTCCTCCCAGAGTCGCAATGCGGATTCCGCCCACTAAGAGGCACAATGGACATGATCTTCACCGCACATCAATTACAAGAGAAATGCAGGGAACAGCACCAACCACTGTACATGGCCTTCTTTGATCTCACAAAGGCCTTCGACACTGTCAACCATGAGGGATTATGGAGTGTCCTCCTCAAATTCGGCTGCCCTCAAAAGTTTGTCACTATCCTCCGCCTGCTTCACGACGGCATGCAAGCCGTGATCCTGACCAACGTTTCCACCACAGACCCAATTCACGTACGAACCGGGGTCAAGCAAGACTGTGTCATCGCACCAACGCTCTTCTCAATCTTCCTTGCTGCAATGCTCCATCTCACCCTCAGTAAGCTCCCCACTGGAGTGGAGCTAATTTACAGAACAAACGGGAAACTGTTCAACCTCCATCGCCTCCAGTCCAGATCCAAGGTCATCCCATCCTCTGTCGTCAAATTACAGTATGCAGACGATGCTTGCGTCTGCGCTCACTCGGAGGTCGAACTCCAAACCTCATAAACACCTTCACCGAAGCATACGAGAGCATGGGCCTTACACTAAACATCCGTAAGACAAAGGTCCTCTACCAACCTGCCCCTGCCACACAGTGCTGCCCCCCGATTATCAAAATCCATGACAAGGCCTTGGACAACATGGACTACTTTCCATACCTCGGGCGCCTACTGTCAACAAGGGCAGAGGTCGACGACGAAGTCCAACACCGCCTTCAGTGTGCCAGTGCAGCCTTCGGTCGCCTGAGGAAGAGAGTGTTTGAAAACCAGGACCTCAAACCCAGCACTAAGCTCATGGTCTACAGGGCAGCAGTGATACCTGCCCTGCTGTATGCCTCGGAGACATGGACCATGTACAGCAGGCACCGCCGCAAGATCCTGCAAATCCATTGGCAGGATAGGCGCACCAACGTCAGTGTTCTTGCTCAGGCCAACATCCCCAGCATCGAAGCTCTGACCACGCTCAATGAGCTCCGATGGACGGGTCACATTGTCCGCATGCCCGATACGAGACTCCCAAAACAAGCGCTTTACTCAGAGCTCCGGCACGGCAAGAGAGCCCCAGGTGGGCAGAGGAAACGCTTCAATGACACCCTCAAAGCCTCCTTGAAAAAGTGTAACATCCCCACCGACGCCTGGGAATCCCTGGCCCAAGACCGCACAAAGTGGAGGAGAAGCATCTGGGAAGGCGCCGAACACCTCGAGTCTCTTCGCCGGGAGCAAGCGGAAGCCAAGCGCAGGCAGTGCAAGGCGCGCACGTCAACCCAATCACCCCACCCACCCACCCCTTCAACCACCGTCTGCCCCACCTGTGGCAGAGTCTATAGGTCCCACATTGGGCTAATCAGTCACCTGCGAGCTCATTTTTAATGTGGAAGCAAGTCATCCTCAGTTCCGAGGGACTGCCTAAGAAGAAGAAGATTGCCGAAGGCGTGGACACACATTCTGTAGTCCACAATGTGACTGCTGGGGTCATTGTTGCGATACCACAGGAAGCGGCGGAAGTCTCTGTGGTCTTCTCTCACCACAAAGCAGTGAAACGTGCTGGATATCGGCAGTGATGGCGACGGGCTCTTTCCTGAATCTCATGAGTACCCCCAAGAGGCTATTGTTGAGATCGGGCCCTGTGAGGAGTGCATCGTTGAGAGAGACGCCCTGATATGGTGCACTGGAGTCAAACACCACGCGGATCTGTTCTGGCTTTTTGGGGTGATAGACTCTGAAGGAGGGGAAGTACCAACACTCTTGGCCTTCCTGGAGCGGAGGAGCTAGCTCTGCATAATCGTTGACAAGCATTTTCTCGACAAACTCTAGGAAGTGTGCTTTCATCTTTGGCTTCTTCTCTAGTGTGTGACGGAGTGAGTTAAGATGATTATAGGCATACTCCCTATTGTTCAGCAGCTGTCGTCTGGGGTTCTGGAAGGGTAAGGGTGCAACCCAGCTGTTAGAGCTGTCACGAGAGACCTCATTGTCCATAATCTGGAGGAATCTCATGTCGTCGATCGATGGAGCAAGTTTGTGGTAACTGGTGGTGCGACAGAAGACTGACTGACCCAGGTTTTCTCCAGTGAGCATCATCTGTGTGTTGTCTGTGGAGATCAGCGCTAGGGGATTCCAAGGCTGGGCCGTATGACTGAACTTCTCTGTCACTCGGATCTGGCTACTGCATGGTAGCTTGGACGACCATTCTCCAAGATGGAAGTTTTGAGTGTGTTCACCTGAGATGGCTTGTGAGCACCCCTGAGGCACACGTCTCCAACAACGACCCAGCCGTGGTCTAGCCTTTGTGCGAAAGGGGCGTCATGTGGACTGTTGATCTGTTTCCTTACCTTATGTACCCTCAGGATGTCCCTGCCCAACAACAGGAGTATGTCTGCGTCTGGATCAAGAGGTGGGATCTCATCTGCAATGCGTCTCAGATGACTGTGGTGATGAGCTGCATTTGGAGTGGGAATCTCAGAACGGTTGTCGGGGACTTGATTACATTCGATGAGTGTAGGAAGGGGGAGACTAATCTTCCCGTCGGCTGACTCAACAACATAACCACAGGCCCTCCTGCTGGCTGTCTCTGAAAGTCCAGCACACGTCTTCAGTGTGTAAGGCGACGGACTTCCTTTGACCTTGAAGATGTCGAAGAACTTGGATCTTGCTAGAGAACGGTTACTTTGTTCGTCTAGTATGGCATACATCTTTTCAGATTCCTGGCGACGTCCTACAGGGTACATATTAACGAGGCATATCTTGGAGCATGCTCTTGCGCTCACTCCCTCTCCACACACCTCAGTGCACTTGGATGTAATCTCCGGACCGGCAGCTCCCTCTCTCTCCCCGCTGTGCTCTGAGGCGGGAGGAGGCGACTCTGACTTCCAAGGAGCTGGGCCTGGGTGGAGTGCTGAAATGTGCCGATCACTTTCACATTCTGTGCATTTTGCATCTACCTTGCAGTTCTTAGCGAGATGGCTCGTGGAGGAGCAGCACTTGAAACATATGGCATTCTCTTTGAGGTACTGTTTGCGGTCTTCCAGGGACTTCTCTCTGAAGCCTCTGCACTTCTTTAATGGATGGGGCTTGTTGTGGTTGGGGCATTGTTTGCTCATATCCTCGGATTTCTTCTGATCCCTTGTGTTCTCGGTTGAAGACACTTGCATTTTGTGGACAGATATTGGTGTCTTTCCATGTCTGTCAAACTTGTCTCTTCTGGCAAGTGCTGTGTGGGAGGAGAAGAAGTTGAAGCTGGGATCTGTCCTGGCTTTGGCTTCTCTATGGATGAAGTTGGCAAACACAGAGAATGGAGGGAAGGTAATGTTGTGCTCTAGCTTGAACCTTGACCCGAATGATGTCCACTTCTCCTGCAGATTGAATGGAAGCTTCTCAACGATGGGACTTACCCCTCTGGAAGTGTCTAAGTACGATAGGCCAGGTAGGTAGCCGTCCTGCTTTGCAGCTTCGAGTTCCAACAACAGATCTCCAAGGTCACGGAGCTTCTGGGGTTCCTTATTTGTCAACTTCGGAAAGTTCTCCAACCTGGCAAAGAGAGCCCTTTCAATGGGGAGCCGTAGCTTTCTTCCAGCCTCGCCCAAGCCATCATCAACCCAGCTGGTGGATGCCTCACATTGACTGCTTTTATACTGCGCGCCTGTTCGGCGGACTCCGGGCCGAGCCATTTGGTAAGGAGGTCGAGCTCTTCTCCTGCCGACAGGTCTAGGCCCGATATGGTGCTGTGGAAGGAGGACTTCCAGGCCCAATAATTCTCTGGTTTATCATCAAGCGTGGTTAACCCTGTAGTCACCAGCTGGCTGCGTGCAAGGTATTTGACAAGGTCGTAGGTGGTGGGGCCTATGCCATGGTCGCCTTGAGTAGGGGCTCTGCTGGGGGTCTCGAGGAAACGAGAGGGGGTTTGCTGCTGACTTTCTCTCTTCAGCGCTCCATTCCTCTGCTCAGTGTCCTCTGTTTCGTGGGGGAGGATCCTGTGACTTGGGATACGCAGTCCATTTTGAACTTGGTTGGTGACATGGGGCATGTTATATGGTGTGCTTGAGTCTGTAGAGATGTATGGGTCTTCATCTCTCTCTCTCGTAAACTGTGTGTCAGCTTGGTCGCTCACATAGTCTGTGGTGCGCTGTACTCGACTCTGACGCGGAACGGGAATTGGAACTTTGTTAGCTGACTCAGGATCAGCTGCCATTAAAACTGCCTCCAATATTTGTGCCTCAGCTAATGCAGCATCTTTCTCTTTTTCTTCCTGCAGGGCATCTAATGTGGCTTGGAGAAGGGCCCGTTCAACTTTTATCTCTTTTTCTTCCTGCAGGGCGTCTAATGTGGCTTGGAGACGGGCCCGTTCAACTTTTATTTCCATTTCTTTCTTGGCATAAGCTGCTCTGGCTTGGGCTGCTTCTGCCTTGGCCCGTGCTCTGGCGATGGCCATACTAGCCCTAGAACCAGCTGATGACCGTGAACCGGCTGATGACCTAGAACCGGCTGATGATTTGTAGTAACGAGAGCTTATAGACAGATTGTCACATTCTCCAGTTTCATCTTACTGTTTAAAGTCTTCTACTTGCTGAGTAGCGTTTTCGGTATTACCTTCTGCCATGATGATGTGAGGTAAGTGTGCTGTACAAGGTGAAGACTTAAGCTGGCTATGTCATGATGGCTTACTCTGTGCCTAGATGACAGCCACTTAACTCTTGAGTCTTTGCTGCTCCACGTGGAGGGTCTCCTCTCTTCACAGCTAGCTGTATTGCTGTCTTTTCACTGTACTGGGCTCACTAGATGTAACTCCTTACCAGCTATCCAGTCAGCGAAACACTCATTCAAATAACTCCTTGAGAAGCAGGGTGCTGTTTTGAAGCTTTACTTGAATAAAAGTGTGAAACTGTAAACAAAGACAAAGTATGTTTTGAACACAGAGGTAAGTACTATACATTAGATGTTACATAAGATGCAAAAACATGTTTATGAAAACAGAATAGACTGCTTAACACAGATAAGTAGGTAACTGTATATGTAAATAGCACTGAAGCTAACCCTCAGTAGCTAGCAGCTAATAAACTTCTTATCCACAGTAAATAATAATTCTAATAGGTCTAAGAGCATTAAAAAAACAAGCCTGAAGGCCTTGTGTCTTAATTCGAGGAGCATTCATAATAAGGTGGATGAATTAGCTGTGCAATTAGAGGCAAACGAATATGATTTGATTGGGATTACAGAAACATGGCTCCAGGGTGGCCAAAGCTGGGAACTCAACATCCAGGGGTATTCAATATTCAGGAAAGATAGGCAAAAAGGGAAAGGGGGGTGGGGTAGCATTGCTGGTTAAAGAAGAGATTAACACAATTGTAAGGAAGGATATTAGCTCTGATGATGTGGAATCTGTATGGGTAGAACAGAGAAATACCAAGGGGCAGAAAACGTTAGTGGGAGTGGTATATAGACCTCCAAACAGTAATGCGGAGGTTGGGGATGGCATTAAAAGGGAAATTAGAGAAGCGTGCAATAAGGGCACAGCAGTCATCATGGGTGACTTTAATCTACGTATAGATTGAGCTAACCAAATTAGTAACAATACTGTGGAGGAGGAATTCCTGAAGTGTTTACGGGATGGTTTCCTGGACCAATATGTCGAGGAACCAACCAAAGATCAGGTTGTCTTAGACTGGGTATTATGTAACGAGAAAGGATTAATTAGCAATCTTGTTATACGAGGCTCCTTGGGTCGGAGCGATCATAATATGATCGAATTCTTCGTTAAGATGGAGAATGAAGTAGTTGACTCAGAGACTAGGGTCCTGAATTTAAATAAAGGAAACTACGATGGTCTGAGGCGCAAGTTGGGTAGGATTGATTGGGGAATGTCACTCAAAGGGTTGACGGTGGATAGGCAATGGCAAACATTCAAAGACCACATGGATGAACTACAGAATTTGTTCATCCCAGTTTGGCATAAAAATAAAACAAAAAAGGTGACTCAACCATGGCTAACAAGGGAAATTAGGGATAGCATAAGGTCCAAGGGGAGGACATATAAATTGGCCAGAAAAAGCAGTAAACCTGAGGATTGGGAGCAGTTTAGGATTCAACAAAGGAGGACAAAGGGATTAATTAAGAAGGGGAAAATTGAATGTGAGAGTAAGCTATCAGGGAACATAAAAACTGACTGTAAAAGCTTTCATAGATATGTGAAGAGAAAAAGATTGGTGAAGTCAAGCGTAGGTCCCTTGCAGTCAGAATCAGGGGAATTTATAATGGGGAACAAAGAAATGGTTGACCAATTAAATACATATTTTGGTTCTGTCTTCACAAAGAAGGACACAAATAACCTCCCAGAGATGTCGGGGAACATAGGGTCTGATGAAAAGGAGGAACTGAAAGAAATCAGTATTTGTAGGGAAATGGTGTTAGGGAAATTGATGGGATTGAAGGCCAATAAATCCCCAGGGCCTGATAATCTACATCCTAGGGTACTTAAGGAAGTGGCCTTAGAAATAGTAGATGCATTGCTGATCATCTTCCAACATTCGATGGAATCTGGAACAGTACCCATGGATTGGACGGTAGCTAATGTTACCCCACTGTTCAAAAAAGGTGGTAGAGAGAAAACGGGGAATTACAGACATCGGTAAGCCTGAAATCGGTAGTGGGGAAAATGCTAGAGTCCATTATAAAAGATGTAATAGCAGAACACTTGGAAAACAGTGACAGGATCGGACAAAGTCAACATGGATTTACAAAAGGTAAATCGTGCTTGACTAATCTACTGGAATTTTTTGAGGATGTAACTGGTAAAATAGATAAGGGAGAACCAGTAGATGTGGTGTATTTGGACTTTCAGAAGGCTTTCGATAAGGTCCCGCATAAGAGATTAGCATGTAAAGTTAAGGCACATGGGATTGGGGGCAAGGTATTGACTTGGATAGAGAACTGGTTGGCAGACAGAAAGCGAAGAGTTGGAATAAACAGGTCTTTTTCCGAATGGCAGGCAGTGACTAGTGGGATACCGCAGGGATCGGTCCTTGGACCCCAGCTATTCACAATATATATTAATGATCTAGACAAGGGAACTAGATGTAATATCTCCAAATTTGCAGATGACACAAAGCTGGGTGGGCATGTGTGCTGTGAGGAGGATGCCGAGAAACTCCAGGATGATTTAGACAGGTTGGGTGATTGGGCAAAAGCATGGCAGATGCAATATAACGTGGATAAATGTGAGGTTATCCACTTTGGTGGCAAAAACAGGAAGGCAGATTATTATCTGAATGGCAATAGATTGGGAGAAGGAGAAGTGCAATGAGACCTGGGTGTCCTTGTGCACCGGTCGCTGAAGGTAAGCATGCAGGTGCAGCGGGCGGTTAAGAAGGCAAATGGTATGTTGGCTTTTGTAGCAAGAGGGTTTGAGTACAGGAACATGAATGTCTTGCTGCAGTTGTACAGGGCCTTGGTGAGACCACATCTTGAGTATTGTGTGCAATGTTGGTCGCCTTATCTGAGGAAGGATGTTCTTGCCATGGAAGGAGTTCAGCGAAGATTCACCAGGCTGATACCTGGGATGGCAGGAATGACGTATGAGGAGAGATTGGGATGATTGGGCTTGTACTCGCTGGAGTTTAGAAGAATGAGAGGGCATCTCATTGAAACTTATAAAATTCTGACAGGACTGGACAAACTAGATGCAGGAAGGGTGTTCCCGATGGTCGGGGTGTCCAGAACCAGGGGTCACAGTCTAAGGATAAGGAGTAGGCCATTTAGGACAGAAATGAGGAGGATTTTCTTCACCCAGAGAGTGGTGAACCTGTGGAATTCTCTACCACAGAAGGCAGTAGAAGCCAATTCATTAAATATATTCAAGAAAGAGTTGGATATATTTCTTAAGGCTAAAGGGATCCAGGGGTATGGGGAGAAAGCAGGGACCAGGTACTGAAATTGGATGATCAGCCATGATCGCATTGAATGGCGGAGCAGGCTCGAGGGGCCGAATGGCCTACTCCTGCTCCTATCTTCTATGTTATTGACAAAGTATCGTCAAAATACTATACCGACAAGGTTGTTATTATGTTACCAAACAAGGATACTCACAGACATTACGTCTTGCCTAGCGTATAAGGAAGGATGGAGGAGGATAGAAAACAAGCTGCCACACTTGGACCTTGTTCACAACTGAGAAAACACTTCCTCGAATACTACATCCTATGCAGACAGGAAGAAGGTCAAATAACACGCTGCTATACAATAACTACCACGAGGGGCGCTACCTACATCTAACAAGTCCAGAACAAACGCTCTTCTAAATTCATTGTGTATTAATTATGGTTATTACCTTTTGCTCTCCCACATTACAACAGTGACTAGACTCCAAAAGTACCAGTCCTGACGAAGGGTTTCGACCTGAAATGTTGACTATTTCTCTCTCCACGGATGTTGCCTGGCCTGCTGAGTTTTTCCAGCATTTTCTGTTGTTATTTCTCCAAAAGTACTTCATTGGCTGTAAAGCGCTTTGAGACATCCGGTGGTCATGAAAGGCGCTATATAAATGTAAGTCATTTTTCCTCCAAAACCTCTATCAATATTCTGGGATGCATACAATCTAGGTCTGATACGTTTTCTACCCTGAGCCCCACTAGCTTATTTTTAATAGTTTTCTGTTGAATACTTTTTTTTGTTCCTAGGATGTAGATGTCGCTGGCAAGGCCAGCATTTATTGCCCATCCCTAATTGTCCCTGAGAAGGTGGTGGTAAGCCTCCTTCTTGAACCGCTGCAGTCCGTGTGGAGAAAGTACTCACACAGTGCTATTAGGGAGGGAGTTCCAAGATTTTGAACCAACGATGATGAAGGAACGGCGATATATTTCCAAATCAGAATGGTGCGTGACTTGGAGGGAAACTTGGAGGTGATGGTGTTCCCATGCGCCTGCAGCCCTTGTCCTTCGAGATGGTAGAAGTCACAGGTTTGGGAGGTGCTGTCGACGAAGCCTCGGCGAGTTGTTGCAGTGCATCATGTAGATGGTACACACTGTAGCCAAGGTGTGCCGGTGGTGGAGGGCGTGAATGTTTAAGGTGGTGGATGGGGTGCCAATCAAGCGGGCTGCTTTGTCCTGGATGGTGTCGAGCTTCTTGAGTGTTGTTGGAGCTGCACTCATCCAGGCAAGTGGAGAGTATTCCATTACACTCCTTACTTGTGCCTTGTAGATGGTGGAAAGATTTTGGGAGGTCAGGAGGTGAGACACTCGCCGCAGAATACCCAGCCTCTGACCTGCTCTTGTAGCCACAGTATTTATGTGGCTGGTCCAGTTAAATTTCTGATCAATGGTGACCTGCAGGATGTTGATGGTGGGGGATTCAGAATTGGTAATGTCAGTGGGCGGTGGTTAGACTCTCGCTTGTTGGAGTTGGTCATTGCCTGGCATTATGGCGTGAATGTTACTTGCCACTTATAAGCCCAAGCCTGAATGTCGTCCAGGTCTTGCTGCATGCAGGCATGGACTGCTTCATTATCTGAGGTGTTGTAAATGGAACTGATCACTGTGCAATCATTAGCGAACATCCCCACTTCTGACCTGATGATGGAGGGAAGTTCAGTGATAAAGCAGCTGAAGATGGTTGGGCCTAGGACACTGCCCTGAGGAACTCCTGCAGCAATGTCCTGGGTCTGAGATGATTGACCTCCAACAAGAAGTCCAGTGAACCAGTTAACTTAATGTCAGTGGTAGGAAAGATAATGGAATCTTTACTCAAAGATAGAATCATAGAATCCTGCAGCACAGATCGAGGCCATTTGGCCCATCATGCCTGTGCTGGCTCTTTGAAAGAGCTGTCCAATTAGTCCCACTCCCCAGCTTTTTCCTCATAACCCTGCAAATTAGTCCTCTTCAAGTACATGTCCAATTGCCCTTTGAAAGTTACTGTGGAATCTGATTCCACCACACTTTCAGGTAGTGCATACCAGATCTTAACAGCCCTCTGTGTGAATAAATTTCTCCTCATTTCCCCTCTAGTTCTTTTGACAATTATTTTAAATCTATGATCTCTGGTTACTGACCCATGTGCTAGAGGAAATAGTTACTCCCTACTTTATCAAAACCCTTCATAATTTTGAATACGTCTATTCGGTCTCCCCTTAACCTTCTCTGCTTGAAGGAGAACAATCCCAGCTTCTCCAATCTCTCCACGTTGTTGAAGTCCCCCATCCCTGGTATCATTCTGGTAAACCTCCTCTGTACCCACTCCTAAACATCCTAAAGTGTGGTGCCCAGAATTGTACACTTTACTCCAGCTGAGGCCTAACCAGTAATTTTTAAAGGTTTAGCTTGACTTCCTTGTTTTTATATTCAATGCCCCTATTTACAAAGCCAAGTATTTCATACGCTTTCTTAACCGCCTTATCAACTTGCCCTGCCATCTGTGAATGTACGCCCCCAGGTCCCTCTGCTCTTGCACCCCCCTCAAAATAGTACCATTTAGATTATACTGTCTCCTCGTGCTGTTTCTCCCAAAGTGCATCACTTCACACTTGTCCGCATTAAATTGCATCTGCCATGTGTCTGCCCATTTCACCAGTCTATGTCCTCCTGAAGTCTGCTACTATACTGTTCACTATTTACTATGTTGCCATATTTTGTATCATACACAAACTTCAAAGCTGTACTCTCTATACCCAAGTCCAGATCATTTATATATAACAAGAAAAGCAATGGTCCTAAGACCGACCCCTGGGAGACCCCACTGCATACTTCGCTCCAGGCAGATAAACATCCATTCACCATTACTCTCTACCTCCTATCCCTTAGCCAATTTCGTACCCAAGTTACCACCATCCCTTTTATACCATGTGCTTCTATTTTCCGAATAAACCTGTTATGTGGTACTTTATCAAATGCTTTTTGAAAGTCCATATCTTCTGCACAACCTTCAGCAACCCTCTGTTACTTTATCAAAGAACGCAATCAGGTTAGTCAGACATGATTTGCCTTTAACAAATCCATGCTGTCTACCCCGTATTAACTCATGCTTCTCCAAGTGAGAATACATTTTGTCCTTGACAATGGTCTCTAGTAATTTTTCCACCACTGACGTTAGACTGATTGGCCTGTTTTATCCATCCCCCCTTTTTTGAACAGGGGTGTAACATTTGAAATCCTTCTGTCCTCTGGCACCACTCCCATATTCAAGGAGTATTGAAAGATTGTGGTCAGAGCCTCTTCTATCTCCACCCTAGCTCCTCTCAGCAACCTAGGATGCATTCCATCTGGACTGGGTGACTTGTTAACTTTGAATGATGTCAAACTATTTAGTACCTCCTTTGTATCTATTTTTATCTTATCCAATATCTCTCCTCTACTGCAATATTAACTTCATTCTCTTCTTTTATGAAGACAGATGCAAAGTACGCATTCATTACCTCAGTCATACCCTCTGCCTCCACAAGATTTCTTTTTTTTGTCCCGAATCAGCTCCACCATTCCTTAAACTATCTTTTTACTTTTTATGTTCTGATAAAAGATTTTTGGGTTCCCTTTTATGTTATCCGCTAATCTTTTCTCATATTCTCTACTTGCCCTTTTTATATCCTTTTTCAATTTCCCCCTGCACTTGCTGTATTCTGCCTGGTTTCCACTGTATTCTGTACCTGACATTTGTCATAAGGCTCCTTTTCCTGTTTTCTTTTAAGCTCTATTTCATTTGTCATCCAGGGAGCTCTAACTTTGGATACCCCATATTTCCTCCTTATGGGAATATGCTTGGTTTGTATCTGAAGTATCTTTGCCTTGAAGGTCTGCCATTGTTCATTAACTGTTTTCCTGGCCAATCTTTGTTTCCAGTCCACCTGTGCTAAATCCCTTCTCAAATAATTGAATCTGTCTCTCTTCCAATTGGGAAGATGTAATAGAAAAACACCTGGAAACCAAAAATATAATAAAGAGTAGTCAACATGGACAAAATACAGGAAGACATTAATAAACTTGCAGAATGGGTGTGTAATTTGCAAATGAATTTCAATATAGTTAAATGTGAGGTGGTACATTTTAGTAGGAAGAATAAGGAGGCCACATACTGCTTGGATAATAAGAGTTTAACTGTGGTAGAGGAGAAAAGGGATCTAGGGGTACAGATTCACAAATTACTAAAAGTAGCGGTGCAGGTTAATAAGGCCATTAAAAAAAAGCAAACCAAGCACTGGGGTTCATTTTTAGAGAGCTAGAATTGAAAAGCAGGGAAGTCATGCTAAACTTGTATAGAACCTTGGTTAGACCACACTTGGAATAGTGTACACAGTTCTGGTCTCCATGTTGAGGCATTGGAGAATTCACAAGGATGATACCAGAACTGAGAGGTTATAAGTAAGTATCAGGCAAGATTGAACAGGCTGGGGCTCTTTTCTCTAGAAAAGAGAAGGCTGAGGGGTGACCTGACAGAGGTCTTCAAGATAATGAAAGGGTTTGATAGGGTTGATGTGGAGAAAATGTTTCCACTTGTGGGGGCAGACCAAAACTAGAGGCCGTAAATAGAAGATAGTCACCAATAAATTCAATGGGGAATTCAGGAGAAACGTCTTTACCAAAAGAATGGTAAGAATGTGAAACTCGCTACCACAAGGAGTAGTTGAGGCAAATAGCACAGATGCATTAAAGGAGAAGCTAGATAAGCACACAACGGAGAAAGGAATAGGCGAGTATGCTGATTGAGTTAAATGAAGAGGGATGGGAGGAGGCTCATGTGGTGCATAGACCAGTTGGGGCGATTGGCCTGTTTCTGTGCTGTAGACTCGATGTATCAAAATAAAATGCAATTTAAAAAAAATCAAAAATATTTTATTTGAGAAAGTTCTAATTGAAGTTCATAGTTGTCCACCATCCACTTTTCTGTGTATGATAACTTCTGGGTCCCTTCTTCTCACTGTCACTTGTCACCCAAATTCAGCAGACAGATTTTTCTGGGGAATCTTAGAGAATCTCCTTTGTAGCATCAATGTAATGATCCTGGCTGCTGAGTGTGTTGTGAGAGTTACAATAAACCAAACTTTTTGCCTCATTAGCAAGCATCTTACATTATCAACATAGATTGTTTTGATTCAATCTTGTTAGCTAGTTATTCTGGGTTAATTGAACAACGAGAGACATGTCTGTCCACAGTTCTAAGAGTGCGCCCAATAAGAAGCCTTCATCTTGGCAAGCTGAACCTCTAACTGCACAGACACAAGGCAGTTGGTAGAGTAATTCCCACCCTCAAAGAAAAGTGGGTGAGTGAGTCCCAATGGCTAATAACAGAAAGCAGGCCAGTTTGGAATAGCTTACCTTGAAAGTGGTCTGCACCTAGATCGTCAGTAAGGTTGCATTTTTGTTATTTTTCATAATCTAAGGAGCATACAAAATTGCATTATGTAAAATAAACCAGTTTGTTGGTTTCTAGTCATGCCTCATCTCAGTAGAATAGTTTTCAGTTCACTTTTCAAAGAGAGTAGAATGTGCGTGGTGGCACCTGCAATATTACAGTAGCCATTGTACACAGTCCTGTTCTTCACTCTCTCTGTTCCACCACTGGAAGCTTCTGCTCTCCAGAATTCCCTCACAGTGGGGTACAGTAGCATAGTGCTTATGTTATTGGACTAAAAATCCAGAGGCCTGTACTAATCTGCTTAAATCAGTTCAAATCCCACCATGGAATAAATCTGGAACAAAAAGCTAGTATTGTAGGTGTAGTGTATGTACCTTTAAGGGGAGAACTACTTTTTACAGCTCCGGTATACTGTAGTACCGGCAGTGACCACACCTGTATGTAAACCCTGAGTAGGGATCTGTACAATTAGTTTAAGAGTAACCCTCATCCAGTAAATACCTGTTGATTGTTCCCTGCAGTCTCTTGTCTCATTATTGAAGGACACACAACATCAAGATACACGGATCTAACATTGGCAACGAGAAGATTCAAACCTACCTGCAACTCTGCATCACCTCCCAGGGATTCGCTCCTGGAGAACAGTGAAAGAAGAAGGCCGAGTCCAGAAGCACGGGCGTCAACCATCCAGCATCGCAGGGGAGGCTGTTGAGAGCTGGGCTTGGTTCTCCAGTCACGGTGGTCCAGCGAAACGGGCTGACAACAGGTACGGCGCAGACCCTTCCCGGACAGCGGCGGCTAGAGCCGACCGACGGCACAGAAAAGGCCAAGCAGCATCAACGGGAGAAGAGAGAGGGTAGAGCGCACAGGGCGCAGCTGGTGTTCAGGACCGAGTGGCGTCGACGGGAGAAGAGAGAGGGTAGAGCGCACAGAGTGCAGCCGGTGTTCAAGGGCCAAGCAGGGTTAACGAGAGAGAGAGGCGCGCAGGAAATTGCGCAGAGCGCAGCCGGTGTTCAAGGACCGAGCCGCAGCGGAGAAGAAGGGAGAGCGCGGGAGACGCCATTTTGAGCTGCGTCGGAGAAGAAGGGAGAGCGCGGGAGACGCCATTTTGAGCCGCAGCGGAGAAGAAGGGAGAGCGCGGGAGACGCCATTTTGAGCCGCAGCGGAGAAGGAGGGAGAGCGCGGGAGATGCCATTTTGAGCCAGTCTAACCACACCCAAAAATGCCGAAGAGTGGCAGTATCACAGCGGTCGACAATGAAGTCAAAGATTGGACGACATATGTCGAACGCATTGAAGTATACTGCAAGGCGAATGAAGTGCCAGATGACAAGAAAGCGCTGGTATTGTTGAATTCAATGGGTGCAAAAACGTATGGCTTACTGCGAAACCTAGTAACCCCAGAGAAACCAGTGGAAAAGGATTTTGAAAACATAGTGTCAATCCTACAGGACCACTTAGATCCCACACCGCTGCTGATAGCAGAAAGATTTAAGTTTCACAAAAGGAACCAGCATAACGATGAAAGTAATGCTGAGTATTTAACGGAACTGCGCAAGCTATCGAAACACTGCCAGTTTGGAACGGGACTAGCAGATTCTTTAAGGGACAAGTTTGTGTGTGGGCTTCAAAGTGAAGGAACCCAGAAACGGCTTCTATCAGAAAAGGATCTTACGCTGGACAAGGCTTTCAGCATGGCAGTATCACACGAAGCAGCAGCACGGGGCGCGGCAGAGATACAACGGAGACCGCAAGAATATGGCACAAATGAAATGTCATACGGAACAGTGAAGTGCTATCGCTGTGGCAGAACAACACATGACCATAAGGATTGCTGGTTCAAGGACCAAGTGTGCAGACAGTGTGGAAAAGTAAGACACATAGCAAGAGTCTGCAGGTCGGAAAAGAAAACCAGCAGCAAGAAATCTCCACAGGAGAAGTACAAGAAGGTACATAAGGTGACGGAGAGTAGTTCAGACGAACAGAAAAGTGATACAGACTCCGGAAGCAAGGAGCTGGGTTGTCTGAAACTACATAATGTGATCAAAACAGAGGATCACCAAACTATCTGGGTCACGCTCAAGATAGCCGGAGTCCAAGTGAAAATGGAATTGGACACATGATCAGCCCTAACAGTCATAAACCGAAGGGACTACAAGCGGCTATTCTCACATATACCCTTGAGAGATACAGAGATCGTCTTGAAGATGTACACGGGGCAAAAAGTCTACCCCAAAGGAAAAATAAGGGTGAACGTTATATATAACGGCAAGGAAACACCAAAAATGGACCTATATGTATTGCCAGAGGGAGGACCACCACTACTAGGATGTGAATGGATCCGGAAGATACAGCTAGATGGGCATTCCATACAAGCACTGACTGTAGATGCCAAAAAGGATGACGACGTCACACCTGGACGACTGTCAAAAATGTTAACTGACGCACCAGAAGTGTTCCAGGAGGAACTCGGAACACTAAAAGGCACAACAGCGACAATCAAAATAGAGGAAAATGCAAGCCCAAAGTTTTTTAAGGCCAGACTGGTGTCTTATGCGATCCGCCCAGCTGTCGAAGCAGAGCTGGAAGGTTTGGAACGTTCAGGAGTACTGTCCAAAGTGGACTGGAGAGAGTGGGCTACACCCATCGTTCCTGTAATGAAGAGGTCATTGAGTAATACACCTGGGGAACCAAAGAAGGTTCGCATCTGTGGGGACTTTAAGGTGACAGTGAACCCAGTCCTTCACACGGTGCAATATCCGCTTCCGCGGATTGAAGATATTTTCGCCTCGCTACCTGGAGGGAAACGCTTCACTAAGATTGATCTGGCCCAGGCGTACCTGCAAATGGAGGTAGAAGAAGCCTCGAAACAGTACCTCACGATCAACACTCATAAAGGTCTCTACCAATACAACCGGCTGGTGTTCGGGGTAGCATCAGCTCCGGCTATTTGGCAAAGGGCAATGGATCAAGTCCTGCAAGGGATTCCAGGGACCCAGTGTTATTTGGATGACATCCTGGTCACGGGCGAAAATGACAGTGATCACCTCGCCAACCTGGAGCAGGTGCTCACTAGATTGAAGGAATATGGGCTCTGAGCTAATCGCCACAAATGCGAGTTTTTCCAGAAGCAGATCTCGTATTGTGGCCACGTTATTGATGAAGAGGGGTTACATAAGTCCCCTGAAAAGATTGAGGCAGTAGTCAAAGCTCCAGCACCGGAAAATGTGTCACAACTGAGGTCGTTCCTCGGGCTGGTGAACTACTACCATAAGTTCTTGCCGAATTTGTCTACCGTACTACACCCACTGAACACCCTACTGCAAACGGGGGTACCATGGAAGTGGAACGACGAATGTAAACGAGCTTTCCAGAAGAGCAAAGAATTGATCACATCAAAAGAGGTGTTGGCTCATTTCAACCCAGCACTGCCAATTCGGTTGGCGTGTGATGCATCACCCTATGGCATTGGAGCGGTGCTGTCGCACAATTTCTCGGACGGCTCAGAGAGGCCAATAGCCTTTGTGTCACGATCACTAACCTCAGCCAAGCGTAACTACGCCCAGATTGACAGGGAGGCCCTCAGCCTAGTGTGGGGAGTGAAAAAGTTCAACCACTATCTGCACGGGCAGAAGTTCACCTTGCTGACTGACCACCAATCACTTGTCTCCATCTTTAATCCAAAGAAGGGCGTTCCAGTGATGACTGCGCAATGGCTACAAAGATGGTCCCTTTTTCTAGGGGCGAACCAATATGAAATTGAGTATAAGGGCACGAAACAGCATGGAAACGCTGATGGGCTATCACGCCTGCCACTGCCTACTGCGGTGGAAGCACCAGCAGTGGACCCTGTCGAAATATTTCATTCGACTATAATTGAACGCTTGCCAGTAACTAACGCTGATATAGAGAAGGAGACCCGAAATGACCCAACACTGTCTCGGGTATATGACTTGACGGTGAAGGGATGGCCAACACATGGCGACTCATTGTTGCCAGCATTCTCATCCAGAAGAGAACAGCTGTCAGTATGCCAGGGGACCTTGATGTGTGGATCCCGAGTGGTAATTCCACCCAAGTTAAGGGAGAGAGTGCTCAATGAGCTTCACGAAGGCCATCTGGGAGGGGTGAAAATGAAAAGCCTTGCTAGGGCGGATCGATCAGCAAATCGAGGACCTGACAAAGAGCTGCTCAGGATGCCAGAAGGTCCAAAATGCACCACCACATGCCCCTCTACACCCATGGGAGTGGCCCTCATCTCCATGGCAATGGGTGCATATTGATTTTGCTGGTCCATTCATGGACTCAATGTTTTTAATAGCCGTGGATGCGCACTCGAAATGGCCTGAAGTGATCAAAATGTCCTCCACCACCACGGAGAAAACTATTGCAGTCCTACGGACCATATTTGCCAGGAACGGCTTGCCAGAGCAGATTTGCTCTGATAACGGACCACAGTTTGTGTCCGAGGAGTTTCGAAGATTTATGAAAAGGAATGGGGTAAAGCATTACACATCCGCCCCGTATCATCAAGCCACAAATGGATTGGCTGAGAGGTTCATACAAACTTTTAAGAAAGCAGTAAGGGCCATGTGCGATGACGACATTCCACTGCAGCATAAGGTTGACAATTTCCTGTTAGCCTACAGAAATGCGACACATGCAGTCACCAACCAGACCCCGGCCATGATGTTCTTTAACTGAAGGTTGAGATCTCGTATGAATTTGCTCAGACCAAATGTAAGAAGAGATGTTGAGAATAAGCAATTCCAGCACATCAATGAGAAGCCGACAAGGAGCTTCAATGTAGGGCAACCAGTCTCAGGAAAGGCGCTATCCAGAAAGGATCAGGAAGCCTCCCCAAGACCGAATTTATAAATAGACTATTTTCAGTTAATGTTGCATGTTAAAAGTGTTAATTGTAATTAGTTGATATTTAATTGTTAAATGAATGTTATGATACTGTTAATCTAAAAGGGGAGGAATTGTAGTGTATGTACCTTTAAGGAGAGAACTACTTTTTACAGCTCCTGTATACTGTAGTACCGGCAGTGACTGCACCTGTATATAAACCCTGAGTAGGGATCTGTACAATTAGTTTTAGAGTAACCCTCATCCAGTAAACACCTGTTGATTGTTCCCTGCATTCTCTTGTCTCATTATTGAAGGACACACAACATCAAGATACACGGATCTAACAGTAGGAGTGCTTGAACTCCAAACGAAAGTACTGAGACTGAAACTAGCAGTTAACCAAACGTGGTTTAATGCACGAGTAAAAGTTACAAACAAAAACGCAGGAGAAACTCTATACAGGTCTGTACACCAACTGGTTCCATGAGGACAGCGGGGGAACGCCTCTCCCCTCTGACGTCATGACGTCATCACGTTTCCCGCCGTTGGGAACATCATGTGACCTGCGTTATGACATCATCGCGCTGGATCACCATTTTACCGAACTCGCGCTGTTTATACAGAGCAAATACTTAAAGGTAACAAGCCCCTGTTAAAGGCAATTATGCACATTACTGCAAGAGCCTCTTGGTGGCTTTGCCACATACGCCTCCCCAGAATTGTCTTTAATAAGGAAAGTCAATCGCAGAGGAGGTCGGACAAGCCTGTTTGAACGACTCCTAAATTCCCGGAGAGGAAAACGCTGAGCAGCTGGTGAGTTGGAGGGGATAGCGGCCTGGTCAGGTGCGGCAGCAGCCGGCGGTCGACCCCTACGCAGTGGCTGAGCGGGCTCGACTGGCTGTTCAAGGTCCAAGTGCATGGGCTTGAGGCGATCGACGGAGATGTGGTCCGGCCTGCCCCCGAGGCCGACCAAAAAAGTCTTAGCCCCTGTCTGTAAAACCCGGAAAGGACCCGTATACGGAGGCTGGAGCGGGCTGCGATGGGTGTCTTGACGAACGAACGTGAATTTGGCCTTCATCAACTCCACTGGAATGTGGGAGGCAGGAAAACCGTGTTGCAACGTCGGAACTGGCCGGAAGCACTGGGCCACTTCCCGGTGGGCTTCCCACTGAGTGGCTGCGGATCACGGCTTTGTAGGGGTCGGCAGGAATTCGCCTGGTACCCGGAGCGGCTGGCCGTAAACCATTTCCGCGGCCGAAGCCTGCAGGTCCTCCTTTGGCACCGTGCGCAACCCCAGCATAACCCAAGTCAGTTTATCGACCCATGCCGCGACCAGGAGGCTGGCCCTGAGCGACGCCTTCAATGAACGATGAAAACGCTCACACAGCCCATTCGCCTGCAGGTGGTAGGCCGTGGTGCGATGGAATTTGGTGCCTAAGGCTGAGGCCACCGCGTTCCAAAGCTCAGATGAGAATTGTGGACCGCGGTCGGACAAAATATCCATCGGAACCCCAAAGCGTACTGCCCATGACGAGATAAAGGCTCGAGCGACATCCGCAGAGGTGGCAGACGTCAGGGGAACCACCTCTGGCCATCTCGTGGTGCGATGGCGGGAGTGGCCCCACAAGGTCGACGTGGACATGGTCGAACCGACGTTCCGGTACCTCGAAGGTGGCCAAGGAGGCCCTGACGTGTCGTTGTACTTTGGCTCGTTGACAAACCATACATGTGTTCACCCAGTCGCGGATGTCCTTGCGCATCCTTCTCCAGACGAATTTGGATGCTAGCAACTTCTGCGATGCCCTCACACCAGGATGCGAAAGTCCATGTATGGCGTCGAAAACTTTCCGACGCCAGGTGGACGGAACAATCGGACGGGGGTCTCCCAAGGAGACGTCACAGAGTAAAGTGGTGCCCGCCGAATGGAATGGCACATCCTTCGGTTGAAGGCTGGCGGAGTCAGAACGAAAGGCTTGAGTGTCCGGGTCGGCAGCTTGGTCGGCCGCCATTCTTGCATAATCGATCCCCAACTGCACGGCTTGGACGGTGGCGCGGGAAAGGCAATCCGCTACCACGTTGTCCTTGCCGGCCATATGCCGGATGTCGGTGGTAAATTCAGAAATAAATGTAAGCTGTCGCTGTTGTCGAGCCGACCACGGTTCGGCAGTCTTGGCCATCGCGAATGTCAACGGTTTATGGTCGACAAACGCAGTGAAGTGGTGCCCTTCGAACAGAAAACGAAAATGGCGAATGGCCAAAAACAACGCCAACAGCTCCCTGTCAAAGGTACTGTACTGGCGTTCGTGCCGTCGCAGCTGGCGGCTAAAAAACGCCAGTGGTTGCCACGTGCCGTCGACCCATTGCTCTTGGACAGCCCCTATGGCGTAGTCCGACGCATCAATCATGAGAGCGATGGTGGCTCCTGGCAGGGGGTGTGCCAACATTGTCGCATTCGCGAGGGCGGTCTTCATGTCCCCGAAAGCGCGGTCCATTTCCGGCGTCCAAACTACGGGCTCCTTTCCCGGCTTCCCTCTGTGGGCCTCGTAGAGCGGCCGCATGAGCTGTGCAGCCCTGGGAACAAAACGATGGTAAAAATTTACCATACCCAGGAACTCCTGGAGTGCCTTCACGGACTGCGGCCGCAGGAATGCGGCGATCACCTCCACCTTAGCCCGAAGCGGCATTGCCTCCTCTGAAGTGATGCGGTGGCCTAAGAAGTCGATTTGCTGCAGGCCGAACTGGCATTTGACCGGGTTGACAATGATGCCATGCTGCTGAAGGCGACGAAAGAGAATGCGCAGATGCTTGAGATGGTCCTCCTTTGTGGCGCTAGCGATCAGTATGTCATCTAGATAGACGAACAAAAATTTGAGATCCTGCAGCACCGAATCCATTAGGCGTTGGAATACCTGCGGCGCGTTTTTAAGTCCGAAAGGCATGCGGAGGAACTCAAACAGGCCAAAAGGGGTGATGACCGCTGTCTTTTGGACGTCCTGGGGATGCACCGGTACCTGATGGTACCCACGGACGAGGTCGACCTTGGAGAAGATCGAATTCCCCGCCAAATGTGCATAGAAATCCTGTATGTGCGGTATGGGGTACCGGTCGGGGGTCGTGACATCATTGAGGCGGCGGTAGTCGCCGCAGGGCCGCCATCCACCCCCAGGATTAGGGACGATGTGGGGAGGCGAGGACCAGGGACTATTCGACCTGCGAATAATCCCCAACTTTTCCATGGCGGCGAACTCCGCCTTAGCAGCCGCGAGCTTGCTGGGCTCCAGCCGTTGTGCCCTGGCGTAGACAGGAGAGCTGGTCATCGTTATATGGTGCTCCACCCTATGTTTGGCGGTCGAAGCCGAGAAGGTGGGCTTAGTCAGCTTTGGAAAGTCCCCGAGGAGGCGGGAGAAAACGTCGGGGGGTGGCCGAGCGCAGGAGACCGAGTGCGGTGCGACCGTGCCGCGCACACAGGGAATACAGTTGAACGTGGTGGTGTGAACAAGCCGACGATTTTTTAAATCAACCAACAGGCCGTTGGCGCATAAAAAGTCAGCGCCTAGGAGTGCCTGTGCAATTTTGGCGGTGACGAAGTCCCATATAAAGCGTTGGCCACTGAAGCAGACCTGGATCCGCCATGTCCCGCAAGTATGAATCGCACCCCCGTTGGCAGCTTAGAGGGGAGAACCACGCTTGCCGGACCGAAGGTCGAGGACTGATGCGGGAAGGATGCTGCACTGCGCCCCTGTGTCGCACAAAAAACGACAGCCCGAGATGGAGTCATTTAAATAAAGTAGTTTCCTGGAATCGCCGATCGCCATCGTGGCCGCGGGGCATGCCCCAGAGTCGGTGTTCTTGACGCGCAGTTGCTTGTTCGGTGTTTTGGGCACGAAACTGCAAGGCGGACGGCAGCTTCTGGTCTTCACGCCAAACCGAGCGTGGTAATAACAGAAACCGGTTGTTGGAGGCGTCGAGGCAGGGCCCTTTGGGACGGGGCGTCTCGCGATGGCGCAGTTTGTTGTCAGACCGCGTATATTTTATCCGCCTCTTCGGCGAGCGCTATGCAATCCCCGGCATCCGATCTGGCGAGGGCCGCCTGCACCTGTTCGGGCAGTTGACTGAGGAACAGTTCGCAGAACAGGAAACATTGCAGTTCAGACCCCAGGAGTGTGAGCATCTGGCTCATCAACTCCGAAGGTTTGGAGTCTCCTAACCCGGGCAGCGTGAGTAGGCGGCGTGCGCGCTCTGCCTTCGTAAGGCCGAATACCTGCATTAGCTGTGCCTTAATGGCGACATACTTGTCGGTGGCTGGGGGGTTCTCCAGTAGGCTGATGATCCTCGACGCCGTCAAGCTGTCGAGTACGGAGACCACGTAAAGATAACGGGTCTGATCCTGCACGACATTGCGGAGCTCGAACTGCGCCTCCACTTGTATGAACCAGGAGGCCGCCTGTTGTTCCCAAAATTGGGGGAGCTTCAAAACCACTGCGTTGGCTTCCATCATGGCCCTGCATTCTGTTTCTGCCGCGAAGAACGTCTGCGAGGATTCGGGGTCACCAATGTAGGAGTGCTTGAACTCCTAACGAAAGTACTGAGACTGAAACTAGCAGTTAACCAAACGTGGTTTAATGCACTAGTAAAAGTTACAAACAAAAACGCAGGAGAAACTCTATATAGGTCTGTACACCAACTGGTTCCACGAGGACAGCAGGGGAACGCCTCTCCCCTCTGACGTCATGACGTCATCACGTTTCCCGCCATTGGAAACGTCACGTGACCTGCGTGATGACGTCATCGCGCTGGATTGCCATTTTACCGAACCCGCGCTGTTTATACAGAGCAAACACTTAAAGGTAACAAGCCCCTGTTAAAGGCAATTATGTACATTACTGCAAGAGTCTCTTGGTGGCTTTGCCACAGTATCAGTAATGGTGACCATGAAACTACCAGAGTGGTTCAATAATGTTTTGTAGGGAAAGAAATCTGCTGTCCTTTTAAAAAAAATTCGTTCCTGGGATGTGGGCGTCGTTGGCAAGGCCTGCATTTATTGCCCATCCCTAATTGTTCTTGAGAAGGTGGTGGTGAGTCGCTTTCCTGAACCACTGCAGTCCGTGTGATGAAGGCACTCCTATAGTGCTGTTAGGGAGGGAGTTCCAGGATTTTGACCCAGCAACGATGAAGGAACAGCAATATATTTCCAAGTCAGGATGGTGTGTAACTTGGAGGGGAAATTGCAAGTGATGGTGTTCCCATGCGTCTGCTGCCCTTGTCCTTCTAGGTGGTAGAGGTCACGGGTTTGGGAGGTGCGGCCGAAGAAGCCTTGGCGAGTTGCTGCAGTGCATCTTGTAGATGGTACACACTGCAGCCAGCTGGTGGTGGAGGGAGTGAATGTTTAAGGTGGTGGATGGGGTGCCAATCAAGCGGGCTGCTTTGTCCTGGATGGTGTCGAGCTTCTTGAGTGTTGTTGGAGCTGCACTCATATAGGAAAGTGGAGAGTATTCCGTCACAGTCCTGACTTGTGCCTTGTAGATGGTGGAAAGGCACTCGCCGCAGAATACCCAGCCTCTGACCTGCTCTTGTAGCCACAGTATTTATGTGGCTGATCCAGTTAAGTTTCTGGTCAATGCTGACCCACAGGATGTTGATGGTGAGGGACTCGGCGATGATAATGTCAATGGGCGGTGGTTAGACTCTCGCTTGTTGGAGATAATCATTGCTCGGCAAGGTGGCGCGAAGGTTACTTGACACTTAACAGCCCAAGCCTAAATGTCATCCTGTCTTGCTGCATGAGGCATGGACTGCTTCATTATCTGAGGAGTTGCAAATGGAACTGAACACTGTGCAAGCATCAGCAAACATCCCCACTCCTGACCTTATGATGGAGGAAAGCTCATTGGTGAAGCAGCTGAAGATGGTTGGGCCTAGGACACTGCCCTCAGGAACTCCTGCAGCGATGTCCTGGGGCCGAGATGATTGACCTTCAAAAACCACCACCATCTTCCTTTGTGCTCAGTATGTTAGTTTTCCCCCTGATTCCCATTGACTTCAATTTTGCAAGGGGTCCTTGATACCACACTCGGTCAAATGCTGTCTTGATGTCAAGGGCAGTCACTCTCATCTCACCTCTGAATTCACCTGTTTTGTCCGTATTTGGACCAAGGCTGTAATGAGGTCTGGCACTGCGTGGTCCTGGTGGAACCCAGACTGAGCATCGGTGAGCAGGTTATTGGTGAGTAAGTGCCGCTTGATAGCACTGCCGTTGACACCTTCCATCAATTTGATGATGATTGAGAGTAGACTGATGGGCGGTAATTGGCCGGATTGGATTTGCCCTGCTTTTTGTGGATAGGACATACCCGGGCAGTTTTCCACATTTTTGGGTCGATGCCAGTGTTGTAGCTGATGCTCAGTTTGGGTTCCACCAGGACCACTCAGCTCCAACTTGGCTAGAGGCTCGGCTAGTTCTGGAGCACAAGTTTTCAGCACGACGGCCGGGATGTTGTCAGGGCCCACAGTCTTTGCTGTATACAGTGCGCCTGGCCGTTTCTTGATATCACGTGACGTGAATCAATTTGGCTGTAGACTGGCATCTGTGATGGTGGGGACCCCAGGAGGAGGCCGAGATGGATCATCCACAAGACACTTCTGGCTGAAGATGGTTGTAAACGCTTTAGCCTTGTCTTCTGCACTCGCGTGCTGGGCTCCACCATCATTGAGAATGGGAACATTCATGGAGCCTCCTCCTCCCGTTAGTTGTTTAATTGTCCACCATCATTCACAACTGGATATGGCAGCACTGCAGAGCATTGATCTGATCCGTTGGTTGTGGGATCGCTTAGCTCTGTCTATAGCATGCTGCTTCTGCTGTTTAGCATGCATGGGTGTTGCAGCTTCCCCAAGTTGGCACCTCGTGTTTAGGTACGACTAGTGCTGCTCCTGGCATGTTCTTCATTGAACCAGGGTTGGTCCCCTGGCTTGATGGTAATGATAGAGTGAGGGATATGCCGGGCCATGAGGTTACAGATTGTGGCGGAATACAATTCTGCTGCTGCTGATCTGTTCTGAATCTATCCCATTTAGCACAGTGGTAGTGCCACACAACACAATGGAGTGTCCTCTGTGTGAAGACAGGTCTTCATCTCCACAAGTACTGTGCGGTGGTTACTCCTACCAATACTGTCATGGACAGATGCATCTGTGAAAGGTAGATTGGTGAGGATGAGGTGAAGTAAGTTTTTCCCTTGTATTGGTTCCAGTCTCGCAGCTATGTCCTTCAGGACTAGGCCAGCTCGGTCAGTAGTGGTGCTACCGAACCACTCTTGGTGATGGACATTGAAGTCCCCCACCCAGAGTACATTTTGTGCCCTTGCTACACTCAGTGCTTCTCAACATGGAGGAGTACGGATTCATCAGCTGAGGGAGGGCGGTAGGTGGTAATCAACAGGAGGTTTCCTTGCCCATGCTTGACCTGAAGCAATGAGACTTCATGGGGTCCGGAGTCAATGTTGAGGACTCCCAGGGCCATTCCTTCCCGACTGTATCGCCACCTCTGGTGGGTCTGTCCTGCTGGTGGGATGGAGATGGAGGAGTTTGGGACATGGCTGAAAGGTATGATTCTGTGAGTATGACTATGTCAGGTTGATGCTTGACTAGTCTGTGGGACAGCTCTCCCAATTTTGGACAAGTCCCCAGATGTTAATAAGGAGGACTTTGCAGGGTCGACTGGGCTGGGTGTGCCGTTGTCATGTCCAAAGCCTAGATCGATGCCGGGTGGTCCGTTTGGTTATATTTTCCTTATTGTTTATTGTAGTGCTTTGGTACAGTTGAGTGGCTTGCTCGGCCATTTCAGAGGGCAGTTAACAGTCAACCACATTGCTGTGGGTCTGGAGTCACATATAGGCCAGACCAGCAGACTTCCTTCCCTAAACGAAATTTGTGAACCAGATGGGTTTTTATGACAATCCAATAGTTTAATTGTCACCATTACTGATAATAGCTTTTTGTTCCAGATTTATTTAATTAACTGAATTTAAATTCCCCAGCTGCCATGGTGGGATTTGAACTCACGTCTTCTGGATCATTAGTCCAGGCCTCTGGAGTACAAGTCCAGTAACATAACCACTATGCTACTGTACCATTCTTACCCTGTCTGACCTGTATGTGACTAGACCCACCACAACATGGTTGACTCTTAACTGCCCTCTGAGGAAGCCACTCAGTTGTATAAGGAGGCTCACCACCACCTTCTCAAGGGCAATTACAGGTGGGCAATAAATGTTGGCCTTGCCAGTGACACACACGTCCCGTGAATGAATTTTAAAAAACGTACTCTCGCTGCCTTGCTATTTTAGTCCCTACTTTCAAAAACCTTCTCAATACCCTGCAAGGCTGTACCTTTACTGCGCCCAATCTTTTCCATTTTCCCTGATTCCCTCCTTGTCAGGGGGCATTGTTTTTCTTCCTGAATGTAAAGCACTTTGAGACATCTTTCTTTGCAGGAGAAGCACTATAGAAGTTGTGAGGGTCTTGTCATAGTCCTAATATATACCTTCTGCTCTCTACAGATTAATTTTAGCTGTTTGGACTGACAACACATCCTGTAGATTACATGACACTCGCCCAAGCATCTCATTGCATCACACTGTTATACGGATTCAGGCATTTGGACCTATATATTACAACATATCACTTCCACTCACCTGGCACAGAGGAAGTAACACCACTAGTATAATGCAAATTGAAGAGAAATGTGTTAGATCAGAGGTGTAACAGGTATAACAGATAAAAGAAAAAAAGATTGCATTTTTATAGCGCCTTTCACGACCTCAGGATGTCCCAAAGCGCTTTACAGCCAATGAACTACTTTTGAAGTGTAGTCACTGTTGTAATGTAGGAAACGTGGCAGCCAATTTGCACACAGCAAGCTCCCATAAACAGCAATGTGATAATGACCAGATAATCTGTTTTTAGTGATGTTGATTGAAGGATAAATATTGGCCAGGACACTGGGGATAACTCTCCTGCTCTTCTTCAAATTAGTGCCATGGGATCTTTTACATCCACCTAAGAGAGCAGACGGGGCCTCGGTTTAATGTCTCAACAACAACAACTTGTATTTATATAGTGCCTTTAATGTAGTAAAATGTCCCAAGGTGCTTCACAGGATTATTATAAGACAAAAAATTTGACACTGAGCCACATAAGGATAAATTAGGGCAGATGATCAAAAGCTTGGTCAAAGAGGTAGGTTTCAAAGAGCGTCTTAAAGGAAGAAAGAGAGGTAGAGAGGTTTAGGCAGGGAATTCCAGAGCTTAGGGCCTAGGCAACAGAAGGCACGACCACTAATGGTTGAGTGATTATAATCAGGGATGCTCAAGTGGGCAGAATTAAAGGAGCATAGATATCTCAGGGGGTTGTGGGGCTGGAGGAGATTACAGAGATACGGAGGGATGAAGTCATGGAGGGATTTGAAAACAAGGATGAGAATTTTGAAATCAAGGTGTTGCTTAACCGGGTGCCAATGTAGGTCAGCGAGCAATGGGGTGATGAGTGAATGGGACTTGGTGCGAGTTAGGACACAGGCAGCTGAGTTTTGGATGACCTCAAGTTTACATAGGGTAGAACATGGGAGGCCAGCTAGGAGTGCGTTGAAATAGTCAAGTCTAGAGGTAACAAAGGCATGGATGAGTCTCATCCAAAAGACGGCACCTCTGACAGTACAAGACTCCCTCAGTACTGCACTGGAGTGTGAGCTTAGGTTTTTATGCTCAAGTCTCTGGAGTGGGACTTGAACCCACAACCTTCTGACTCATAGGCGAGAGTGCTTACCAACTGAACCACGGCTGACATGTCAGCAACATAAGGAGGAGCAGGTTGGTGAGAACAGTGAACACATCCTGAAGGCACATGTACTGGAACAGCAGAAGCAGCAGGATGTTTACAATGGCAATATTCAGTTCCAAAGTGTAACAGATCAAAATTCAGACATTCTCGAAGGATGAGTCTCTGTGATGTGTTATAAGCTGGGAAACAGAAATCTGCACAAAAGTGTAGAAGGCAAAATGTACCAACTGTCAGCTAAATATATCAGTGGACATGTTGCCCATCATGGAGTGATAGAATTTTGCTCACCAGGAGCAGATACAAGTAATCTGTTTGTGCACCTCATATGATTTTCCATCTATTAATGGACAGAAAATAATGGGGACATGCGCTCGAATAGCTGATGTATGAAGCTTTGCATCCAGAGCACAAACTCAAAAGGCAAAGAATATTAGAGAAGACCAGAAGCCTTTCAAAAGTCATCCAGTAGGCAGGAGGATTGGGTAAAGTATAAAGGCAAGGAAAAGTAGGTGAAAAGTAAGAGAAGCCAAGAGAAATATGGGATACAAAATTGCTGAGAGCAAGCAAACTAAAAATAAAAAGTTAAAAAAATATATACTGTAAACAAAGTGTGGAAAAAAACATTGATTCATTGAAAAATGATTGTGGAAATCTGGAGTCTGGGCAAAAAGAAATAGCAGATCTCTTAAATAGTTACTTTACATTGCCTTTACCAAGACAAAGGGCTGAATTTTGCCAGCGCTCAGAGGGCGGTTTTGGAGATGAGTCAGCTGTCAAAATAGCAAAGATTGACAGCAGATAGGGAACCCGTTGTCAACCCGCCTTCACGTGAGTCTCCCAGGTGTAGGGTCTGTTAAGGAACCGACAGACCCAACACCAAGCGGCGGGGGAGGCAATTCACATCATTAAATGGGTTGTTAACATCCAATTAACTGTTATTTTAAGCCTACATTTCAATTTTAAGTGCTTCCCCACAGGTTACCCGCTGCTCGGGGAACACGTCAGCTCAGCATGTCGTGAGTGGATTCAGCATTGAATTATCTCATGACCTGACAGCTGCCAAAGTTGTATAAAAGATCCCATGTTACAGCTGTTCACTTTCAAAGTTTAGAAACTGTTGGTTACTGTATTTGGAAGACATATTGAGCTTTCTGCAGCTTGCAAATGTTTGGAGCCAACTCTCTATCCAGTGCCATCTCATTGGAACAACCTCTCTCACCACTGACAGATCGCTTCTGTCATCTCAACCTCACCTGCCATCTATTCCATCAGCATTGGTGCCCTTGAAAATTTCTCACCATCGTCCTCAGAATCCCACCAAGATCAGCCCCAACACCAGCATCACTGGACACACCAGCAGCAACAACAATACCAGCCTCCTCTGCAATCAACTAATGCTGCAGAGGACACAGGGCATCAGCACCCAACCACATTGCTGCCCGGGAGGCCAAGGGTGGCCTCACCATGGCCAGATGTACTTCACTTGATGCTGTACACCCTGGCTGCCACATGATGTGCCAGGTTGGCACTACCCCACACCAATACTATAAAGCATCCCTACAATGCCCAACCCATTCCTTTCACAATTGTAACCATTGCGGGGGGTGGGGGGGGGGGGGCTACCCTTATGTCTCACAATTCACTACAACTCACTAAGCCACTTCCAAAGGTGCACACAAATCTGTCCAAGAATGCAAAGTGCTGAAAATAAAGGTTTCAATGTTTGACAGCACATTACCAGAAACTTCACATGAACATTGGCTCAACCATCCAAGTGCCTACCCTTGTGTGTTGTTAGTTGGTATGCTTGCAGTAGGAGGAGGGTGAGTGTGAGGGGTGTCTAGTGAAATGGGGAAGTAATCACGTAGATAGAGAGAGATGGGTGGAGGTTCAAGTTAAGTTGGTGTGAGTAAAGATGTGCAGGAGTAGGGTAGGGAAGGCTGGGTGATGGGGATGTGATGAGTGGCACAGCAGGATGAGGTTGAGTGTGGCTTGGCAGTAACGTTTTGTGATCTACTGAGATCATTGAAAGGCTTGCGCCACTGCAGCCTGGTCCTCCTGAAGACATCCCCGCTTGTGTCCGCCTGTTCAATGTGCAACCAGGCTGCATAGCTCACCAGGGGAGGTCTCTTCTACCCATGGGAAGGGAAGAGAACCTCCCTGCGTGCTGTGACTCCCTCCATAGGCATATGGAGGGAGTCATGGGAGAGCCTGGGTGCAGCCGTGCACCTTTGTGCAGTGCTTGTCAGTGTTTGCAGCACCTCAATGCTGTGGAACACTGACAGCAGAAAAATCAATTTGGACATGGCCCCTTTAAGGCAACTGGCTGATGATGCATCATCAAATGATGTCATCAGACCCGCTTCCTTTTAATTGGCTGGGAACCTCGCAGGGCGGTGTTACGTCCGTGTATAATAAGAAACGGACTGCGGAGAACGGTACAACAGATGTTTACTCAACGTGGCTCAAACTGCAACTGATCTGTACAGATTACTACTCAGTGTTATAAACAGGTGTGGTCACTGCCGGTACTGCAGTATACATGAGCTGTAAAACATAGTCCCCCCCCTTAAAGGTATATACATTACAATTCCTCCCCTTTTAGATTAACAGTACCATAACACTCATTTAACAATTAAATATCAAACTAATTACAATTAACACTTTTAACATGCAACCTTAGCTGAAAATAGTCTATTTATATATTCAGTCTTTGGGGAGGCTTCCTGATCCTTTCTGGATAGCGCCTTTCCCGAATGTCTTGGTCTTGGTGCGGAGGCGATTCTGGCCCCCTGTCGTCGGTTGGTTCATCAGCTTCCGATACTACTGTTTCTGGGGTAGATGCGACCTGTACGTCGGGTTCATCACCAGGTACGTATGGGCGAGGCATGGGGTTCACTTGTTCCTGTGACTCTAGGATCTGGTCAGCATGGCGTCTCACGATGCTCTCCCCAATGTCCACTGTGTGCATTAGTGTGCCCTGCCATGTGCATATCGTTCCAGGCTGCCATTTTTCTGTTCGGTAGTCGCGGGCCAAGACTGGTTGCCCTACATTGAAGCTCCTTGTTGGCTTCTCATGGATGTGCTGGAATTGCTTACTCTCAACATCTCTTCGTACATTTGGTCTGAGCAAATCCAGGCGAGATCTTAAAGAACATCATGGCTGGGGCCTGGTTGGTGACTGCATGTGTCGCATTCCGGTAGGCAAACAGGAAATTGTCCACCTTGTGCTGCAGCGGAATGTTGTCATTGTACATAGCCTTTATTGCCTTCTTAAAGGTTTGTACGAACCTCTCAGCCAATCCATTTGTGGCTGGATGATACGGGGCGGATGTGTAATGCCTTACGCCATTCTTTTTCAAGAACCTCCGGAACTCTTCGGACACAAACTGTGGTCCGTTGTCGGAGCAAATCTGTCCTGGCAAGCCATTCCTGGCAAAAATGGTCCGTAGGACTGCAATAGTTTTCTCCGTGGTGGTGGAGGACATTTTGATGACCTCAGGCCATTTCCAGTGCGCATCCATGGCTATTAAAAACATTGAGTCCATGAATGGACCAGCAAAATCAATATGCACCCATTGCCATGGAGATGAGGGCCACTCCCATGGGTGTAGAGGGGCCTGTGGTGGTGCATTTTGGACTTTCTGGCATCCTGAGCAGCTCTTGGTCAGGTCCTCGATTTGTTTATTGATTCCCGGCCACCACACATAAGCCCTGGCTAGGCTTTTCATTTTTACCCCTCCCAGATCACCCTCATGAAGCTCATTGAGCACTCTATCCCTTAACTTGGGTGGAATTACCACTCGGGATCCACACATCAAGGTCCCCAGGCACACTGACAGCTGTTCTCTCCTTGTCGAGAATGCTGGCAACAGTGAGTCGCCATGTGCTGGCCATCCCTTCACCGTCAAATCATATTCCCGAGCCAGTGTCAGGTCATTTCGGGTTTCCTTTTCGATACAAGCGTTAGTTACCGGTAGGTATTCAACTATAGTCGAATGGAATATTTCGACAGCATCCACTGCTGGTGCTTCCTCCGCAGTAGGCAGTGGCAAGCGTGATAGCCCATCAGCATTTCCATGCTGTTTCGTGCCCTTATATTCAATCTCATAGTGGTGCGCCCCTAGAAAAAGTGACCATCTTTGCAGTCGTTGCGCAGTCATCACCGGAACGCCCTTCTTCGGATTAAAAATGGAGACAAGAGGCTGGTGATCAGTCAGCAAGGTGAATTTCTGCCCGTGCAGATAGTGATTGAACTTTTTCACTCCCCACACTAGGCTGAGTGCCACCCTGTCAATCTGGGCGTAGTTACGCTCGGCTGAGGTTAGTGATCGTGACGCAAAGGTGATTGGCCTCTCTGAGCTGTCCCAGAATTTGTGCGACAGCACCGCTCCAATGCCGTAGGGTGATGCATCACATGCCAACCGAATTGGTAATGCTGGGTTGTAATGGGCCAATACCTCTTTCGATGTGATTAGTGTTTTGCTCTTCTGGAAAGCTCGTCTACATTCGTCATTCCACTTCCATGGCACCCCAGTTTGCAGTAGGGTGTTCAGTGAGTGTAGTATTGTAGACAAATTTGGCAAGAACTTATGGTAGTAGTTTACCAGCCCAAGGAACGACCTCAGTTGTGACACATTTTCCGGTGCTGGAGCCTTGACTACTGCCTCAATCTTTTCAGGGGACTTATGTAACCCCTCTTCATCAATAACGTGGCCACAATACGAGATCTGTTTTCTAAAAAACTCGCATTTGGGGCGGTTAGCTCGGAGCCCATATTCCTGCAATCTAGTGAGCACCTGCTCCAGGTTGGCAAGGTGATCACTGTCATTTTCGCCCATGACCAGGATGTCGTCCAAATAACATTGGGTCCCTGGGATCCCTTGCAGGACTTGTTCCATTGCCCTCTGCCAAATAGCCAGAGCTGATGCTACCCCAAATACCAGCCGGTTGTATTGGTAGAGACCTTTATGGGTGTTGATTGTGAGGTATTTTTTTTGATGCTTCTTCTACCTCCATTTGCAGATATGCCTGGGCCAGATCAATCTTAGTGAAGTGTTTCCCTCCAGATAGCGAGGCGAAAATATCTTCAATCCGCGGAAGTGGATATGGTACGGTGTGAAGGACCGGGTTCACTGTTACCTTAAAGTCCCCACAGATGTGAACCTTCCTTGGTTCCCCAGGCGTGCTGCTCAACGACTTTTTCATCACAGGGATGATGGGTGTAGCCCACTCGCTACAGTCTACCTTGGACAGTACACCTGAACGTTCCAGACTCTCCAGCTCTGCTTCGACGGCTGGGCGGATCGCATAAGGTATCGGTCTAGCCTTAAAAAAGTTTGGGCTTGCGTTTTCTTCAATTTTAATCATCGCTGTCATGCCTTTTAGTGTTCTGAGTCCTTGCTGGAACACTTCTTTTGCCTCAGTAGGATCTTTGACAGTCGTCCAGGTGTGACGTCATCATCCTTTTTGTCAGCCACAGTCAGTGCCTGTATGGAATACCAATCCAGTTGTATTTTCCGGATCCATTCACATCCCAGTAATGGTGGTCCTCCATCTTGCAATACATACAGGTCTAGTTTTGGTGTTTCCTTACCGTTATATATAACGGTCACCCTTATTTTTCCTTTGGGGTAGACTTTTTGCCCCGTGTACGTCTTCAAAATAATTTTTGTGTCTCTCAAGGATGTGTGTGAGAATAGCCGCTCGTAGTCCCATCGGTTTATGACTGTTGGAACTGATCCTGTGTCCAATTCCATCTTTACCTGGACTCCTGCTATCTTGAGAGTGACCCAAATGGTTCGGTGATCCTCCGTTGTGATCACATTATGTAGTTTCAGACAACTCAGTTCCCTGCTTTCGGAGTCGTTATCACTCTTTTGTTCGTCTGAACTATTCTCCATTATCTTATGTACCTTCTTGTACTTCCCTTTGGTTGGTTTCTTATTGCTGGTTTTCTTTCCCGACCTGCAGACTCGTGCTATGTGTCCTACTTTTCCACACTGTCTGCACACTTTGTCTTTGAACCAGCAATCATTCTGGTCGTGTGTTGTTCTGCCGCAGCGATAGCACTTCTCTGTTCCATATGACATTTCGTTTGTGCCATATTCTTGCGGTCTCTGTTGCATCTCTGCAGCGCCCCGTGCTGCTGCTTCATATGATACCACAATGCTGAAAGCCTTTTCCAGCGTAAGGTCCTTTTCAGATAAAAGCCGTTTCTGGGTACCTTCACTTTGAAGCCCACACACAAACTTGTCCCTTAAGGTATCTGCCAGTCCCGCTTCAAACTGGCAGTGTTTCGATAGTTTGCGCAGTTCTGTTAAATAATCAGTGATGGGCCTTCAATAACCACAAAACTAGAAGTTATAGACTTAAACAAGTTGGCTTTTAATCACTAAGATCAGAGCTAACATCTCAACACACCGACTGGTTCACAGGAATGAGTCATACAGATCCTGGGATCTTTATGTAAGAGAAGTCGGGGCGGAGCCAAGAGCCAAGACCTGGAACCTCCCAGGTTAGTCGGGTAAGAGGAAGTGAAACTATACACAGTGGGGGAGGGTAATATACATGAGTGCAAAACGAATACAGGATCAAGACAAACAGGTTTCATTACATTCACCCCTTCTATAGATTTAGTCCATCGGGGTGATGTTCCTTAAAAGTTGGTATAAGTGAGTCTGTCAGGAAGTTTTGCAGTTCTCAGTGATCGGCGCAAAGCCGGTTGGGGTGCCTCTAGGGGAGTGGATTCTGGTTCCTCCGCTGTCCGGGCCTCCGCAGTGTCTTCCAGGTTATCTGCAGTGTCCTCCAGGTTAAAGTTGGGTATTGATACCTCTGGGCGTCCTGTCTCTTTGTAGTGTAGGTCTTCATCGGTTAGTCTCCCATCGTTCTCTCCGCTCCCCGAGGGAGCGAGGTCTTTTATGTAAACAGTGTCCTCTCGCCTGTCAGAGTATTCGATATAGGCGTACTGAGGGTTTGCATGGAGGAGCTGTACCTTTTCCACAAGGGGGTCCGTTTTATGGCCTCTCACGTGTTTCCGCAATAGTACTGTCCCCGGAGACGTCAGCCACGCGGGTAGAGATATGCCCGAGGTGGATTTCCGGGGGAAAACGAACATCTTTTCGTGAGGGGTAGTGTTAGTGGCAGTACATAACAGAGACCTTATGGAGTGGAGCACGTCTGGGAGGACTTCCTGCCAGCGGGAGGTCGGAAGGCCTTTTGACTTTAAGGCTAACGTGACAGCCTTCCAAACAGTAGCATTCTCCCTTTCCACTTGCCCATTACCCCGGGGGTTGTAGCTAGTGGTTCTGCTAGTGGCTATCCCCTTCGAGAGCAAGAACTGGCGCAGCTCGTCACTCATGAATGACGTCCCCCTATCGCTGTGTATGTCGTTCGGCATGCCAAACATGCAGAATAGATTACAGAGACACTTGATGACCGTGGCACTGGTCATGTCTGAGCAGGGAATGGCAAAGGGGAAGCGAGAATATTCATCGATGATATTGAGGAAGTATACGTTACGGTCGGCAGAGGGAAGGGGTCCCTTGAAATCCAGACTTAGGCGCTCGAATGGCCGTGTGGCTTTGATAAGGTGTGCGCGGTCAGGCCTGTAGAAACGAGGCTTGCATTCCGCACAGGTGCAGCAGGCTCTGGTCATTGCCCTGACCTCCTCGATGGTGTGGGGCAGATTGCGGGACTTTATAAAATGGTATAGTCGGGTGACCCCTGGGTGACAGAGGTCGTTGTGGAGACCCTGTAATTTGTCCGTATGAATGCTGGCACACATTCCCAGCGATAGGGCGTCTGGGGGTTCATTAAGGGCTCCCGGCCTGTACATAATATCATAGTCGAACATGGATAATTCGATCCTGCACCTGAGTATTTTGTCATTCTCGATTTTCCCCCTTTGTTTGTTATTAAACATGAAAGCCACTGACCGCTGGTCGGTGAGCAGGGTGAAACGTTTGCCGGCTAGGTAATGTCTCCAGTGCTGCACTGCCTCCACTATAGCCTGTGCCTCCTTCTCGACAGAAGAGTGCCTGATTTCAGGTCCCTGAATGGTTCGGGAGAAGAAGGCCACAGGTCTCCCAGCCTGATTGAGGGTCGCAGCTAAGGCAAAGTCTGACGCATTGCTTTCGACTTGAAAGGGAATGCATTCGTCCACTGCACACACTGCAGCCCTTTCAATGTCCTGTTTAATACTGGTGAAAGCCTCCCGAGCTTCAGCTGATAGTGGGAAGGACGTCGATTTAATGAGGGGTCGGGCCTTATCAGAGTAATTGGGCACCCATTGGGCATAATACGAAAAAAATCCCAGGCACCTTTTTAAAGCTTTGGGATTGTGTGGCAGGGGCAGTTCCTTTAGGGGGCGTAATCGGTCAGGGTCCGGTCCAATTACCCCATCTTCCACCACACAGCCGAGGATACAGAGACGGGTTGTGTTGAAGACACATTTGTCTTCGTTGTAGGTTAGATTCAGCTTTAGGGCAGTTTTTAAAAATCTCGCAAGATTTAGATCGTGGTCTTGCTGGTTGTGCCCGCAGATAGTGACATTGTCCAGATAGGGGTAGGTAGCTTGTAGTTTATTCTCGTCAACCATGCGGTCCATCTCATGTTGGAAGACCGAGAGCCCATTTGTTACTCCGAAGGGCACTCTGAGAAAATGGTAGAGGCGCCCGTTCGCCTCGAAGGCGGTGTATGGGCGGTCCTCCGTTCTAATGGGGAGCTGGTGATACGCGGATTTGAGGTCGATAGTCTAGAAGACTCGGTATTGCGCAATCTGGTTGACCATTTCTGATATGCGGGGTAAAGGGTAGGCGTCCAGCTGGGTATAAATATTAACAGTCTGGCTGTAGTCAATTACCATCCGTTTCTTTTCGCTATTTTTAACTATGACTGCTTGGGCACGCCACGGGCTGGTACTGCATTCAATAATGCCTTCCCGCAGGAGTCTGTCCACTTCCGCCTTGATAAAGTGTCTGTCTTCCAGACTGTACCGTCTACTTTTGGTCGCTATGGGCCTACAGTTCGGAGCGAGATTAGCGAATAAAGAGGGCGGGCTGATGTTTAAGGTTGATAGGCCACAGACTGTGAGTGGCGGCTGGGACCCGCCATATGCTAGCGTGACACTTTCATGGTGGCACTGGAAGTCCAGGCCCAAGATTACATTAACACAGAGTTCTGGCATCACGAGGAGTTTTAAATCCTTGTAGTCCGTGCCTTTTACAGTCAGTGTTACCACACAGTAGCCCAAAATGTCCGAAGTGTGGGGCTTAGCAGCCATAGCAATTCTGCTCCATGTAGGGGTTACCGTTAATGAGTGCCGCCGTACCAGGCTAGGGTGGATAAAACTCTCGGTACTCCCACAGTCAATTAAACATTTCGTTAAATTCCCGTTTACCTGTACGTCCATCATGGATTTTGTCAACGGGTGTGGCCTGGATTGATCCACCGTGATCGAAGCCACTGTTGGGCCCTGGGCGGCCGTTGAGTCGGGAAAAGATGGCGGATCCCAAGATGGCGACCCGCACGGCACGCACGAGGCGGTGACGGGGTTGGAAATCGGATTCCCCCTGCAGACTTTGCTAAAATGCCCCTTTTTCTTACATTTGAAGCATGTAGCGTCCTTCGCTGGGCATCGTTGTCTGGGGTGCTTGGCCTGGCCGCAGAAGTAGCATTTCGGGCCTCGAGACATTGCCGCTGTAGTAGGACTCCTGGGTGAACTTCTGTGTGGGGACTCCGGCGGCGTAGAGCTGGTCTGAGACCTGGATGGGGAAGATGGCTGATTCCAAGATGGCGGCCCCCTCGGCGCGCACGAGGCGGTGAGGGCCGCATGGCTGGAAGAATAAGAGTCAGAGTTTCTCTGGGCCACGTCCAGCGATCGCGCAGTGGCCACTGCCTTTTTTAAGTCCAGGACCTCCTTCTCCAGCAGTCTCTGCCGGATATAATTCGATTTGAGGCCCGTGATGAAGGAATCGCGGACCAATTCGTCAGAGTACGCTTTGGCCGTCATGGCCTTGCAGTTACAGTCCCGGACCAGGTCCTTTAGGCCCTGTAAGAAATCGTCCATTGATTCCTCTGGTCGCTGCCTGCGTGTAGCCAGCAGATGCCTGGTGTACACATCGTTTACCGGACCCTGGTATTGGGCCTTCAGGATAGTGATGGCCTCCGTGTAAGAGGTGGCGTCCCGGATGAACGAATAAATCCGATGACTTACGCGAGTAGTCAGTAGACTCAGTTTATCTACCTCGCTAGCGGATGAGGCCCCCGTGAAGAGTTCGAAGCATTTGAGCCAGTGTCCAAATTGATTTGATGCTTCAGCAGAATGTGGAGCCAAGTCCAGACGCTCTGGTTTTAGGAGTCGATCCATCCAAGTATTCTTTAGTGATTAAAATTGATGGGCCTTCAATAACCACAAAACTAGAAGTTATAGACTTAAACAAGTTGGCTTTTAATCACTTAGATCAGAGCTAACATCTCAACACGCTGACTGGTTCACAGGAATGAGTCATACAGATCCTGGGATCTTTATGTAAGAGAAGTCAGGAGCGGAGCCAAGAGCCAAGACCTGGAACCTCCCAGGTTAGTCGGGAAAGAGGAAGTGAAACTATACACAGTGGGGGAGGGTAATATACATGAGTGCAAAACGAATACAGGATCAAGACAAACAGATTTCATTACAATCTGCATTGCTTTCATCCTTATGCTGGTTCCGTTTGTGAAACTTGAATCTTTCTGCTATCAGCAGCGGTGTGGGGTTTAAATGTTCCTTTAGTATCATTAATATGTCTTCAAAACTCTTTTCCATTGGCTTCGTTGGGGTTACTAGATTTCGTAATAAACCATACGTCTTTGCACCCATTAAATTTAACAATACCGACGCTTTCTTGTCATCTAACACCTCATTTGCCTTGCAGTACACCTCTATTCGTTCGACATATGTAGTCCAATCTTCGACTTCATTGTCAAATGCGGTGATACTGCCACTCTTCGGCATTTTGGGTGTGGTTTAAAATGGCGTCTCCCAATGGCTTAAAATGGTGTCTCCCACGCTTTCCTTCCTCCCCCGCTGCTGCCGACGCCGCTCCTGGCTGTTCTCGTGGCAATGGCGGCGCCCTGTAGGTTTTGTGTGCTTCTCCTGCGCTGCTGCCAACGCCGCTCTCATGGCAATGGCGGCGCCTCGCGGGTTTCTGCACGTCTCTCTCTCCCTCTCTCCAACGCTGCTCAGCCCCTGAACACCGGCTGCGCCCTGTGCGCTCTGCCCTCTCTCTCTCTCCCTGTCGACGCTGCTCAGCCCTTTGCTGTGCCGCTCGGTCGGGCTCTAGCCCGCCGCCGTCCGGGAAGGGTCTGCGCACTACCTGTTGCCAGCCCGTTTCGCTGGACCACCTCGACTGGAAAGCCAAGCCTGGCTCTCGACAGCCTCCCCCGCAATTCTCGAGTCTCTGCTGGATGACTGGGCGGTTGCCCGTGGTCGACGCCCGAGTCTCTGGCCTTGACCTCCAATCCGCTGATCTCCAGGAACGAATCCCCGGGAGGTGATGCAGAGTTGCAGGTAGGTTTGAACCTGCCTCGTCGCCAATGTTACGTCCGTGTATAATAAGAAACGGACTGCGGCGAACGGTACAACAGGTGTTTACTCAACGTGGCTCAAACTGCAACTGATCTGTACAGATTACTACTCAGTGTTATAAACAGGTGTGGTCACTGCCGGTACTGCAGTATACATGAGCTGTAAAACATAGTCCCCCCCTTAAAGGTATATACATTACAGGCGGGCTTAACATAAAATCACTTGGAGAGTGCGGGCTGCAGTCGACAGCAGATTGGGTCCCGCTTGGGTCGGCAAAATCGCAGCCAAAGTTTCCTCAGTCAGATTTCTGGTTTCCAGGAACAATGGTGATGGGGGTGAAGGAGGGGCAGATGTGGGCAATATTTTGTAGCTGGTCCCAGTGGTGGACTAGATGTGGTGGTGAAGTTCAGCTTGGGGTCGAATAGGATACCAAAGTACAAGAGTTGAGTTCAGCCTGAGCAAGCATTGGGGTAAGGGCATAGAGTTTCTGGTCAGAAACAAAGGATGGCTTTGATTTTCTGCTATTTAGCAGCATGAATAGCAGAGGAGCATCCTGACAGTATGCAAATAATAATAAATATAGTAATGAAAAATGTTTGATGCTCTTAAAAAGGACAAAGTGCCTGCTCCAGCCAGCTTCTACCTATTAAACTTAAAGGAGATGGAGACTGAAATTACTGAAGCTTTAACTAACATTTTTGTAATTTGGATAAATTTAGGATGGAGTCCCAAGTATTACAAAGTGTTTAACACAACCCTTTTTAAAAAAAGGTTAAAGAGACATAACTAGAAACTATAGATCAATACATCAACATCTGCTGTAGGGTATGTCTTTGAAGTGATCTTCAGGGATCTAGTGGGTGAATATTTAGAAAAGCACTACCTGTTAAAGGACAGTTAGCATTGATTCAGGGAAGGTAGCTTCACTAACCTGAAGAGATTTTTTTTTTAATTACTGATATGGTGGATGGTGGAAATGTGGTTGATACTTGGATTTTGAAAAATTTCCACATCAGTGATTAATGGCTCAGTTAAGGGATCTGAGAGTAGAATGTAAAATATGGCATTGAATAGAAAATGGCTGGAAAACAGAGAGTGTAACCATAAATCAGAATTTTTCAGGCTAGGAAGAAATTTCATAACATATGATTGACATGGACAAGGGTATAGCAAACAGTTTCCAAGTTTGTAGATCATACCAAAACAGGAGTCACGGAAAATAATAAGGAACAACACTGCTAGATTCAGAAGGATTTAGAGACAAGATTCTATGACTATTGACAAGGAATGGACAGGAAATCTAGCAAGATTTTAAGGTAACTGAATCATCAGGATACCACAAAGTGAATCAGGAAGTATAAAGTTAGTCCAGGAACAAATAAATAAAAAGTGTTAAATGGAATGATGGTACAGCATGTTGATCAGAAAAGAGATCCAGAGATTATAGTGGATAAATCTATGTCGCTGTTATCACAGTGCTTAGGTGTAGAAAAAAAAGACAAAATAAAGTATTGGGTTGCATTGGCAGAGGGATAGAATATATATACTTAGTCCAGAGGCGTTAATTGAAACAATGTCCTTTATTTACTGATGAGCTATGTTGCCCGCTTCCTTGCATTCAACCCTGTTGGAGTAGGATAGTTAAAAAACAGAAGAAGCCATTCACTATTTGTATAGGGGAAAATTAACATTATCCATTGAAGATGCATCATTTAAAGAGTCAACACTGTGCTACCCAGTATGAGAATACATTCATCTCTCACTGGGTTTTCCACAAAACCATGGTCTTCAAGGTTATCATTTGTTTGCTGTATGTTGTAAAACTTTACCATCCAGAGAGGCCATGGAAGAGAAGGAGGAGGTCGTCTACAGTCAAGGGCAGAGCAGGACCCTGATAAGATCCAGAATACACTTTTGCAACCAGGAAGAGTAAAACACAGTTTTCATAGAGAAGACCTTTACCCAAGTGCCTGAATAATCCTGTCTAAAATGCAGTGGCCCAATACATCTTCATCAACATTATTGGCCCAGAAATTCGGGTCTCCATGGGTGAGTACGCACTGGGTACTCACCCGTAAGCCCAATGGAAGTGCCGGTTTCGTGCATGCACTGCGCATGCGCGGGAAACCGGCACTTCCGTTCCCCTGAAAGAAGGGGTTCAGAGGTGGAACACGTGCGCAGGAGAGGCAGCACGTGTGCATCAAACTTATGTTTTTTTTCCAGGTTTTTCCGGGAGGGTAAATCTCCAGGAGTTACACTTTTAAAAAGCTGGCGCGAGGCCTGCTTTTTACAAAGTAAGTGGTGAATTAATTAAAATTAAAACATTTTTTCCACAGGTTTATTATTTTTAAATACTTTAAAGAAAGGTAAGTTTATTTGTAGCCCCTTTAGAAAATGTAATAAATTTTTTCAAAAATTTAAATTATTGTTTAAAATAGTTATTTCATGTAATTTATAGTTATTTTAAAAATGTGATGTTTTTTTAAAAATGTATTTGAAGATTTAGTGATGTTTTGGGGCTTATAGTATTTATAGGTTTGACAGGTCTGAAGCATTCCCTGCTACCATTGGCTCTCCATGGCCCACGTGATCCCAGGGGACGCATCGAACTAACTGCGCCCCTGGGATACGCAAGCACTGCGCGCCGGCAGTTGGAGGAGGCCCAGGATCGGAATCCCATGCGGGCCCACAGCTCAACGGCCGGCGCGGTAGGTAAGTGCAGGTCGGGGGCTTGCACCCGCGGGAAGCCCCCGAACCGAATTTCTGGGCCATTATCTATAGTAGCTAAGTCACCATGGATATCTTATCCAGTATCGTCAGTAGAAAACTCTCTGGATACAATTGAAGTAAATGTAACCAAATTTAATAGTCTAAGTATGTTTAACCCCAGTGTTTCCCCTTGGTTACAGTGTATGAGATGTGCATTCTAGAAGCTAACCTAATGTTCTCTAAGATTAATTAAGGTAAAAATGTGAATAATGTATGAAGTATTCATCAAATAATATTAGATGAATCTTTTTCCCTTTTCTACACTTCCACAACAAAGAATTGAGTAGAAGATTTGCCATTAATATCCATGGTTTTAACATGCCAAATTAACTCACCCTGAATCATATATTGTCCAGTTCAAATTGTATTCACAATTACACAACCCCAAACCAAACAGAACAGGAATGCAGTACAACATTACACACAGGAAGGTTGCACAAACAACAATGAAATGAATGACCAGTTAATCTGTTTTTGGTGGTGTTAGTTGAGGGATAAATGTTGGCTTGGACACTGGGAGAACTCCCCGGCACCTCTTTGAACAGTGCCATGGGATCTTTTACCTCCACCTGAACAGGCAGACAGAGCCTCAGTTTAACATCTCATCTGAAAGACAGCACCTCCAACAATACAGTCCGCCCTCAGTCCTACACTGAAATGTCAGCCTAGATTATATGCTTAAATCCTAGAGTGGTGCCTGAATGCACAACTTTCTGACTCAGAGACGAGAGTGCTGCAACTAAGCCAAGGATGACACTTTACTGAACTATATTCAATGTTCAAGATTTCAGTATGATTTAGCAAGGGTTTAGATTTTGTATTCAATGTACCACTGACAATTTCAGCATTCCAATATTCCACTGAAATATTAATATAAAACACACAACATCTTCATTTTAGTAGGCTGGCTGTAGCATTGACTTCCTCCTAGCTGCTCAACTTCTCCTCCAGATGGCCTGGCGAGTCGCTGTTCTTGATCGTCATCTTCTTTCTTCAGTTGTCTTGTCTTAGCTTAAGTAACCTTGCATATGTTATCCTTCTGTACTGTACACTGTTACTTTACTTTCTCAGTGTTCAGACACTTAAGTTATTAACCAATAGCTATGATACACATTGCAAGTTTTAGTTCTATTTGTTTAAACTACTAACAATCTTTGTTTTTTGCAGAACTACTTTAAAAGTTCTTTAAAATTTTTCAACTTTCTGTTCTTGTTTGTTAGCTTCCTAACACTTCCTTGGAATCTTCTTGGAATATATCTTTCTTCTTTCCCTCAGTGTAAGCTTTCAATTAGGGGTGGGCAAAAGAATGACTTTATAAGATTTTCCTGGGTCTGTGCCCAGGTGCACTGGATCACCTATACATAGTGGCTATTAGAAAATTGGGTTGGTTTGAGCACAGCTGTATAGGAAACTGCCTGATTTCATTGTATATAAATTAATGAAAGAAAACTCGTGTGGGTTCCTTTATAGGAGTGCGTTCCAACCTGCCTGACTTTCCGATATTCACTGTGCCCAGGTAATCCAGTTATGACCCCAATTGAATCCAAAGCTCTTCCTTGTCATTAGTTTTCAGTAGCAAGACATAACGCATCTTGCTAGTGCTCAGTTCACTATTAGAACAGTGGGCCCAACTGTCACAAAGCTTTCCTGTTTGTTAGTCTTTTTGTTGCAAGACACTTAGCATATTATTCAGTCCACTATTCATAACCTTGAGAGGCTTAGCTCTGACCCAACTAAGCTGGCTCCATCTCCAATGACCTTCTAACAACAGCTGTATGTATAGGTCCTTTGTATAAGTTTCAGTTCTGCAGAACTCAAGGATTAACCCTTTTATTTTACATAATGTTTGTAGTGTGTTTTAGAATAGTTAGCTATCCGACAGCTCCTTCTAATGGCTCCCCACACGACTGGAGTAAGTAAGGAGACTGTTTTCTAAGTGTCAGTGGGCGCATCTTCCAGCTTGTGTGCCTTGCTGCAGTATGGGTATGCATGATAAGCAATTAAAGAGTTGCGGGGTTGAAACAGGTTGGCAGGCAACATTTTGTGGCATGCTTAGTTGGGCTATCTACATAGTAAATGATACTGTTGGGTAGTTTTACCATGATAATTTCCTTAAGGTGTGGCATCTTCTTCTGCATTGTTCCCAGGTCCTGTACACCGCCACCACTTGCCAAGCATACTACAGTGCTGTCCTCTGAGAAGAGTGCTCGGAGTGCCAAAGGAGGCAACACCGTCACATTCACCTTTGCCAGCCATTAAACAGAATGTTCAGGTACTGCACCACTCCACTGCTTGCCCAAAAACTCTGTTCCATACTTCTAGATTAATTTTGTAATTTGTTTTTTTTTATAAAAGTCAATGCAGCTTTCGAAAGGCCAAAAAAAAATTGTCCTCACATGTGGCTGCTTACTTTGTAGCTGCATCAATTTAATTCTGGTGTACCGCCCTTTAAGGGCTGATGACACACACAATGGGGTTGAAATTGGACCTTGTTGCACCCATTTTACAGGCATAAAATGGATGCTACAAGAGCCAGTTTCTAGGATCAACGTCCTGTGCTGCAAAGACACTTGATGGACACCCAATCCGAAATGGGTCAGTCCATTTTTCAGACGTCCAGGGCAGACGCCTAAAATAGGTGTTGGGCTCCTTGCTTATGCTAACGAGGGGCCTAACACCTAGGACCCCTCTGGGAAATTGGACCTGCTCCATTCAGGTTTGGCTGGCATGGAAGCAAGTGGCCACCATCAAAAATCTAAGTAAAAAAATGTTTATAAATAAGTTTGATGTGGAGCCAGGAGAAGCAGGAATGCTGGACTGCAATCATCTCCCTCACAATCTCCTTCCTTCTCCCACCCGCCCCCCCACTTCCCCTGCAGTTATCTGTGGGCTTCTATTGGCAAGGCAGGCAGCTCAAAAATGTATACCACAACCTGGGCCAGCTGCCTCTGGAGGCACGACAGGCATCGACAGCTCGCCCAAAATATTAAGATGAGGCCCGAGGACCAATTTTGGGTGGTCTTCAGGCCATCCTCTTCTGCCACGTGCAGTTAGTGTGTCACCAATTCACATCCAAAAACAAGCGCAAACCAATCTATCCCCCAATATTTTTTTCATGGGAAGAAGTTTTCAAAATTATTAAAGGTTTTGAGCGGGTAAATATTGAAAAGGGAGCACAGACTCAGGATTATCACTAAAAGAACTAAAGGGGAGTTAGAACTTTTTTCACCTAGAGGATTATTGAAAATAGAGGCCTAGAAATTGAGTGGGGTTAGCGCCCAATTAGCGGCGCTGGAGGGCATTGCGCTGGAATTATAGCCGTTTCTGAAATTGACTTGGGCCTTACCATCGGCGTTAGCCGGTAGCGCTGCGCCGGCACCGATGACGTCATCGGTGTGCGCAGCATCCCGGTTGCCGTGGTAACCCGGCCCCAAGCCCAAATTCAGTTGCGCCCGCCTCGCCTGTGGCAGGCGCAACCAACGATTGTGGAAAGGGTTCTTACACGCCTTTGCGCCGGCGCATAAAGGTGGAGCGGCGGCCGGCCGCGTTCCCGGCGGCCGCCTGCCCGCACCTCCCTTCCCGGACTCCTGCATCACCCCCCCCGCGGCCCTGATGTGTGTGTGCTGCGAGCCCGGCACTTCCCCGAGGTGCCGGGCTCAGATGTCGGGGGAATCCGCCGGTCAGTTGTCGGCTGCAGGCAGCTCCTCCTTAACAGAAGGAGGAGGCCTGCAGTTCCCCAGCCTGCCGCACCGCATCGGGTGCCGCAGCGGGGGATTACCGCCGGAAAACCCAATTGAACGCCCGTTTTAAGGTGCTAAAACCCTCCTTTAGCGCCCGCCGCCGTCTGGGCCCGGCGCAACCGAATTTTCGTCGGGCGCTGCCGCATTAACGCTGGCGCAAAATTTCTGGCGCTACAGCCCTGGCGAACCCACAACCCAATTTCTAGGCCAGAATGTTTTACCACAAATATCTGCAGAGACAGAGGCTTGGAATTTCTTGGCAGGCCACTGTGCTGTTGGAAATGGAACTTCTGCCCACCATTCTGGCCTGGTTTTGACCCCATCCCAAATCTAATTACCATAAAGGGGGCAAGTGCCCATGACATTTACAGTGCTGTATTTTTTAAGAGATAATACTACATAAGAGAGATTTCCCCACACAAGTTCCTGATCCAGGCCATTCCAGGCACTTCAAGAAGAAACTTGCATTTGTGTAGCACCTTATCACATTGTTGGGACATCCAATGCATTTCATAATCAATTAAATACACTTTTTGAGTGGAATCACTGCTGTTGTGTAAGCAAAGGCAAATACTAAGGGGAGTTATAAAATGTAGCATAGGCAGAAGAAAAGTTTAGGACAAATCACCAGGAAGAAACCAAGGTCTAGGGAAATAGTGGTTATAGAGAGGTGCATGATCAACAGCAACAAAAGATCAAAGCAAATTTATAAAGGGTGCACATGATAGAAGGTTAACTAAAGGGGATAAACAGAAGAGACAAATAGAGGCACATATGTAAATCAAAGGCAAAAAGGGGTAAGGGGCAAATGAAATAAGTTAGATTTAAAGGGAACAGGAAAAAGAAGAAAAGTAATAGTGACCCTGAGCTATATTGCTGTGGAATGTTTATGAAAGAAAATGATTTTAAAAAATGGGCTAAAAGATATGAAAATTGCTTAATGATGAAAAAGCTTGTGAAAGGGTTATGGTTTTAGGGAGGAAAGTACAAGAACATATAAGGGCAGACATAAGTGAAAGCATTATTGAGGGCAAACCGATTGCAATACACTTGATAAGTGAGTAACACAAATCAGCGAAAGGTCTAGGCTACCACTAGAATTTGAGAACAAATCATCAGGGACCAGAGCGAGAGACCAGAAAAAGCAGGGGCAGGGTTGCCATGTTTTGGAGACAAGTGCTGAGGGAAGCAAAGGAAATGGGGATAGTGGATTAATTGAGATTGATAAAACTAGTAAGAAAAATAAGGAAGCTTCTGAAGCTACCCAAGAGATTATGACAGGTAAGTCAGCTTGGACTAAGAGGCAGTTTACAAGTCATAGGGAGACTGCAGTCACAGGACTCTGCTCAGGAAAGTGGATAGCCATGTCTGTCGTAAAGAAAATCTCTATAGGATGGTGAGGTTCCTACCTGGAGCTAGTGTGGTATATGTTGAGGAAAGGTTAGAAGGGATACTGAAGGGGACAAGAAAAAACTCATTGGTGGTGGTCCATATAGGAGTAAATCACATATGGAGAAAGAAAAGGCACATGCACAGGGATTGCCTCCAAACTCAAAAATAGGGGTTCCCCCTCGTTTTTGGAAAAGCAGTGGAGTTCACCAAGAAAATTGTGGATATTAAGGAGTGACATGACATGGTAAGAAAGCAACAATGCTACCCATAAATAACATGGGGCATTTTCAGAACAAAAAGGAATGGTAGGAAGCGTGGGCAAACCTAAACAGAAAAGGAACAAAGAGACTTTCAAAGAACATTGAGGCAGCGATCAAGAATCATTTAAACTATATAGGTGGTGTTGGCAGGGGAGAAAGAGGACACAGGATGAGACAGATCATGAGAGAGTATGTAGTCAACAGGTGGGCATGGACATAGAAACCCAAAGAGGCATACATGAAGTGGAGACCAGGAATAGCTAGACACTGTGGGATGTGAAGGAAGGTAGATCTATAAAAATATATATACATGAATGTTTGAAGTATTAGGAAAGGCGTCAGAACTGGAGGCTGATGGGGGAATATCAGCAACGTGGCTAAATAATGAGGATGGAAGGTAATTTTACATTCAGGGATAGAGTGGACAAAAAGGTGGTGTTGCCCTATATGTCACGGACACCTGGTTTTGGCGGGGGTGGTGGGGGGGTGGTGGCGCGTTGTAAAGAAAGTTGATCCTGTGGAAGAGGAAAAGCCACAGCTCCCATTTTTTCCAGATAGCAGATGCTGGTAATGGTTCTGCTGTTGCCATTTACAGCTCCACTAGACGCATTTTTTATTTCTTTACTGGTCCCATTACCACCCGCTTTTGCCTTGCACCATCACTCCTTTTGTCATTTAATCTCTCCTGTCTTCCACCCTATCATAGACCTTCCCTTTTATTCCTTCCTCCCTCCCTCTTTTCCCTGCCTCTACTTGCTTAAAAACTGGTACATCTCGAACCTTTGCCAATTCTGATGAAAGGTCATCGACCTGAAATGTTAACTGTTTCTCTCTACACAGATGCTGCCCGACCTGCTGAGTATCTTCAGCATTTTCTCTTTTTACAAAATTCACTACTCTGACCATACTTCTCGAATGCAACAAAATCGAGGCTTACACTAGGAATGTGCGATAGACCACCAGGCTGGCATAAGGAAGAAAGATCATTTGTTCCATAAAGAGAATAGGAAGATTATGCGAGAGAAGAGTTATTTTAATGGGACACCCCAGAGATGTCCCATTAATTAGATTAGAGGGGCAAACGAAGACTGAGAAAAGTTAGATGTACCTAACTTGAATTAGGTACATCTTAGTCTTAAGTTTCTGTAAAGTTAGTTAATACTCGAATAAATAAAGACATGGTAGGGCAGCTCAGTCCCGCGGAATGCGCATCCTATGCCAAGTGGGAAATCCAGGACTCTTCCCATGTTCTGGACAACCATGTGTGCGGGAAGTATCATCAGCTGGAGGAGCTAGAGCTCTGGGTTTCGGAGCTTGAGCAGCAGCTGGCGTCATTGCGGTGCATCCGCGAGGCTGAGAGCTACATGGATAGCACATTTCAGGAGGTGGTCACCCCGCAGCTAAGGAGTGTACAGGCAGAGAGGGAATGGGTGACCGCCAGGCAGGTAGTGCAGGAGTCCCCTGAGTGCATCTCGCTCTCCAACCAGTATTCTGATCTGAGTACTGGTGAGTACAGCCAGAGCCAAGTCCACGGTACCACAGGTGGCTCAGCTGTACAGTGGGGTGGGGCGGGGAGGGAGGAGGAAGATAGGGAAAGCAATAGTGGTAGGGGATTCAATAGTTAGGGGAGCAGATAGGCGTTTCTGCGGCCGCAGACGTGACTCCAGGATGGTATGTTGCCTCCCTGGTGCTAGGGTTAAGGATGTCACCAAGCTGCAGAACATTATGAGGGGGGAGAGTGAACAGCCAGAGGTCATGGTCCATATCAGTACCAATGACATAGGTAGAAAGAGGGATGAGGTCCTGCAAGCAGATTTCAGGGAGCTAGGAAAGAGATTAAAAAGCAGGACCTCAAAAGGTAGTAATCTCTGGATTACTCCCAGTGCCATGCGCGAGTGAGTATAGAAATAGGAGGATAGAGCAGATGAATGCATGGCTGGAGAGATGGTGCAGGAGAGAGGGCTTAAAATTCCTGGGCATTGGGGCCGGTTCTGTGGGAAGTGGGACCTGTACAGTCCGGACGGGTTGCATCTCAACAGAGCCTGTACCAATATCCTTGCGGAGAAGTTTGCTAGTGCTGTTGGGGAGGGTTTAAACTAAGTTGGCAGGGGGCTGGGCACCAGGATGCAGCATTAGAATGGAGAAACAAAGGGCACAAAGGATTGGGAGAGATGGATAGCACTAAAGTAAGAAATAGTAAGGAATAAGGTGGGGTCAGACTAAGAGGGAACACAGGATGGTCTAAGATAGGTTTACAATGTATGTATGTGAACGCACAAAGCATAGTAAACAAGGGTGGTGAGCTGCAGGCACAAATAGCCACATGGGAATATGATGTTGTGGCAATAACAGAGACTTGGCTCAAAAAGGGCAGGATTAGCTATTAAATATTCCTGGATATAAGGTGTTCAGGAAAGATAGGGAAGAAAAGATAGGAGGTGGTGTGGCAGTCTTGCTTAAGGAGAATGTTACAGAGCTGGAGAGAGAGGATGACCTGGAGGGGTCAATGACAGAATCTATATGGCTAGAGTTAAGAAATAATAGAGGTGCCATTACACTACGAGGTGTATTCTATAGGCAACCAACTCGTGGGAAAAATAGGGAGGAGCAAATTTGCAGAGAAATTACAGAGAGAAGCAAGAACTATAGAGTAGTGATAATGGAGGACTTCAACTATCCTAATATAGACTGAGATAGTAATAGTGTAAAGGGCAGAGAGGGGGAAGAATTTCTGAAGTGTTCAGGAGAACTTTCTTCATCAATATGTTTCCGGCCCAACGAGGAAGGAGGCATTGCTGGATCTGGTTCTGGGGAATGAGGTAGGTCAAGTGGAGCAAGTGTCAGTAGGTGAACATGTAGGGAACAGTGATCATAGTATCATAAGGTTTAGATTAGCTATGAAAAAGGACAGGCAGCAATCTAGAGTAAAAATACTTAATTGGAGGAAGGCCAATTTTAGTGGGATGAGAACGGATCTGGGCCGGGCAAATTGGAATCAAAGATTGGCAGGCAAAACTGTAATGGAACAATGGGCTGCCTTTAAAGAGGAAATAGTTCGGGTACAGTTGAGGTACATTCCCACTAGGGGGAAAGGTAGGGCAACTAAAGTCAGAGCTCCCTGGATGATGAAAGAGATAGAGAGTAAGATGAAGCAGAAAAAGAGCGCATATGACAGATGTCAGGTCGAGAATATATCTGGGAATCAGGCTAAATATAGAAAGTTCAGAGGGAAAGTGAAAAAGAAAATAAGAGGGGCAAAGAGAGGATATGAGAATAGAATGGCAGCTAACATAAAAGGTAATCCAAATGTCTTCTATAGGCATATAAATAGTAAACGGGTAGTAAGAGGAGGGTTGGGGCCGATTAGGAACCAAAAAGGAGACCTACGCATGGAGGCAGAGGCTATGGCTGTATGCTAAATGAGTACTTTGCATCTGTCTTCACCAAGGAAGATGATGCTGCCATAGACATAGTGAAGGAGGAGGTACTGGATGGGATAAAAATTGATAAAGAGGAGGTACTAGAAAGGCTGGCTGTACTTAAAGTAGATAAGTCACCAGGACCAGATGGGATGCATCCTAGAACGCTGAGGGAAGTGAAGGAAGAAATAGAGGAGGTACTGGCCATAATCTTCCAATCCTCCTTAGAAATGGGGGTGGGTGTCAGAGGACTGGAGAATTGCAAATGTTACACCCTTGTTCAAAAAAGGGTGTAAAGACAAACCCAGCAACTATAGGCTGGTCAGTTTAACTTCGGTGGTGGGGAAGCTTTTAGAAAGAATAATCAGGGACAAAATTAACAGTCACTTGGACAAGTGTGGATTAATTAAGGAAAGCCAGCACGGATTTGTTAAAGGCAAATCGTGTTTAACTAACTTGATCGAGTTTTTTGATGAGGTAACAGAGAGGGTTGATGAGGGCAACGTGGTTCACGTGGTGTGCATGGATTTCCAAAAGGTGTTTGACAAAGTGCCACATAATAGGCTTGGCAGCAAAGTTGAAGCCCATGGAATAAAAGGGACAGTGGCAGCATGAATGCAAAATTGGAGGAAACAGAGAGTAGTGTTGAACAGTTGTTTTTCAGGCTGGAGGAAGGTATGCAGTGGTGTTCCCCAGGGCTCGGTTCTAGGACCACTGCTTTTCTTGATATATATTAACGATTTGGATGTGGGTGTGCAGGGCACATTTCAAAATTTGCAGATGACACAAAACTTGGAAGTATAGTGAACAGTGAGGAGAATAGTGATAGACTTCAAGAGGACATAGGCAGGCTGGTGGAATGGGCGAACACATGGCAGATGAAATTTAACATAGAAAAATGCGAAGTGATACATTTTGGTAGAAAGAATGAAGAGAGGAAATATAAACTAAAGGGTACAATCCTAAAGGGGGTGAATGAACAGAGAGACCTGGGGGTGTATGTGCACAAATTGTTGAAGGTGGCAGAGCAAGTTGAGAAAGCGGTTAAAAAAGCTTATGGGATCCTGTACCTCATGAATAGAGGTGTAGAGTACAAAAGCATGGAAATTATGACAAACCTGTATAAAACACTGGTCCGGCCTCAACTGGAGTATTGTATCCAATTCTGGGCACTGAAATTTAGGAAGGATGTGAAGGCCTTAGAGAAGGTGCAGAAAAGATTTACAAGAATGATTCCAGGGATGAGGGACTTCTGTTACGTGGATAGACTGGAGAAGCTGGGGTTGTTCTCCTTACAGCAGAGAAGATTTGATAGAGGTGTTCAAAATCATGAGGAGTCTGGACAGAGGAGATAGAGAGAAACTGTTCTCATTGGCAGAAGGGTCGAGAACCAGAGGACACAGATTTAAGGTGATTGTTTGGCAGAAGAACTAAAGGCGACATGAGGAAAAACCTTTTTATTCAGCGAGTGGTTAGGATCTGGAATGGCTCAAAGACTGGTGTGGGAGAAATGGGTTTTGCTTCTTGGGGCACTGGCATCAGTACTGGGACAGGAGAGAGCTGTTCCGTTGGAACGGACTTCACTTGGCCAGTGCTGGGACTAGAATTCTGGCGAATCGAATAACTAGGGCTGTAGAGAGGGCTTTAAACTATTAGTGGGGGGGGGGAGGTTTTAAGAGAGCGAAAAATAAAAATGACAGCGGAGAAGGCAATAGAGCAAGGTAGCAGTGGGGGAATTAAAAACCAGAGCGTGTCAGGAAGGGACAGAATGTATAATGATAAAGGTAAAGTAGTAAAGGAGGTAAAAGCAGGAATAAATTGTCAGTAAACATACTTGAAAGTTCTTTATCTGAATGCACGCAGCATTCGTAACAAAATAGACGAGTTGACGGTACAAATAACTACACATGGGTATGATCTGGTGGCCATTACGGAAACATAGCTGCAAGATGATCATGACTGGGAACTAAACATACAAGGGTATTTGACAATTAGGAAGGACAGGCAGGAAGGAAAGGGAGGTGGGGTTGCTATGTTAGTCAAGGATGGAATCACTGTAATAGTCAGAAATGATATTGGGTCAAAGGATCAGGATAGTGAAACAGTTTGGGTGGAGATAAGATAAAAAGTCACTAGTGGGCGTAGTCTATAGGCCTCCTAACAGTTGCAACTCTGTTGGTCGGAGTATAAATCAGGAAATAGTTGGGGCTTGTAATAAGGGAACAGCTATAATCATGGGGGGTTTTAACTTTCATATTGACTGGACTAATCAAATTGGGCATGGCAGCCTTGAGGAAGAGTTCATAGAGTGTATTAGGGATGGGTTCCTTGAGCAGTATGTAACTGAACCAACCAGGGGGCAGGCAATCTTAGATCTGGTCCTGTGTAATGAGACAGGATCAAAAAAAAATGTCCTAGTAAAGGATCCCCTTGGAATGAGTGACCATAATATGGTTGAATTCCAAATTCAGTTTGAGGGTGAGAGAGTTGGATCTCAAACCAACGTACTGAGCTTAAATAAAGGAGACTATGAAGGTATGAGAGTAGAATTGACTAAAGTGGACAGGAAAAACAGATTAAAGTGTAAGACGGTACAAGAGCAGTGGTCTACATTTCAAGGAGATAAAAAGGAGAGTAAAAGAAAAGACAGCCATCCGTGGCTTAGTAAAGTAATAAAGGATAGTATCCGACTGAAAACAAGGGCATATAAAGTAGCCAAATCTAGTGGGAGGATAGAAGATTGGGAAGCATTTAAAAGCCAGCAAACAATAACTAAAAGATTAATTAAGAAAGGGAAGATGGATTATGAAAGTAAACTAGCAAAAAATATAAAAACAGATAGCAAGAGTTTCTACAGCTATATAAAAAGAAAAAGGGTGGCTAAAGTGAACATTGGTCCCTTAGAGGATGAGACCGGGAAACTAGTGGTGGGGAACATGGAGATGGCAAAAACGCTGAACAAATATTTTGTATCAGTCTTTACAGTAGAGGACACTAAAAATATCCCAACACTGGACAAACAGGGGGCAATGGGGGGTGGGGAGGGGGGGAGGAGCTAAACACGATTAAAATCACGAAGGAGATGGTACTCGGTAAAATAATGGGACTTAAGGCGGATAAATCCCCCAGACCTGATGGCCTACATCCTAGGGTCTTGAGAGAAGTGGTGGTAGGGATTGTGGATGCATTGGTGATTATTTTCCAAAACTCCCTGGACTCAGGAAAGGTCCTGGCAGATTGGAAAACTGCTAATGTAACACCCTTATTTAAGAAGGGAGGTAGACAAAAAGCTGGAAACTATAGACCAGTTAACCTAACATCTGTGGTTGGCAAAATGTTGGAGTCCATTATTAAGGAAACAGTAACAGAGCATTTGGATAAGCATAATTTAATAGGCCAGAGTCAGCATGGTTTTATGAAGGGGAAGTCATGTTTGACAAATTTGCTCGAATTCTTTGAGGACGTAACATACAGGGTGGATAATGGGGAACCAGTGGATGTAGTGTATTTGGACTTCCAAAAGGCATTTGACAAGGTTCCACACGAAAGATTACTGATCAAGATAAAAAATCACAGGATTGGGGGTAATATACTGGCATGGATGGAAGATTGGCTATCTAACAGAAAACAAAGAGTTGGGATAAATGGTTCGTTCTCGGGCTGGCAATCAGTAACTAGTGGTGCTCTGCAGGGGTCAGTGCTGGGACCCCAACTCTTTACAATCTATATTAACGATTTGGAGGAAGGGACCGAGTGCAACATATCCAAGTTTGCCGATGATACAAAGATGGGAGTGAAAGCAGTGAGTGAGGAGGACATAAAAAACCTGCAAAAGGACATAGACAGGCTAAGTGAGTGGGCAGAGATTTGGCAGATGGAATATAATATTGGAAAGTGTGAGGTTATGCACTTCGGCAGAAAAAATCAAAGCGCAAGTGTAATGAAATCTGTTTGTCTTGATCCTGTATTCGTTTTGCACTCATGTATATTACCCTCCCCCACTGTGTATAGTTTCACTTCCTCTTTCCCGACTAACCTGGGAGGTTCCAGGTCTTGGCTCTTGGCACCGCCCCTGACTTCTCTTACATAAAGATCCCAGGATCTGTATGACTCATTCCTGTGAACCAGTCGGCGGGTTGAGATGTTAGCTCTGATCTTGGTGATTAAAAGCCAACTTGTTTAAGTCGATAACTTCTAGTTTTGTGGTTATTGAAGGCCCATCAATTTTAATCACTAAAGAATACTTGGATGGATCGACTCCTAAAACCAGAGCGTCTGGACTTGGATCCACATTCTGCTGAAGCATCAAATCAATTTGGACACTGGCTCAAATGCTTCGAACTCTTCGCGGGGGCCTCATCCGCTAGCGAGGTAGATAAACTGAGTCTACTGACTACTCGCGTAAGTCATCGGATTTATTCGTTCATCCGGGACGCCACCTCTTACACGGAGGCCATCACTATCCTGAAGGCCCAATACCAGAGGCCGGTAAACGAAGTGTACGCCAGACATCTGCTGGCTACGCGCAGGCAGCGACCAGAAGAATCGATGGACGATTTCTTACAGGGCCTAAAGGACCTGGTCCGGGACTGTAACTGCAAGGCCGTGACGGCCAAAGCGTACTCTGACGAATTGGTCCGCGATTCCTTCATCACGGGCCTCAAATCGAATTATATCCGGCAGAGACTGCTGGAGAAGGAGGTCCTGGACTTAAAAAAGGCAGTGGCCACTGCGCGATCGCTGGACGTGGCCCAGAGAAACTCTGACTCCTATTCTTCCGGCCATGCGGCACTCACCGCCTCGTGCGCGCCGAGGGGGCCGCCATCTTGGAATCAGCCATCTTCCCCATCCAGGTCTCAGACCAGCTCTACGCCACCGGAGTCCCCACACAGAAGTTCACCCAGGAGTCCTACTACAGCGGCAATGTCTCGAGGCCCGAAATGCTACTTCTGCGGCCAGGCCAAGAACCCCAGACAACGATGCCCAGCGAAGGACGCTACATGCTTCAAATGTAAGAAAAAGGGGCATTTTAGCAAAGTCTGCAGGGGGAATCCGATTTCCAACTCCGTCACCGCCTCGTGCGTACCGTGCGGGCCGCCATCTTGGGATCCGCCATCTTTTCCCAACTCAACGGCCGCCCAGGGCCCAACAGTGGCTTCGATCATGGTGGATCAATCCAGGCCACACCCGTTGACAAAATCCATGATGGACGTACAGGTAAACGGGAATTTAACGAAATGTTTAATTGACTGTGGGAGTACCGAGAGTTTTATCCACCCGAGCCTGGTACGGCGGCACTCATTAACGGTAACCCCTACACGGAGCAGAATTGCTATGGCTGCTAAGCCCCACACTTCGGACATTTTGGGCTACTGTATGGTAACACTGACTGTAAATGGCACGGACTACAAGGATTTTAAACTCCTCATGATGCCAGAACTCTGTGTTAATGTAATCTTGGGCCTGGACTTCCAGTGCCACCACGAAAGTGTCACGCAAGCATATGGCGGGTCCCAGCCGCCACTCACAGTCTGTGGCCTATCAACCTTAAAAATCAGCCCGCCCTCTTTATTCGCTAATCTCGCTCCGAACTGTAGGCCCATAGCGACCAAAAGTAGATGGTACAGTCTGGAAGACAGACACTTTATCAAGGCGGAAGTGGACAGACTCCTGCGGGAAGGCATTATTGAATGCAGTACCAGCCCGTGGCGTGCCCAAGTAGTCATAGTTAAAAATAGCGAAAAGAAACGGATGGTAATTGACTACAGCCAGACTGTTAATATTTATACCCAGCTGGACGCCTACCTTTTACCCCGCATATCAGAAATAGTCAACCAGATTGCGCAATACCGAGTCTTCCGACTATGAACCTCAAATCTGCGTATCACCAGCTCCCCATTAGAACGGAGGACCGCCCATACACCGCCTTCGAGGCGAACGGGCGCCTCTACCATTTTCTCAGAGTGCCCTTCGGGGTAACAAATGGGGTCTCGGTCTTCCAACGTGAGATGGACCGCATGGTTGACGAGAATAAACTACAAGCTACCTACCCCTATCTGGACAATGTCACTATCTGCGGGCACAACCAGCAAGACCACGATCTAAATCTTGCAAGATTTTTAAAAACTGCCCTAAAGCTGAATCTAACCTACAACGAAGACAAATGTGTCTTCAACACAACCCGTCTCTGTATCCTCGGCTGTGTGGTGGAAGATGGGGTAATTGGACCGGACCCTGACCGATTACGCCCCCTAAAGGAACTGCCCCTGCCACACAATCCCAAAGCTTTAAAAAGGTGCCTGGGATTTTTTTCATATTATGCCCAATGGGTGCCCAATTACTCTGATAAGGCCCGACCCCTCATTAAATCGACGTCCTTCCCACTATCAGCTGAAGCTCGGGAGGCTTTCACCAGTATTAAACAGGACATTGAAAGGGCTGCAGTGTGTGCAGTGGACGAATGCATTCCCTTTCAAGTCGAAAGCGATGCGTCAGACTTTGCCTTAGCTGTGACCCTCAATCAGGCTGGGAGACCTGTGGCCTTCTTCTCCCGAACCCTTCAGGGACCTGAAATCAGACACTCTTCTGTCGAGAAGGAGGCACAGGCTATAGTGGAGGCAGTGCGGCACTGGAGACACTACCTAGCCGGCAAACGTTTCACCCTGCTCACCGACCAGCAGTCGGTGGCTTTCATGTTTAATAACAAAGGGGGAAAATCAAGAATGACAAAATACTCAGGTGGAGGATCGAACTATCCATGTTCGACTATGATATTATGTACAGGCCGGGAGCCCTTAATGAACCCCCAGACGCCCTATCGCGGGGAATGTGTGCCAGCATTCATACGGACAAATTACAGGGTCTCCACAACGACCTCTGTCACCCAGGGGTCACCCGACTATATCATTTTATAAAGTCCCGCAATCTGCCCCACTCCATCGAGGAGGTCAGGGCAATGATCAGAGCCTGCTGCATCTGTGCAGAATGCAAGCCTCGTTTCTACAGGCCTGACCGTGCACACCTTATCAAAGCCACACGGCCATTCGAGCGCCTAAGTCTGGACTTCAAGGGACCCCTTCCCTCTGCCGACCGTAACGTATACTTCCTCAATATCATTGATGAATATTCCCGCTTCCCCTTCGCCATTCCCTGCCCAGACATGACCAGTGCCACGGTCATCAAGTGTCTCTGTAATCTATTCTGCATGTTTGGCATGCCGAACTACATACACAGTGATAGGGGGACATCATTCATGAGTGACGAGCTGCGCCAGTTCTTGCTCTCGAAGGGGATAGCCACTAGCAGAACCACTAGCTACAACCCCCGGGGTAATGGGCAAGTGGAAAGGGAGAATGCTACTGTTTGGAAGGCTGTCACGTTAGCCTTAAAGTCAAAAGGCCTTCCGACCTCCCGCTGGCAGGAAGTCCTCCCAGACGTGCTCCACTCCATAAGGTCTCTGTTATGTACTGCCACTAATGCTACCCCTCACGAAAAGATGTTCGTTTTCCCCCGGAAATCCACCTCGGGCATATCTCTACCCACGTGGCTGACGTCTCCGGGGACAGTACTATTGCGGAAGCACGTGAGAGGCCATAAAATGGACCCCCTTGTGGAAAAGGTACAGCTCCTCCATGCAAACCCTCAGTATGCCTACATCGAATACTCTGACGGGCGAGAGGACACTGTTTGCATAAAAGACCTCGCTCCCTCGGGGAGCGGAGAGAACAATGGGAGACTACCCGATGAAGACCTACACTACAAAGAGACAGGACGCCCAGAGGTATCAATACCCAACTTTAACCTGGAGGATACTGCAGATAACCTGGAAGACACTGCGGAGGCCCGGACAGCGGAGGAACCAGAATCCACTCCCCTAGAGGCACCCCAACCGGCTTTGCGCCGATCACTGAGAACTGCAAAACCTCCTGACAGACTCACTTATACCAACTTTTAAGAAACATCACCCTGATGGACTAAATCTATAGAAGGGGTGAATGTAATGAAATCTGTTTGTCTTGATCCTGTATTCGTTTTGCACTCATGTATATTACCCTCCCCCACTGTGTATAGTTTCACTTCCTCTTTCCCGACTAACCTGGGAGGTTCTAGGTCTTGGCTCTTGGCTCTGCCCCTGACTTCTCTTACATAAAGATCCCAGGATCTGTATGACTCATTCCTGTGAACCAGTCGGCGTGTTGAGATGTCAGCTCTGATCTTAGTGATTAAAAGCCAACTTGTTTAAGTCTATAACTTCTAGTTTTGTGGTTATTGAAGGCCCATCAGCAAGTTATTATCTAAATGGAGAGAAACTGCAAAGTGCTACAGTACAAAGGGATCTGGGGGTCCTGGTGCATGAAACACAAAAAGTTAGTATGCAGGTGCAGCAGGTGATCATTAAGACAAATGGAATCTTGGCTTTTATTGCAAGGGGGATGGAGTATAAAAACAGGGAAGTTTTGCTGCAGTTATACAGAGTATTGGTGAGGCCACACCTGGAATACTGCGTGCAGTTTTGGTTTCCATATGTAAGAAAAGATATACTTGCTCTCGAGGCGGTTCAGAGAAGGTTCACTCGGTTGATTCCGGAGATGAGGGGGTTGACGTATGAGGAAAGGTTGAGTAGGTTGGGCCTCTACTCATTGAAGTTCAGAAGAATGAGAGGCGATCTTATCGAAACATATAAGATTGTGAGGGGGCTTGATCAGGTGATGCGGTGAGGATGTTTCCACTGATGGGTGAGACTAGAACTAGGGGGCATAATCTTAGAGTAAGGGGCTGCCCTTTCAAAACTGAGATAAGGAGAAACTTCTTCACTCAGAGGGTAGTAAATCTATGGAATTTGCTACCCCAGAGAGCTGTAGAAGCTGCAACATTAAATAAATTTAAAACGGAGATCGACAGTTTCCTAGCAGATAGGAGAATTGGAGGTTACGGGGAGAGGGCAGGGAAGTGGACGTGAGTCTAGATTCGGATCAGCCATGATCCTATTGAATGGCGGAGCAGGCCACATACTTCTTATGTTCTTATGTTCTTAATGCCTGAAAGGGCGATGGAGGCAGACTCAATCACGGCTTTCAAAAGGGAATCGGATAAGTACCTGAAGGAAAAAAATTTGCAGGGCTACGGGGAAAAGGCGGGGGAGTGGGACTAGCTGAAATGCTCTTTCAGAGAGCTGGCACGGGCCAAATGGCCACCTTCCATGCTGTAACCATTCTATGATTCATAGCAACAGAGGCAAAGCATATTTGTAAAAATTTCACCAAACACATCTTCTCCCTCTCCTCCCCCTTCGGCATTCCAAAGGGACCATTCCCCCTACGACGCCCTACAATTACCCCAAAACCCGCTCTCTTTCCTACGACACCTTCCCATGCAGGTGCAGGAGATGCAACACCTGCCCTTTCACCTCCTCCCTTCCCACCGTCCAGGGCCCAAATACTCCTTCCAGGTGAAACACCGAATTACTAGTACTTCTTTTAGTTTAATATACTGTATTCGCTGCTCATGATGCGTTCTCCTCTACATTGCGGAGATTGGATGATTGCTTTGCTGAACACCTCTGTTCAGTCCGCAAGCATGACCCTTTGCTACCTGTCGCTTGCCATTTTAATTCTCCGCCCCACTCCCACTCTGACCTAGGCCTCCTACACTGCTCCAATGAAGCTCAACGGATGCTCGAGGAACAGCCTCATCTTTTGATTAGGCACATTACAACCTTCCGGACTCAACTTCAACAATTTCACATCATAACCACTGCCCCCATTTTTTCCAGACAGCAGCTGTTGCTCATGATGTTGATGTTCATTTATTCACTCCTGCCTTCCACCCGATCCCAGACCTTCCCTTTTGTTCCTTCCTCCGCACCTGTACTTGCTTAAAACCTGTTACATCTGTAACTTTTTCCAGTTCTGATGAAAGGTCACGGACCTGAAACGTTAACTTTGTTTCTCTCTCCACAGATGCTGCCTGGCCTGCTGAATATTTCCAGCGTTTTCTGTTTATATTTCAGATTTCCAGCATCCGCAGTATTTTTCCTTTGTTGCAGCTTTCAACCACCATGGCTCTGCTCTAGAAATCTTTTCCAACTTCATCTTGTCCCACCTTCAAAAACCTCTTTAAAATTGACAGGTTTTCCCCAGAAATCTGCATTAATTAACCTTACCTTTGGACACCTCCCCTAAATTTTCTTAATTCCTGCTTCATATTGGAATTCCTTTCTAAACACTTTGGAATGTTTTGTTGCATGAAGGTCGCTATGTAAATGTAAGATGTTATCATCGTACTGGTCGATGCAGTGGTGAAGGTTGCACTTTGATTACCCTTGGTTTTCAATAACTGATTTACTCAAGATCAGTTGCTGTTGGACATAATAATTGACCCATTATCAAAACTAAATTAAGGACTCCCTGACCAGTATTAACATTACAACTATTCAATAAAGTGGTTGTTATTTTTTGAGGATGTAACTGGTAGAATAGATAAGGGAGAACCAGTGGATGTGGTGTATTTGGACTTTCAGAAGGCTTTCGATAAGGTCCTGCATAAGAGATTAGCGTGCAAAGTTAAAGCACATGGGATTGGGGGTAAGGTACTGACTTGGATGGAGAACTGGTTGGCAGACAGGAAGCAAAGAGTTGGAATAAACGGGTCTTTTTCCGAGTGGCAGGCAGTGACTAGTGGGGTACCGCAGGGATCGGTGCTAGGACCCTAGTTATTCACAAAATATATTGATGATCTAGACGAGGGAACTAGAAGTAATATCTCCAAGTTTGCAGATGACACAAAGCTGGGTGGGCGTGTGTGCTGTGAGGAGGATGCAGAGAAACTCCAGTATGATTTGGACAGGTTGGATGATTGGGCAGATGCAGTATAATGTGGATAAATGCGAGGTTATCCACTTTGGTGGCAAAAACAGGAAGGCAGATTATTATCTGAACGGCAATAGATTGGGAAAAGGGGAAGTGCAACGAGACCTGGGTGTCCTTGTGCACCAGTCGCTGAAGGTAAGCATGCAGGTGCAGCAGGCTGTTAAGAAGGCAAATGGTATATTGGCCTTCATAGCGAGAGGATTCGAGTACAGGAGCAAGGATGTCTTGCTGCAGTTGTGCAGGGTCTTGGTGAGACCACACCTTGAGTATTGTGTGCAGTTTTGGTCGTCTTATCTGAGGAGGGATGTTCTTGCCATGAAGGGAGTGCAGCGAAGATTCACCAGACTGATACCTGGGATGGCAGGAATGACATATGAAAAGAGATTGGGTCGATTGGGCTTGTATTCGCTAGAATTTAGAAGAATGAGAGGGGATCTCATTGAAACTTATAAAATTCTAACAGGACTAGACAGACTAGATGCAGGAAGGATGTTCCCAATGGCAGGAGAGTCCAGAACCAGGGGTCACAGTCTAAGGATAAGGGGTAAGCCATTTAGGACTGAGATGATGAGGAATTTCTTCACCCAGAGTGGTGAACCTGTGGAATTCTCTACCACAGAAGGCAGTTGAGGCCAATTCATTAAATATATTCACGAAGGAGTTAGATATACTTCTTAAGGCTAAAGGGATCAAGGGATCAAGGGATATGGGGAGAAAGCAGGGACAGGGTACTGAATTTGGATGATCAGCCATGATCTCATTAAATGGTGGAACAGGCTCGAGGGACCGAATGGCCTACTCCTGCTCCTATCTTCAATGTTTCTATGTTATTCTACTGCAGAATAGTACACAAATAAAAATCTATTAGCGTGTCACATGTTCCACTGAAAAACCCATATGTAAACTTTTTTAATGGAGATTCCCAAGTTAACATGTCTTCAGGTACTTATTGCTCTTTACCTGTTACGTTTCCGTGTGATGCCAGTAGACGGCACTCATAGGACTTCCAATTTTAGTCCCTGTTACACTAAAATACCTCGAATCTCCCACAGGCTGTTTGCAGGCCACTCACGCTGTGGAGCATCTCTAATGCCTGTCCACAGGCTGCAACGGCAAACTCTCGCAGCCGCGGCCTTTAGAAATGGCGCGAGCTGCAGGAATCTACCAACAAAAGGCTTCTGACATTGTGAAACCCCCAGCATCCCCCATGATCACTTCCCCCCATGATCACTTCCCCCCATGATCTCTTCCCCCTGCAATGATCTGTACCCCCCCTGATCTCTTCCCCCCATGATCACTCCCCCCCATGATCTCTTCCCCCCGCAATGATCTGTACCCCCCTGATCTCTTCCCCCCATGATCACTTCCCCCCATGATCTCTTCCCCCCGCAATGATCTGTACCCCCCCTGATCTCTTCCCCCCCATGATCACTCCCCCCCATGATCTCTTCCCCCCGCAATGATCTGTACCCCCATGATCTCTTCCCCCATGATCTCTTTCCCATCTCTATCCTCATTATCTCTTCCCCCCATGATCTCTTCCCCCATGATCTCTTCCCCCCAATGATCTCTTCCCCTCCACCCCCCATGGTCTCTTCCCCCCACCCCATGATCTCTTCCCCCACCCCCATGATCTCTTCCCCCACCCCCCACGATCTCTTCCCCCCACCACCCACGATCTCTTCCCCCCACCCCGATCTCTTCCCCCCACCTCCATGATCTCTTCCCCCACCCCAATGATCCCTCCCCCACCATGATCTCTTCCCCCACCATCTCTTCCCCCACCCCCCATCTCTTCCCCCGCCCCCACGATCTCTTCCCCCCCGCCCCCATGATCTCTTCCCTCACCCCCATGATCTCTACACCCCACCCCATGATCTCTTCCCCCCCATGATCTCTCTCCCTCCCCAATGATCACTTTTCACCCCCAATGATCTCTTCCCCCATTATGTCTTCCCCCTCAATGATTTCTCCCCCCAATGAACTCTTCCCCCATGATCTCTTCCCCCGTGATCTTCCCCTCACCCCATGATCTCTTCCCCCGTGATCTCTTTCCCCACCCCCTCCCATGATCTCATTCTCCCCCAATTATCTCTTTCCCCCCATGATCTCTTCCCCCTCCCCCCATGATCTCTTCCCCACCCCCCATGATCTCTTCCCCCCACCCCCCATGATCTCTTCCCCCACCCCCCATGATCTCTTCCCCCCACCCCCCATGATCTCTTCCCCCACACCCCATGATCTCTTCCCCCACCCGCCATGATCTCTTACCCCACCCCCATGATCTCTTCCCCCACCCCCATGATCTCTTCCCTCCACCCCCCATGATCTCTTCCCCCACCCCCCATGACCTCTTCCCCCCTCCCATGACCTCTTCCCCCCTACCATGATCTCGTCCCCCATGGTCTGTTTCCCCCACGGTCTCATCCCCACCACCCATGATCTCTTCCCCCACCCCCCATGATCTCTTCCCCCACCCCCCATGATCTCTTCCCCCACCCCCCATGATCTCTTCCCCCCACCCCCCATGATCTCTTCCCCCCACCCCCATGATCCCTCCCCCACCCCATGATCTCCTTCCTCCCATGATCTCTTCCCCCACCCCCATGATCTCTTCCCTCCACCCCCCATGATCTCTTCCCCCCACCCCCCATGATCTCTTCCCCCCACCCTCCATGATCCCTCCAATACAATACAATACAATACAAATCGCTTTATTGGCATGATAAGGTACATCTTATGTTGCCAAAGCATCAAAATACATTTATGGTTGAACACATAAACGCGGTTCCATTCATACAGTGTATAAACAGGTATATCCCTGAGTTTATAAATATACATTCGCCTTGTTTATATATACTCTTGTCTTAGTTTACTGGTTGTCCCTCTGTTCATGGCAAGCTGTAACATAGTGTGCCGACAGTGTTACACAGCTTCTCTCCTCCCCCAGTAGGAATGGGAGTTTTTGGTTGTCAGTCAGATTTCTGAATTCAGGGCATATTTGTGAGAATTTTTGGTAGAAATTCTCTCTGATGCCCTGATATTTTCCACAGGCTGTGAGGAAGTGCATCTCTGTCTCAACTACTCCCTGACTGCAGTGAGAGCATATCCTGTCTTCTCTTGGCAGCCTGGTCTGCCTGTGTCTGCCTTTTTCGATTGCTAGGCTATGTTCGCTAAGTCTGTACCTTGTCAAGGTTCTTCTCAGTTTGTTATCCTTTACCATGGTCAGGTAATCAGCTATGTTGTATTGTCTGTTTAGGGCCAAGTAGCAATTGAGTTTGCTTTGGGTTTTTGTTGTTTCTGCCCAATATGACAGATATTTTTCCTTTTGCTTAGCGACGATTGTGTTGGGTCGAATTCTTTGTGTTACCCTGTCACTGTCCTGGGACTGGTTATTGTTAGTATTGTTATTAGTTACTTTATTGAGTCCCAGGACTAGTTGACTGAGGGTATTCTTCTTTATGGTCAGCTCTTGGCATTTCAGGGCGTCGTAGTGATAGCATTGGGGGTTGCTCATTTGTAGGTGATTCCAAAATTTGGTGGCTCTTTTTTGGATAGTGATTATTAATGGGTATTGGCCTAGTTCCGCCCTGCATGCGTTGTTTACTGTTTTCCTTTGAGTCCGGAGGATACTTTTACAGAATTCCGCATGTAGGATCTCAATTGGGTGTTTGTCCCATTTTGCAAAATCTTGTTGTGTTAGTGGTCCCCAGACCTCACTGCCATAGAGTGCAATTGGTTCAATTACTGATTTGAAAATTTTGAGCCAAATGCTAATTGGGATTTCTATTTGGATTGATTTTTTGATGGCATAGAAAGCCCTTCTTGCTTTCTCTTTCAGTTCATTCACAGCCAGTTTGAAGTTTCCCGCAGAACTGATTTTTAAGCCCAAGTATGTGTAGTGAGTGGTTTGTTCAATTTTGGTTGTTCCTACTGTGAAATTTATTGTGGGTCCATGTTGTTTGGATCTTTGCTGGAACACAAGGACTTTGGTTTTTTGGGGATTTATTGTCAGGGCCCAAGTCTGGCAGTACGACTCCAGCAGGTCCAGGTTCTGCTGTAGACCCTCCTTAGTTGGTGACAGCAGAACCAGGTCGTCGGCATAGAGGAGGAATTTAACCTTGGATTCATATAGGGTGAGGCTGGGTGCTGTAGATTGTTCAAGTAGTTTTGCCAATCCATTAATGTAAATATTAAAGAGTGTCGGTGAGATTGGCGAGCCCTGCGTCACCCCCCGCCCCTGTGGGAAGTATTTTGTTTGTTTGTCTCCAATTTTAACTGCACATTTATTGTTTGTATACATTGATTTAATTACATCATATGTTTTCCCTCCTACCCCGCTTTCGATAAGTTTCAGGAATAAACCGTCATGCCAGATGGAGTCGAAAGCCTTCTGGAAATCTACAAAGCATGCGTAGATTTTGCTTTTGTTATGGTGAACGTGTTTGTCAATTAGGGTCTGTAGGGTGAAGATATGATCGGATGTTCTATAGTTTGGCAGGAATCCAATTTGGCTTTTACTCAAGACATTGTGCTCTTCAAGGAAGTTTATAAGTCTTTTGTTTATGATGCTACAGAATACCTTCCCCAGGTTACTGTTTACACAGATGCCTCGATAGTTGTTTGGGTCGATTTTGTCCCCACTTTTGTATATGGGTGTTATGAGTCCTTTGTTCCAGATGTCAGGGAAATAACCGACACTCAGAACCAAGTTGAAGAGTTTTAGGATAGCCAGTTTCAGTTTGTCGTCTGCGTGTTTAATCATCTCGTTTAGTATGCTGTCTGTCCCGCAAGCTTTTCCTGGTCGCAGGTCCTTGAGTTTTTCAAGAAGTTATTTTTCTGTTATTATGGCGTCTAGCAGGTTTTGGTTATCTTTTATGGCCATTTCAAGCTTTTCCAGTTTTTTGCGTATTTGGTGTTGCTCTGGTCTTAGTGTGTTTTTCTGGTATAATTTTTCAAAGTGGTTTACCCATGTGTCCCCATTTTGAATGGACAAATCGTCGTGTTGTTTTTTGTGTAGTGTTTTCAAGTTGTCCCAGAAACAATTCGACTCAATGGATTCCTCCATGGAGCTGAGTGTATTCTTAATAAATTGCTCTTTTTTGGTCCTGAGTGTGTTTCTGTATTGTGTTAGCGTCTGACAATAAGTAAGGCGTAATTCCTCGTTTTCTGGATGTCTGTGTTTTTGGTTTGATAGTTTTCTAAGTTTTTTCCTCATGTTATGGCAATCATGGTCAAACCATTTTTCATAGTTTTTTGTTTTGGGTTTGTTCTTGCGAGCTTTCAAGTTTGCATTTGTTGCCAAATTATCAAAAATATTGTTTAGTTTACTAACTGCCCGGTTTACGCCTTCTTTATTGTGAGTGTATATGTTATCCAGAAAGGTGTCTAAGAGAGCTTGAGTTGATGCATTGCTAATTGTTTTCTGGTATTTTTCCGTGTCATTTTTGGCCCATCTGTACGATTTTTTGGCGTTGTACAGTTTACTGGGTTGTGTTTCTATGTTGTTTGTTTCTGTCTTTTTGAGAAACATAGTAATTTGGCTGTGATCTGACAGTGTTGTTTGTGGTTTGACTGTGAATGCTCTGAAAGAGGATGGGTCCAAGTCTGTAATCATATAGTCTACTGTGCTGCAGCCAAGAGGTGAGCAGTAGGTCGATCTTCCTAGGAGGTCTCCTATGAACCTACCATTGACAATGTACAGACCCAGGTTTCGACAGAGCTGTAGTAGCTGTTTACCGTTGGTATTTGACTGCTTGTCGCAGTTATGCCTGTATGGAAGGGAAGGGATGTCAAAGTGGTTATTCCCGAATACGTAATTGTTTCCCTGATTATTGGTGAAGTCTGGTTCTTCGCCCGTTCTTGAATTGAGGTCCCCACAGATCAACACGTTCCCCTGGGCCTGGTATTGGATAATTTCCCCCTCCATGTTGGAGAAGGTGTCCTCTTTGTAGTACGGGGAATCGATTGGAGGGATATAAAGTGCGCAAATGTAAACATCTTGGGTGTTTGAGATAATCTCCCTCTCAAGTTTGAGCCACATATGGTTTTCGCCCTTTTTTATAAATTTGATGTAATTCTTAAGTTCTGTTTTAAACCAGATCAGTATGCCTCCGGAGTCTCTGCCTTGGGTTACACTTGGTAATTTATTGGAGGGGACCACTAGCTCAGTGTACCCTTGGAGACAGCCGGTGTGTCCTTTTCCTTTATACCAAGTTTCCTGTAAAATGATAATATCTAGATCTTTAGTTTCCTCTATGAACTCTGGGGTCCTACTCTTCACTTCTCGCACTGAAGAGCGTAGACCTTGGATATTCCAGGTCGAAATATATAAGGATTTCATGTTAAGTTTTATCTTTTTCTATGATAGGTTAAAGAGTGGTACGTGTTTGTCGTGTCTAAGTGTGGGGAAAAAAAAGATCACCCCAGTTGTCTACAAAAGTTAATACAATTTGGTTACAGTTCTTTCTATTAATTAGTCCTTGATCCATAAGGCGGAAGTAGATGCTGCTGCACATCTGCTTATTGTCTCTTAATGGATTGTTTCTGTCTGAGGTATTGCGTACGTCCTGTGCATCTCTCCCTCTGTCTGGCTGGTAGCGGTCCTATTCTCCTGTGGGACAGGAGTGGTGCAGGTCTGATAATGTTGTTTTGCATGGGGATCCTCTCCGGTCTCGGTTGGTGTGGTGGTGGTCTTTGTAGTGTTCCTGATATGTACCCCGCTGATCTCTGGTGGTCGGCGGGGGGTCCTCTTGGAGTCTGGGTATGGACCCGGTTAAAAGCGACGTCCTTCAGGGCTTTAGCAAAGATCGATATTTTTTGCCTTTGGATGTGGACGTGGTCGTAAAGACATTCTTCATCGAGGGTGGGGTGTTGGGCCAGGTGTACGTTGTGGTTTGATTCGCATTCTGTTGCTATGCTGGCATTTATCTCATGAATTGTGTTGTTGTTGAAGTCTGTTCTCGGCAATATTGTGGAAACAGTGATTCTAGTGTTTGGAAATGTACTGCTTGCCTTCCTAATCATTGCTCTGAGCGATGTTGCTACCTCTTTCTGTTTGGCCTTTAGGTCATTTGTGCCCGTGTGTATTATTATGTGTTGGGGGGAGCCTAATCTGGCTTTGGTCAGCCATCCCATGGCTCTGTCTGTTGTTGGGCACCAAATCTTTTCTACTTTACTTCTAGGGAAGAGCTTTTTCTCCCATAGAAATTTCCCATTTGAGTCTATGAGTATTACGACGTCAGCCTTGTTTGTGTTTACTGTCTGGTGGCTTTCGCCTGGACTCAAAGTGTGTGTGCTGGGCTGGGGTGTCTGGTGTGTGCGTACCTCTTGTGAGCGGCTCGCTTGTGGTTCCATGGTGGTGGGGGAAGATTGCGAGTCAGTATGCTGGTCGGTCTGTGTGGCACCCCTTGTATTGTGTGTCTGTTGCTTTTGTTCCGTGTGGGAGTGCAGCCGTTCCGTCCGGCTCTGTCTTGTCTTATCTCTAGTCTCTGGTTGCTGGTCTAATGGTGTTTTCTCTCCTCTATGGCTCTCTTCTTTTTCCTGCAGCTCTTTCACCTGATTCTTAAGTAGATTCACCTGGTTATCAAGTCTATTCAGCTCTCTCTTGTGTCTCTCCCTCTCCTGCTTTTGTTTGTCATTCAATTTGAGGACCTCCTCTCTAAGTTTAACCATCTCTATCTCTAATTGATTAAATTTATCTTTTGGTTGTATCTGGCTGTGTGATCCCGGGGTATGTGTCTGGTCGGCCCTGGAAGGCTCACTCACTTCCTGGCTAGGCTGGTCGGCCCTGGAAGGCTCACTCACTTCCTGGCTATGCTGCTCTTCTCTTGGTGGGCTGGGAATGGTAGGGGAACTATGTGTGGCTTCCTCCGTGGTCGTTATGCTGGGGTTTGTCAGTTGTATCGTGTGGCTGTGGTTCCCCGGGGTTAGTGTCTGGTTTGAACTGTGTGGCTCGTTCATCCCTTGACCATGCAGATTTTCTCCTGGTAAGTTGTCAATGTTGGGGGGAGTGCGGGCCACTCTGGGGCTGTTCATTCCCCTCGTAGTTGATCTTTTCAGTGTCCTGAAGGCCGTTGCAAATTTGTCGAGGTTGCCTTGCACTAATATTGTTCCGGTATTGTACGCGTTGACAGTCGTGATTGAACTGTCTCCTGGTGTGTTAATTTTCATTATGGACCCATTTGCGGTATTTTTTAGCTTAACACTGGTATAGTGTGATTTTATTGCTCTGATCCAAGCCGCTGGCTGATCTGAGTAGAATATGAGGTTACTTTTTGTCCCATTGTTGTAACAGTCAGTAAAGAGAGTTTCTGGTTTTTCTCTCATCTGAGCATGCTTGATCGTTTTTATAGCTTTTTTTGTGGTGTTGGGGGGAATCTGGAAGCGGGGCTGTTGTGGGTCTTCTGATTCGCTCATTTTTGGTAAAGTATTGTTGATCTTAGAATAAGCTTTTCTGGGGCCCCGGGTTTGGTGTTACCCTCTCCCTGTTCGCGAACTTTCCCGGTCCCCCTCTCCGACCCCGTGGTCCCTGGGCCTCGGCTCCTGGGTTCACCCTTCTCAGGTCTGAGTCTGTGAGCCGCTGTTTCCCGGTGCCTTCGGGCTGTTCCCCTCCCCCTCAGAGGTCTCTGGGCCTCTGTTTCGGCCTGGCTCCTCGGGCCTTTCCCTGGGCCTCCCTCCCTGGGCCCTGTACTCACGGTCTTGGTTGCGAGCCTTCTGGTTGCTCTCCTTCTCCTCAGAGGTCTCTGTGCCTGCTGGCCTGGCTCCTCGGGCCTTTCCCGTGCTGGATTGTTGGGCTGCGGCCCGAGTCCCCTCGGCTGTGCCGATTGCTGGATTTCCGGGCTGCGTTCCGAATCTCCTCGGCTGTGCCGATTTCTGGGATGCGGCCTGAGTCCTCTCCACTGTGCCGATTGCCGGGCTGCGTTCCGGATCTCCTCGGCTGTGCCGATTTCTGGGATGCGGCCCGAGTCCTCTCCGCTGTGCCCGTTGCCGGGCTGCGTTCCAATTTCTGGGATGTGGCCCGAGTCCCCTCGGCTGTGCCGGTTGCTGGACCGCTGGGCTGCGGCCCGAGTCACCTCGCCTCCTCGAACTCGGTCCCGATGCCGCCGACTCAACCACCGCTGCTGAAGCCCCGTGTGGCTGCCGTTCACTGGTTTGTGTAGTTCTTCTCTTGTTTCTTTTTTTTTTTGCTTTGGCTTTTTTTTTCCCTCTATTTTCCTCTGGTTTTTTTTTTTCTTTGGTAGTCTTTCTGGCGGTCTTTTCCTTCTCTACTTTGTCTAGACTAATCTAAACTTAAACTAAACTAAACTAAACTAACTTAACTAGAACTAAATTTAATTTTAAAACCTTTTAAAAATTGAAATGAAATGAAACTTTTTTTCCCCACTTTAGACACTAAAAACACTAAAATCACCACCCCATGATCTCCTTCCTCCCATGATCTCTCTCCCTCCCCAGTGATCTCCCCCCAATGATCCCTCTCCCTCCCGTGATCTCCCCCAATGATCTCTTTCCCCCCCCAATGATTTCTCCCCCATGATCTCTTCCCCATCACTCTCCCCCCCATGATCTCTCTCTACCCCCGATCTCTCTCCCCCCCGATCTCTCTCTCCCCCATGATCTCTCTCTCTCTCCCCCCCATGATCTCTCTCTCCCCCCGCCCCCCATGATCTTTCTCCCCCCATTGGTCTCTTTCCCCGCATGATTTGCCCCCCCACCCCCATGATCTTTCCCCCCTCCCATGATCTCTTGCCCCCCTCCCATGATCTCTTCCCCCTTCCCATGATCTCTTCCCCCCTCCCATGACCTCTTTCCCCCCTCCCATGACCTCTTCCCCCCTCCCATGATCTCTTCCCCCACCCCCCATGATCTCTTCCCCCACCCCCCATGATCTCTTCCCCCACCCCCCATGATCTCTTCCCCCACCCCCCATGATCTCTTCCCCCACCCCCATGGTCTCATCCCCACCCCCCATGATCTCTTCCCCCACCCCCCATGATCTCTTCCCCCACCCCCATGATCTCTTTCCTCCACCCCCCATGATCTCTTCCCCCCACCCCCCATGATCTCTTCCCCGCACCCCCCATGATCCCTCCCCCACCCCATGGTCTCCTTCCTCCCATGATCTTCCCCCCATGATTTTTCCCATGACCTCTTCCCTCCCATGAACTCTCCCCCAATGATCTCTCTCCCTCCCGTGATCTCCCCCCATGATCTTTCCCCCGCCAATGATTTCTCCCCCCATGATCTCTTCCCCATCACTCTCCCCACCATGATCTCACTCCCCCCATGATCTCTCCCCCATGATCTCTCTCTCCCCCTGATCTCTCCCCCCGCCCCCCCATGATCTCTCTCCCCCCATGATCTCTCTCTCTCCCCATGATCTCTCTCTCTCCCATCTCTCTCTCTCCCCCCCATGATCTCTCTCTCCCACCCCCGAAGATCTCTCTCTCTCTCTCCCCCCATGATCTCTCTCTCTCCCATCTCTCTCTCTCCCCCATCTCTCTCTCTCCCCCCCATGATCTCTCTCTCCCCCCATGATCTCTCTCACCCCCCCATGATCTCTCTCTCCCCCCCATGATCTCTCTCTCTCCCCCCATGATCTCTCTCTCTCCCCCCCATGATCTCTCTCCCCCCCATGATCTCTCTCTCCCCCCATGATCTCTCTCTCCCCCCATGATCTCTCTCTCCCCCCATGATCTCTCTCTCCCCCCCATGATCTCTCTCTCCCCCCCATGATCTCTCTCTCCCCCATGATCTCTCTCCCCCCCATGATCTCTCTCTCCCCCCATGATCTCTCTCTACCCCCATGATCTCTCTCTCCCCCCGCCATGATCTCTCTCCCCCCATGATCTCTCTCTCCCCCCCATGATCTCTCTCTCCCCCCCATGATCTCTCTCTCTCCCCCCCGCTCTCTCTCTCCCCCCGCAATCTCTCTCTCCCCCCCTGATCTCTCTCTCCCCCCCCCGATCTCTCTCTCCCCCCCCGATCTCACTCTCCCCCCCCCGATCTCTCTCTCCCCCCCCCCGATCTCTCTCTCCCCCCCCCGATCTCTCAATTCAATTCAATTCAAATCGCTTTATTGGCATGATAAGGTACATCTTATGTTGCCAAAGCATCGAAAAACATTAATGGTTGAACACATAAACGCAGATCTATCCATACAGTGTATAAACAGATATATCCCTGAGTGTATAAATATATGTAAGAAATCACACAACACCAGTTTATAGTCCAACAGCTTTATTTGAAATCACAAGCTTTCGGAGCGCTGCTCCTTCTTCAGGTGAAGAAGGAGCAGCGCTCCGAAAGCTTGTGATTTTCAAATAAAGCTGTTGGACTATAACCTGGTGTTGTGTGTGATTTCTTACATTTGTCCACCCCAGTCCAACTCCGGCATCTCCACACCATGTATAAATATACATTTGTATAATTTGTATATGCTCTTTTCTTAGGTTTAATGGTTGTCCCTCTGTTTATGGCAAGCTGTAACATAGTGTGCCACTAAGGTTACACAATTTCTCTGTTCCCCCTCGTAGGTATGGGAGTTTTTGGTCGTCATTCAAATTTCTGAATTCAGGGCATATTTTTGTGAATTTTGGGTAGAAATTCTCCCTGATGCCTGATGTTTTCCACAAGCTGTGAGGAAGTGCATCTCTGTCTCCACCACTCCCTGACTGCAGTGAGAGCATAATCCTGTCCTCTCTTGGCAGCCGGGTCTGTCTGTGACTGTCTTTTTCAATGGCCAGGCTATGTTCACTAAGTCTGTACCTTGTCAAGGTTTTTCTCAGTTTGCTATCCTTTACCATGGTCAGGTATTCAGCCATGTTGTATTGTCTGTTTAGGGCCAAGTAGCAAATGAGTTTGTTTTGGGTTTTTGTTGTTTCTGCCCAATATGACAGATATTTTTCCTTTTGCTTAGTGATAATTGTGTTGGGTCGAATTCTCTGTGCTACGATGTCACTGTCCTGGGGCTGGTTATTGTTAGTAGTGTTAGTAGTTACTTCACTGAGTCCCAGGACTAGTTGACTGAGGGTATTCTTCTTTATGGTCCTCTCTTGGCATTTCAGGGCTTCGTAATGATAGCAGTGGGGGTTGCTCATTTTTAGGTGTTTCCAAAATTTGGTGGCTCTTTTTTGGATAGTAATTATTAATGGATGTTGGCCTAGTTCTGCCCTGCATGCATTGTTTACGGTTTTCCTTTGAGTCCGGAGGATACTTTTACAGAATTCTGCATGTAGGATCTCAATTGGGTGTTTGTCCCATTTTGCAAATTCTTGTTGTGTTAGCGGTCCCCACACCTCACTGCTATAGAGTGCAATTGGTTCAATTACTGATTTAAAAATTTTGAGCCAAATGCTAATTGGGATTTCTATTTGGATTGATTTTTTAATGGCATAGAAAGCCCTTCTAGCTTTCTCTTTCAGTTCATTCACAGCCAGATGAAATTTTCCCCGTAGAGCTGATTTTTAAGCCCAAGTATGTGTAGTTAGTGGTTTGTTCAATTTTAGTTGTTCCTAGTGTGAAATTTATTCTGGGTCCCTGATGTCTGGACCTTTGCTGGAACACAAGGACTTTGGTTTTTTGGGGGTTTATTGTCAGGGCCCAGGTCTGACAGAATGACTCTAGCAGTTCCAGGTTCTGCTGTAGACCCTCCTTAGTTGGTGACAGCAGAACCAGGTCATCTGCATAGAGGAGGAATTTAACCTTGGATTCACATAGGGTGAGGCCGGGTGCTGTAGATTGTTCAAGTAGTTTTGCCAATTCATTTATGTAAATATTAAAAGAGTGTCAGTGAGATGGGCGAGCCCTGCGTCACACCACGCCCCGTGGGAAGTATTTTGTTTGTTTGTCTCCAATTTTAACTGCACATTTATTGTTTGTATACATTGATTTAATTACATCATATGTTTTTCCCCCTACACCACTTTCAATAAGTTTCAAGAATAGACCGTCGTGCCAGATGGAATCGAAAAGCCTTCTGGAAATCTATAAAGCAGGCAAAAATGTTGCTTTTGTTTTGATGAACATGTTTGTCAATTAGGGTCTGCAGGGTGAAGATATGATCTGATGTTCTATAGTTTGGTAGGAATCCAATTTGGCTTTTACTCAAGACATTGTGCTCCTCAAGGAAGTTTATAAGTCTTTTGTTTATGATACTACAGAAAACCTTCCCCAGGTTACTGTTTACACAGATGCCTCGATAGTTATTTGGGTCAACTTTGTCTCACTTTTGTATTATGGGCGTTATGAGTCCTTTGTTCCAGATATCAGGGAAGTAACCGACACTCAGAACCAAGTTGAAGAGTTTCAGTATAGCCAATTTCATTTTATCGTCCGTGTGTTTAATCATCTCGCTTAGGATGCCCTCTGCACCGCAAGCTTTTCCTGGTCGCAGGTCCTTGAGTTTTTCAAATAGCTCTTTTTCAGATATTATGGGGTCTATCGGGTTTTGGGTTATCTTTCATGGCAAATTCGAGCTTTTCCAGTTTTTCGCATATTTGGTATTGCTCTGGGCTTAGTGTGTTTTTCTGGTATAATTTTTCAAAATGGTTTTCCCATGTGTCTCCGTTTTGAATGGCCAATTCGTCGTGTTGTTTTTTGTGTAATGTATTCCAGTTGTCCCAGAAACAATTGGAATCAATGGATTCCTCAATGGAGATGAGTGTATTCTTAATATACTGCTCTTTCTTGGTTCTGAGTGTGTTTTTGTATTGTGTTTAGTGCCTGACAATAAGTAAGCGTAATTCCTCGTTTTCTGGTTGTCTGTGTTTTTGGTTTGATATTTTTCTGAGTTTTTTCCTCATGTTCTGCCAATTCGGAGTCAAACCATTTTTCGTAGTTTTTTGTTTTGGGTTTGTTCTTGCGAACTTTCAAGTTTGACATTGATGCCAAATTATCAAAAATATTATTTAGGTTATTCACTGCCCGGTTTACGCCTTCTTTATTGTGTGTGTATGTATTTTCAGAAAGGTGTCCAATAGAGCTTGAGTTGATTGATTGCTAATTGCTTTCTGGTATTTTTCCGTGCTGTTTTTTGGCCCATCTGTAGGATTTTTTAATGTTGTACAGCTTACTGGGTTGTGTTTCTGTGTTGGTTGTTTCTGTCCTTTTAAGATATGCAGTAATTTCACTGTGATCTGACAGTGTTGTTTGTGGTTTGACTGTGAATGCTCTCTCTCTCCCCCCCCCTATGATCTCTCCCCCCCCCTATGATCTCTCTCTCCCCCCCATGATCTCTCTCTCCCCCCATGATCTCTCTCCCCCCCACATGATCACTCTCTCTCCCCCCCATGATCTCTCTCTCTCTCTCTCCCCCCATGATCTCTCTCTCTCTCCCCCCCATGATCTCTCTCACTCTCTCTCTCCCCCCATGATTCTCTCTCTCCCCCCCTGATCTCTCTCCCCCCCGATCTCTCTCTATCCCCCCCATGATCTCTCTCTCTCTCCCCCCATGATCTCTCTCACTCTCTCTCTCCCCCCATGATCTCTCTCTCCCCCCCTGATCTCTCTCCCCCCCGATCTCTCTCTATCCCCCCCCATGATCTCTCTCTCTCTCCCCCCCCATGATCTCTCTCTCTCCCCCCCATGATCTCTCTCTCCCCCCATGATCTCTCTCCCCCCATGATCTCTCTCCCCCCGCCCCCACCCCATGATCTCTCTCCCCCCCATGATCTCCCCCCATAATCTCTCTCCCCCCCATGATCTCTCTCCCCACCCCATGATCTCCCCCCATGATCTCTCCCCCCCTCCCCCATGATCTCTCCCCCTCCCCCATGATCTCTCTCCCCCTCCCCCATGATCTCTCTCCCCCTCCCCCATGATCTCTCTCCCCCTCCCCCATGATCTCTCCCCCCACCATGATCTCTCCCACCCCCATGATCTCTCCCCCCCACCATGATCTCTCCCCCCCATGATCTCTCTCCCCCCCATGATCTCTCTCCCCCCTCCCCATGATCTCTCTCCCCCCCATGATCTCTCTCCCCCCCATGATCTCTCTCCCCCCCCATGATCTCTCTCCCCCCCCATGATCTCTCTCCCCCCCTCCCCATGATCTCTCTCCCCCCCCCCCATGATCTCTCTCCCCCTCCCCATGATCTCTCTCCCCCCCTCCCCATGATCTCTCTCCCCCCCTCCCCATGATCTCTCCCCATGATCTCTCCCCCCCTCCCCATGATCTCTCCCCATGATCTCTCCCCCCCCATGATCGCTCTCCCCCCCCATGATCTCTCTCCCCCCCCCATGATCTCTCAATTCAATTTCAATTCAATTCAATTCAAATCGCTTTATTGGCATGACAAGGTACATCTTATGTTGCCAAAGCATCGAAAAACATTCATGGTTGAACACAAAAATACAGATCTATCCATACAGTGTATAAACAGATATATCCCTGAGTGTATAAATATACATTCATATAATTTTTATACACTATTTTCTTATATTTAGTGGTTGTCCCTCTGTTTATGGCAAGCTGTAACATAGTGTGCCGCTAAGGTTACACAATTTCTCTCTTCCACTAGTAGGTATGGGAGTTTTTGGTCGTCATTCAAATTTCTGAATTCTGGGCATATTTTTGTGAATTTTGGGTAGAAATTCTCCCTTATGCCCTGATATTTTCTACACGCTGTGAGGAAGTGCATCTCTGTCTCCACCACTCCCTGACTGCAGTGAGAGCATATCCTGTCCTCTCTTGGTAGCCGGGTCTGCCTTGGTCTACCTTTTTCGATCGCCAGGCTATGTTCACTAAGTTTGTACATTGTCAAGGTTTTTCTCATTTTGCTATCCTTTACCCTGGTCAGGTAATCAGCCATGTTGTATTGTCTGTTTAGGGCCAAGTAGCAATTGAGTTTGCTTTGGGTTTTTGTTGTTTCTGCCCAATATGACAGATATTTTTCCTTTTGCTTAGCGACGATTGTGTTGGGTCGAATTCTTTGTGTTACGCTGTCACTGTCCTGGGGCTGGTTATTGTTAGTAGTGTTAGTAGTTACTTCACTGAGTCCCAGGACTAGTTGACTGAGGGTATTCTTCTTTATGGTCCTCTCTTGGCATTTCAGGGCTTCGTAATGATAGCATTGGGGGTTGCTCATTTCTAGGTGTTTCCAAAATTTGGTGGCTCTTTTTTGGATAGTGATTATTAATGGATATTGGCCTAGTTCTGCCCTGCATGCATTGTTTATGGTTTTCCTTTGAGTCCGGAGGATACTTTTACAGAATTCTGCATGTAGGATCTCAATTGGATGTTTGTCCCATTTTGCAAATTCTTGTTGTGTTAGTGGTCCCCACGCCTCACTGGCATAGAGTGCAATTGGTTTAATTACTGATTTGAAAATTTTGAGCCAAATGCTAATTGGGATTTCTATTTGGATTGATTTTTTAATGGCATAGAAAGCCCTTCTTGCTTTCTCTTTCAGTTCATTCACAGCCAGATGAAAATTTCCCATAGAACTGATTTTTAAGCCCAAGTATGTGTAGTTAGTGGTTTGTTCAATTTTGGTTGTTCCTAGTGTGAAATTTATTTTGGGTCCCTGATGTCTGGATCTTTGCTGGAACACAAGGACTTTGGTTTTTTGGGGATTTATTGTCAGGGCCCAGGTCTGGCAGAACGACTCCAGCAGATCCAGGTTCTTGTCAGGGCGAGGCTGGTTCTGGACCCAAGTGCAGAGACGAGGCTTGAGGCAGGTATAAAGTTCAAACAAAGTACTTTACTTAATAAACACAAAGATACAATTACACTTTAGAAGCTCTGACAAGCAACCACTTGGCACAAAGGCTTGTCAAGACTGAGCACAGAGAAGGGGAAAAACAGAACTAATATACTACAGATCACAGGTGAAACTCATAAGCCCAATAACAGTCAATTAGGGATTTAACACAGGGGTAACCACTCATGAAGGTGCCACCTAGGGGTTACTAGGAGAACTAACCGGCACCCTCACAGGACCCCCTCCCCTAGGAACGGCTCTTGACGTTCCTCCTGGACGAGCAGGGTGGCGACCGCGAAAATCCCTTGAGAGTTCCGGATCCAAAATGTCCCGGGCCGGAACCCAGGAACGCTCCTCAGGACCGAAACCCTCCCAGTCAACCAGGTATTGGATGCTCCTCCTGACCCGGCGACAATCAAGGAGACGACGGACCGTGAAGACTTGCTGGCCGTCGATCATACGGGGCGGGGGTGGAGGTCTAGCTGCAGGAACCAAGGGACTAGTAAGTACCGGCTTGAGGTGAGAGACATGAAATGTGGGATGTATCCTCATCGATCGAGGAAGGAGGAGCCGGTAGGCCACCGGGTTTACTTGCTCCAAAATTCTAAAAGGTCCTATGAACCGGGGAGCCAACTTGCGGGACTCTATATGGAGCGGAAGATTCTTGGTAGACAGCCAGACCTTCTGTCCGGTCCGGAACCAAGGAGCTGGGCGATGGTGACGGTCGGCCTGTACCTTCTGCCGAGATGAGGCAAGCTGCAAAGCGGATCGGACCCTCCTCCAGGTACGACGGCAGCGTTGGATTAACCCCTGGGCAGCCGGCACTCCTACCTCCTTCTCCTGTTCCGGGAAGAGTGGCGGTTGGAAGCCATATTGGCACTCAAAAGGCGAAAGACCAGTGGAGGAGCTCTGAAGGGTATTATGTGCATACTCTGCCCAGACCAGGTACTTGCTCCAGGAGGAAGGATTGGAGGACACAAAGCTTCGTAGCACCCTCTCCAGATCCTGATTAGTTCCCTCAGTCTGGCCGTTAGATTGAGGGTGGAACCCTGAAGAGAGACTGACGGAAGCCCCCAGGAGGGAACAAAAGGACTTCCAAAACCTAGATGAAAACTGAGGACCACGGTCAGAGACAACATCCAGGGGCAAGCCATGGAGGCGGAAGACGTGTTGGACAACCAGCTGGGCGGTCTCCCTGGCCGAGGGAAGCTTGACAAGAGGAACGAAGTGAGCAGCCTTTGAAAAGCGATCAACCACAACTAGGATGGTGGTGAATCCTTCAGATGGAGGTAGCCCGGTGATGAAATCCAGGGCGATATGAGACCAGGGATGGCTGGGAATAGGCAAGGGATGCAGGAGACCAAGCGGAGGTTGTTGGGATGTCTTGTTCTGGGCACAGACGGGACAAGCGGAGACAAAGGTCCGGGTGTCGGCTTCCATAGCGGGCCACCAGAACCTCCTTTTAAGAAACTCGAGAGTCCGACGGATCCCAGGATGACCCGTTGTGGTAAACCACTGTATTGTATATTGCCACCTCTGGGTGGCGCTGTGTATGGAGGCATGCCTCAGCTGACTCCACCCACCACTGTGTGGGTTTCGTTCAGACTTGTTCAGTCACTCACGAAGAAGCATGGTCTCTTCTTAGCTAATAAAAGCCTTATTCATCTCTTCTTTTGACTCATCATCTCTTCTTCGACTCACCACCTTTTATGAAGTAATTGATAAGCGTATCAATTTTATTAGCTAAAAGTTAAATGGCGACACCTGAGGAGCAACAACAGCAACGGATACAGCAGACATTGCTGAGAGCCCTCAGACCACCACGCCTGGACCTCGACCCTCAAGATGTGGGTGCATCAGCCAAGTTTGAACACTGGCTGAGCTGCTTTGAATCCTTCCTCGCAATCTCACAGGTTACAGAGGAGGATCACAAACTGAAAATTTTGACCGCCCAGGTGAGCCATCAAGTATATATGCTACTCCGGGACTCTAATACGTACGTGGCGGCCCTCGAGCTACTAAAAGGGCAATATACGCGCCCAGTGAACACAATTTATGCCCGACACCTCTTGGGATCCCGCAGGCAGCAACCGGGAGAATCGGTAGGGGCATTTGCACGGGCGCTACTGGCACTCTGCAGAGACTGCGATTGTAAAGCGGTAACGGCTGTGGAGCACGCGCAGGGACTCGCCTGTGATGCCTTCGTCAGGGGCCTCCAGTCAGACCACACCCGGCAGAGACTGCTAGAAAGCAAGGAACCCGACCTGAAGACGGCCATTGCCCTTGCGCTCTCGTTAGAGGAGGCCCACCGAAACCTCGAGGCATACCCCCGTAACGGCGCCGAGACATGGCAATCGAAACCGTGGGACACGGGACCGCCGCCCCCGGCACCAACCGCTGCAGCGACCCAACCGAGACAGCAGCCTCCGGTAAGAACTGCTTCGATGCCCAGTAACCAGGCCCAAAAATGCTATTTCTGTGGCCAGTTAAAACATCCCAGAGCGCACTGCCCAGCTAAGACAGCTACCTGCTCGGGCTGCGGGAAGAAAGGCCATTACGCTAACGCCTGCAAGGGGAAGCCAGCCAGCAGCGCAGCGTGCGGGCCGTGGGAGCAGCCATCTTATCCGCCATTTTGTGTACCCCCGGCCGCATGGCATCCGCCGCCATCGTATCCAACGCACTCAACCGCCATTTCGTCACCGGAACCGACCACCGTCTCGGCGGATGACTATAGTGACTCACTAAGCCACATACTGGCCTCCGTGACGCTGGATCAAGGCCACCCTCACCATCTATCCAGCTCCATGATGGATATCGCGGTAAACGGCCGCGCCACCAGTTGCCTGATCGACAGCGGGAGCACAGAGAGTTTCGTCCACCCCGACACGGTACGTAGCCACTCCCTCACGATTCTGCCAACGCACCATCGCATTTCTATGGCGTCCAAGTCCCAGTCAATGGACATCAGCGGCTACTGTGTGGTGACCCTGTCAGTAGGGGGCACTGAATATCAAAAATTTAAACTGCTAGTCCTGCCCCGTCTTTGCGCTGCCGTCCTGCTAGGGTTGGATTTTCAGTGCCACCTTAAGAGTGTCACACTAGCATACGGTGGACCCCTCCCCCCACTCACAGTCTGCAACCAACAACTCTTAAATCGCCTGCTGCAAACCACCTGCAGCCTTTCCACATTAAAAGTCCCCCCCCCTCCCCTGTTCGCTAACCTCACCCGCGACTGTAAACCCATCGCTACCAAAAGCAGGCGGTACAGTGCCGGGGACAGAGCTTTTATCAGCTCTGAGGTGGAGCGGCTCTTGAAGGAGGGCATTATCGAAGGTAGCACTAGCCCCTGGCGAGCCCAGGTTGTAGTCGTTAAAACCACTGCAAAACGCCGCATGGTAATCGACTACAGCCAAACCATAAACCGGTACACCCAGCTGGACGCGTACCCCCTCCCTCGCATATCTGATATGGTCAATCAGATTGCGCAATACAAAGTATTCTCCACCATCGACCTTAAGTCAGCGTACCACCAGCTGCCCATCCGCCATGAGGACCGCCAGTATACTGCCTTCGAGGCAAACGGCCGCCTCTACCACTTCCTTAGGGTCCCCTTCGGCGTCACCAACGGGGTTTCGGTCTTCCAAAGGGAGATGGACCGAATGGTTGACCAGAACGCGCTGCAGGCAACCTTCCCCTATTTGGATAACGTCACCATCTGCGGCCACGACCAGCAGGACCACGACGTTAATCTAGCAAATTTCCTCCGTACGGCCCAACGGCTGAACCTAACGTACAATAAGGAAAAATGTATGTTTCACACCAAGCGCCTGGCCATCCTCGGCTGCGTGGTGGAGAACGGAGTCATCGGGCCCGACCCCGACAGAATGCGCCCCCTAATGGAGCTACCCCTTCCCCACTGCCAAAAAGCACTGAAGAGATGCCTGGGGTTTTTCTCCTACTACGCCCAGTGGGTGCCCCTCTATGCAGACAAAGCCAGGCCCCTCATCAAAGCCACCTCCTTCCCCCTGACACCAGAGGCGTGTGCAGCCTTCACTCTTATCAAGAACGATATCGCGAAGGCCGCAATGCACGCGGTGGATGAGTCCATCCCCTTCCAAGTGGAGAGCGATGCCTCCGACTTCGCCCTAGCCGCGACCCTTAACCAGGCGGGCAGACCCGTGGCCTTTTTCTCAAGGACCCTCCAGGGCCCCGAGACGAGACACTCCTCCGTCGAAAAGGAGGCCCAGGCTATTGTAGAAGCGGTGCGTCACTGGAGGCATTACCTGGCCGGGAAACGATTTACCCTGCTCACTGACCAGCGTTTAGTAGCTTTTATGTTTAATAATAAGCAGAGGGGTAAAATCAAGAACGACAAGATCTTGAGGTGGAGAATCGAACTCTCCACCTACAATTATGATATCTTGTATCGGCCAGGGAAACTCAATGAGCCCCCAGATGCCCTATCACGTGGTACATGCGCCAACGCGCAGAGTGATAGGCTGCAGTCCCTCCACAATGACCTCTGCCACCCGGGGGTCACCAGGTTTTTCCATTTTATCAAATCCCGTAACCTGCCCTACTCCATCGAGGAGGTCAGGACCATGACCAAGAGCTGCCAAATCTGCGCCGAGTGCAAACCGCACTTCTATAGGCCGGACAGAGCAAGCCTGATCAAGGCCACCCGCCCCTTCGAACGCCTGAGCGTCGATTTTAAAGGGCCCCTCCCCTCCGCTGACCGCAATGTGTACTTCCTCAACATAGCTGATGAGTACTCCCGTTTCCCCTTTGCCATCCCTTGCCCAGACATGACCAGTACCACGGTCATCAAGTGTCTGAATGACATCTTCGCTCTGTTCGGGTTCCCCAGCTATATACATAGCGACAGGGGCTCATCGTTCATGAGCGACGAACTTTGGCAGTACCTGCTAACAAGAGGTATCGCCACGAGCAGGACCACCAGTTACAACCCCCGGGGGAACGGCCAGGTGGAAAGGGAGAACGCGACGGTTTGGAAGGCAGTCCTCTTAGCACTAAAATCTGAGGGCCTTCCGACCTCCCGCTGGCAGGAGGTCCTCCCTGCAGCGCTTCACTCCATTCGGTCACTGCTTTGTACTGCCACTAATGCGACCCCTCATGAGAAAATGTTCGTTTTCCCCCGGAAGTCTACATCGGGAACCTCGCTACCGGCATGGTTGACTTCTCCTGGGCCCGTCCTACTGCGGAGGCACGTGAGGACGCATAAAACGGACCCCCTGGTCGAGCGGGTGCACCTCCTACACGCCAACCCCCAGTATGCCTGGGTGACATACCCAGACGGGCGGGAGGACACGGTCTCCATACGAGATCTCGCACCCTCGGGTACCCCTGAATTACCACCGTTATCCCCCTTACCACCGTTATCCCCCTTACCACTGTTATCCCCCACCACCCCTCCCAACCCAACCCCTGCAGACGGCATGCCAAAGCCCCAGGAATCTTCGCCAACCACCCAGACACCAGACCCGACGTCGGATGCTGCAACACCACCGCCGCCACCACGACGATCAGGACGTCAGACAAGGCCTCCTGATAGACTTAACTTGTAGTACCCTTCACCCCGCCGGACTTCACATTAAACAAGGGGTGAATGTGGTAAACCACTGTATTGTATATTGCCACCTCTGGGTGGCGCTGTGTATGGAGGCATGCCTCAGCTGACTCCACCCACCACTGTGTGGGTTTCGTTCAGACTTGTTCAGTCACTCACGAAGAAGCATGGTCTCTTCTTAGCTAATAAAAGCCTTATTCATCTCTTCTTTCGACTCATCATCTCTTCTTCGACTCACCACCTTTTATGAAGTAATTGATAAGCGTATCACCCGTCAATCGAGAAGAATGGCCCCATTGAAGGACCTGGGCGCGCACTCGACTGGGAACATAAAGTTTATTAGGAGGGCCTCCTCCGGGATCGACCTCCTGACGTTGGGCCCTTCGCACCACAGTCTCAATCTCCCACACGACAGGAGCCACGATGCAGGAACTAGGGACGATAGGTTCCGGAATCCGGTCCTTTTCCGAGGGGTCAAACTGGCGAGAAAGGGCATCCGGTTTGAGGTTCTTAGACCCTGGGCGGTACGACAGGAGAAAGTTGAACCGGTTAAAGAAGAGTGCCCACCTGGCCTGCCGGGGGTTGAGGCGCTTAGCGTCCTGAATATATATCAGGTTCTTATGGTCGGTCCAGACGACAAAAGGATGTTCCGCTCCCTCCAACCAGTGTCTCCACTCCTCCAAGGCCAACTTAACTGCCAAAAGCTCCCTGTTGCCGACATCATAGTTACACTCAGCTGGCTTCAGGCGACGGGAGAAGAAGGCACAGGGATGAAGTTTTTGGTCCTTGGGGGAGCGCTGGGACAGGACAGCCCCAACTCCAATATCCGAGGCATCCACCTCTACGATGAAGGGCAAGGCGGGATCGGGATGTATCAGAATGGGGGCGGAGGTGAAGCGTTGTTTGAGCTCCTGGAATGCCCGTTCTGCTTCAGAACACCAGCTAAACCGTACAGGCGAGCCCTTGGTCAATGCGGAGAGGGGCGCGGCAAGGGAGCTGAAGTTACGGATGAAGCGTCTGTAAAAGTTGGCGAATCCCAGGAACCGCTGAATCTGCTTAACCGACGTGGGACTCTGCCAGTTCAGGATGGCTTGAACCTTACTCGGATCCATCTGGATGCTTCCACCAGAGATAACGTAGCCCAGGAAGGTGACCTTAGTGACGTGGAATTCACACTTCTCGGGTTTGACGAAGAGACGGCTCTCCAAGAGCCTCTGCAACACCCGCCTGACGTGTTGGACATGCTGCTGGGGGGACTTCGAGAAGATGAGAATGTCATCCAAATAAACAAACACGAACTGATTCAGCAGGTCCCGGAGCACGTCATTGACCAGAGCCTGGAAGACAGCAGGAGCATTAGTGAGACCAAAGGGCATGACAAGGTATTCCCAGTGACCGCTCGGGGTGATAAAGGCAGTTTTCCATTCATCCCCCTCCCTAATGCGGACCAGGTTATATGCATTGCGGAGGTCAAGTTTGGAGAAGATGGTAGCTCCCTGTAGCTGCTCAAACGCTGAGAACATCAAAGGGAGAGGATAGCGGTTCTTAATCGTAATTTTGTTGAGCCCCCGATAGTCTATACAAGGTCTGAGACCGCCATCCTTCTTCTTTACAAAAAAGAAACCTGCACTCGCTGGGGAGGTGGAAGGACGAATGAAACCTGTGGCGAGGGCCTCTTTGATATATTCCTCCATCGAAACATTCTCAGGACCAGAGAGAGAGTAGAGCCGACCCCGAGGAGGGCTAGTGCCAGGCAGGAGATCAATCGCACAGTCGTAGGGCCGGTGTGGGGGGAGTGTAGAGGACCGCCCCTTACTAAATACCGCATGGAGGTCCGAATACTCAGGAGGCACACGAGCAAGATCCAGCTGATCGGCTGGCTCGGGAGAGGAAGGACGAGGCAGACTAGGGAAGACCTTGAGACAGTTAGTTGAACATGAAGGACCCCACTCCAGCACCATCCCAGTCAATATGAGGGTTGTGGAGAAAGAGCCACGGGTGTCCAAGAACGAGAGGAAGCTCAGGGGAATCTATCAGGTGAAACTGCAGCAACTCTTGATGTCTCTCCCCCACTTGGACATGTAACACTCCAGTGATATGATGAATGTGCCCAGAACCAAGGGGCCTGCCATCGAGGGCCATGACTTGTAAAGGCTTATCCAGGCAGGAGAAAGGAATTTTCAGTCTGTGCACCAGGGTACGGTCAATAAAACAACCCGCGGCCCCGGAGTCAATGAACGCCTGCAGATTGAACTGCTTTCCCTCCCAAGAGAGACGAGCAGGAATCAGGGTTTGGAAGACAGAAGGGGTAGAAGGGGTTTGATCAATCCGTATCTTCCCAATCCTCCTGGCTTGTTCCTGGAGCTCTGGGCATGTGGCTCTGAAATGACCAGACAGGCCACAGTAAAGACAACACCCCTCTCTCAATCTCCTCTGTCTCTCAACCTGGGAGAGCCGAGTTCTGCCGAGTTGCATAGGTGTCTCCTCCGTGCTAACAGGTGGACTCGGGGGTACTTGGAAACTCCTGGTCAGATCCGGAACACCAGACGATTTCACCCTTGTGGAAGTAGTGAATCTCCTCTCTCTAGCATGCTCCCAGAGGCGGTTATCCACTCTGACAGCAAGGGAGATGAGCGTGTCAAGGTCCTCCGGGGTCTCTCTGGACGCTAGTTCATCCTTGATAGTTCCGGAAAGGCCGTAAAAAAACATGGAAAGAAGGGCCTCGGTGTTCCAGCGACTCTCCGCAGCGAGTGTGCAGAACTCAATGGCAAAGTCGGCTACGCTGCAGCCGCCCTGGCGGAGATTCAAAAGTCTCTTAGCTGCCTCCCGTCCACTCACAGGATGGTCAAAGACCTTGCCCATCTCAGCGGTGAAATCGACAACATCAAAGCAGACCGAAGATTGCTGCTCCCAGATAGCGGTAGCCCAGGCGAGAGCTTTTCCTGAAAGTAGTGAAATAATGAATGCTACCTTAGAGCGAGATGAATGAAACATGGAAGGTTGAAGTTCAAAAACCAGGAAACACTGGGTCAGGAAGCCACGACACTTGCCTGGATCACCATCATAGCGCTCCGGCGCCGGTAGGCGAGGCTCTCGGTAAGTCTGGCGATCGGCGACCGGTGTGGTAGCACCCAAAGGAACTGACCGAAGAGGAACGTCCCGAGCAGAAGCCACAGCAGCTAGGTGTTGAATGGTCTGAGTCCACGTATCTACCTTGTCCGAAATGCCTTGGAGAAGTTGCTCAAGGCGGCCGAGGAAAGCACCCTGAAGGGAGAGAATAGAACGAAATTCCTCCATCACTGCTGGGTCCATTCTGGCTCAGTCTTGCTGTCAGGGCGAGGCTGGTTCTGGACCCAAGTGCAGAGACGAGGCTTGAGGCAGGTATAAAGTTCAAACAAAGTACTTTACTTAATAAACACAAAGATACAATTACACTTTAGAAACTCTGACAAGCAACCACTTGGCACAAAGGCTTGTCAAGACTGAGCACAGAGAAGGGGAAAAACAGAACTAATATACTACAAATCACAGGTGAAACTCATAAGCCCAATAACAGTCAATTAGGGATTTAACACAGGGGTAACCACTCATGCCCGGGTGGCCCCAGAGATGGAGCACGCGGTGTCCGCCGGCACGCTCGAGCTCTTTCGTGACCGGTGGGCGCCGCGGGGACTGGAGTGCATTGTTAATCGGGACAACCAAATTTTAATTTGATTGGTGGAGGGTTATTTAAAAGGGTAATTGGGTTGTTGTCACCTTATTTGTGAAATTGTTTCTTTTTTATTTGGGTCCAATGAAAAGAGAGGGGTAACCACTCATGCCCGGGTGGCCCCAGAGATGGAGCACGCGGTGTCCGCCGGCACGCTCGAGCTCTTTCGTGACCGGTGGGCGCCGCGGGGACTGGAGTGCATTGTTAATCGGGACAACCAAATTTTAATTTGATTGGTGGAGGGTTATTTAAAAGGGTAATTGGGTTGTTGTCACCTTATTTGTGAAATTGTTTCTTTTTTATTTGGGTCCAATGAAAAGAGAGGGGTAACCACTCATGCCCGGGTGGCCCCAGAGATGGAGCACGCGGTGTCCGCCGGCACGCTCGAGCTCTTTCGTGACCGGTGGGCGCCGCGGGGACTGGAGTGCATTGTTAATCAGGACAACCAAATTTTAATTTGATTGGTGGAGGGTTATTTAAAAGGGTAATTGGGTTTCTGTCACCTTATTTGTGAAATTGTTTCTTTTGTTTGGTCCAATGAAAAGAGAGGGGTAACCACTCATGCCCGGGTGGCCCCAGAGATGGAGCACGCGGTGTCCGCCGGCACGCTCGAGCTTTTTCGTGACCGGTGGGCGCCGTGGGGACTGGAGTGCATAATTAATCTGGACAACCAAATTTTAATTTGATTGGTGGAGGGCTATTTAAAAGGGTTATTGTTTTTTTTTTTGTCAGTTAATTTGTGAACTTGTTTTTTTTTTGGTCGAATGAAAAGAGAGGGGTAACCACTCATGAAGGTGCCACCTAGGGGCCACTAGGAGAACTAACCGGCACCCTGACACAAGCTCAGTCTGCTCCTTGCAATCAGAGGAGCAGGTTGTGTGGCTGAGCTGCTCCTGCTGCTGCTGTGGGGAGAGAGTGTGTGGTTGCCTTGGCCTGGGAGTAAAGTGGAAGGAAGGAGTGACCCCAGGCCACCACCACTACAACCTTCCCACACCAACCCATCTACAATCATCAACAGAGGTGCCTGGAGAGGAAGGAGTGGAGGACAGAGGAGGAGGCCAGCATTACACCTGGAGAGGCCTCTTTTCCAGCACTGCCTCCCAATTCGGCCTCCAGCCCAGGAGAGGGAGAGAGGATACCAACAGCTCCACTTGGAAGGAGGGGAGGAGCTGCAACTCCAACATCTGCAGGTGGGTGTCTCTGTGTATTCCCCCTAAAGACTTTTGCATTCTAGGCGGGGGGAGGAAAAGAAGACGGTTCGAAAGCCTGGCCTGGGTTGGCTGGAGCCTGCCCAGGTGAAGCTGCTTTCCCTCATCAAAAAGACCTGGTGTGGGCTGAACCTGGGCTGTCTCCAGTCTGCCCAGGCGAAGACATCTTCTCCCCCTGCCCGAAGACCACCTGAAAAGACTTTGTTTATACCATCGGGGGAGTACACCCTGCCGACACCCACCCACCGCCTATCATCGTCCAGTGGGGACCCTGCCTTTGCGGCCCCCCCCCTCCTTCCCACCCCCCTCTCTCTCTCTCTTTGTCCTCTCTCTGCCTCTCCGATAGGCACCTCCCTTATTAATTTCCCAATTGAGCAGAGGGAAGAAAGGGCCCCCTCCCAATTCATACCATCAAGGGGAGAGGTGGCCCAGTACATTTACGCTCCCTCTGCTCAGGAAAGACCTTGTTACACCGAGGCCATTTTTAACACCTTCGGGCCTGTGACTTTTGGGGTGTGTGTAGCTCTTTTTTAAAATCCACCCCACGATGGCATCTACATCTGCGGCGGCGACGGGGCCGGCGAGAACTTATGCGGCAGTGGCGGCCAAAGCTGCGGCCGCTCCCGCTTCCGCTGCTGCCCCGTCGCCGTTCCGATTGCTGACTGAAAAACTTGGGGTGAAGAGCTACACCCACCCCAACATGACTATTGAGGCGTGCGTAAAGGCTATGGCCGGGGTTGTCGGCCCTCCGGCCATAGTCGCCGCCTCAAAAATGTATGGGAAGGCTGTCTTTTTCCTGGAGTCCGAGCGGGCGGTGGCCCTGGCCATCGCTCAGGGGCTCACCGTGGGCGGGACTTTCCTGCCGGTGGACCCGCTGGAGGCCACCGCGCAGAGGGTGGTTTTGTCAAACGTCCCGCCCTTTATCACCTGTGAGCTCCTCCTCCCCCACCTACACCAACTCGGGGAGGTGAGGTCGGGGATTTCCCCGATCCCGCTCGGACTCCGGGAGAGCAGCCTTCGCCATGTCTTCTCCTTCCGGCGCCAGGCCTTTATCCAGCTGGCGCGGGAGGGGGAGACGGACGGGGCTTTCACGGTCCTCCACGGGGGGACCTCGTACCGCGTCTTCTGGACGACGGACGGCGTGCGGTGCCACGCCTGTAGGGAGGTGGGGCACGTGCGCAAAAACTGCCCCGCCTCCAAGGCCGCCAAGTCATCTGCCGTGGCCAAGGCTGGCGCCGCCGCCGCTCCTCTCTCCGGGTCTAGCCGCGCCCCCGCTCGATCCAACGCTACCGGGGCGCGGTCGTCGTCGGAGGTCGATGCCGTCCTGGCCTCCGGCGGGGGGGAGGAGGGAGGTCCCGTCCGAAAGAAGGCGCGGGACAAGACGCGAAACCGTGGGGTGGGTCCCCCCGCGGAGGGCGTCCCCCACAACATGGAGCCCCTGACGCCGGAGAGCGTCGCCGCGCTAATCGCGGAGTGCGGAGGGGGGGGGGGGCCCTCGTGGCCGAGCCTGTGGCCGCGACCGCCGAGGCGGTAATGCCAGAACCTGCGGCCGGGCTCGGGCCCGGGGGACCCAAAGAACTCGCTCCTCCTGAGGGAGCAGGGGAGGCCCCTGAAGAAATGGAGGCCTCCCTTTACCCCTCCGCGCTAAAAAGAAGGCGCGACCCCCTGGATGAGGAGGAGGACCGGGAGGAGGAAGGTCCCTCCGGTCAGGGGGAGTCGTCGCCCGCCGCGGGCGCTGCGCCCCACCCCACCGCTAACACCATTACGGGCGAACGGCAGGGGTCGCCTGTCCCTGAGGAGGCTGAGGCAGAAGCGTCTGCCCAGCTCGTGCCTCCCGGGGATGGGGACGAGACCCTGCCCGTGGGGGGGGTCGCGGAACAACCCGCGGCGGGTATTCATCCAGTACTGGTGGCATTGCCCCTCGACGGGTCGGGCGGCCAGGGGACCGGGTCGGGCGGGTCGTCTGAGGACGAGCCCGCCCAGAGCGACCCGGATTTTTCCCAGGTGCTGCTCGACCTCGTCGAGGTGTGTCAAAAATTCACCCCGTCTGCTGGGTCAGAGGCCGGTGGCGTCGCAGAGGAGGGCCCTCGGTCTGTGTCTCCGGCGCCGGGCGACTTGGAGGAAGCCCGGTTTTTGTATTCTCCGATCTCTCCGGCCTCTCCGGTCGTTCCGGCGCCTGGGGCGGAGGGGGGCTCCGAACCGCCGCCGCCTGCTGGCCCGGCCCCCCTAGAGGAGCCCGGGGGGGAATCCTCCGCTACCGATCCTGGGGGTGGGATCCGGGCGGAGGCGGGGCCGGCTGTCGCGGCCGGGCCGCCCGATGCGCATTGCGTGGTGGACGGTTCGGCCGCCGGTGGCGACCCCCCGGAGGAGGACGGGGACTCGGTGGTGGGGGCGGAGGTGGACTTAGAGTCCGTCGCCGACGAGGCGATGGATGACCTCGCGCCCCTCGCCGGGACCCCCCTCGTTCTCATTCCCATCAGGGAGCTCCGGGAATTTGTGGCCACGAGCCAGGGTCGCCGCAGGACCCAGCAGGCCCTCGACAGATGGTCGGGGCTGGCGCTGCTCATCGGGTCGGCCCGCGTCGCCTACAAGACCATGGGTGCGGACGCGGGCGTGAGCCCGTCCGAGCTGTGTCGGTTCCGGGCATTCCTCACCGGGCTGCTAAGGGAGTGGCGGTCGGCTAGCGGCCGCCCTCCCTTCCCCCGTTAGGTTTAAGTAGGGGTTGGTTGTGCTTCTGAAATGAAGATAACCATAGCCAGCCTCAACGTCAACGGCAGCAGGGAGGCTAGCCGCAGATTTAATAACTTTTCGGTCCTTCGGGACGGGAAGTATGCGGTGTGCTTCCTGCAAGAAACCCACACCGTTCCGGGAGACGAGGCCACGTGGCTCCTGGAGTGGCAAGGAGGGGTCAACATGAGTCACCTCTCCAATGTTTCCAGTGGGGTGGCTATCTTGTTGGCCCCGCATTTTCAGCTGGAGATCTTGGGGGTCAAGGAGCTCGTGCCGGGCCGCTTGCTCCAGGTCACTGTTCGCCTGGGGGGCGTGCCGTTCCATCTAGTGAACGTGTACGCCCCCGGGGCCGGTGCGCAGCAAGCGCGCTTCTTTGAAGAAGTGTCCACTCTTTTGGGCTCCATCGACGCGGGCGAGTGCGTCGTCCTCGGGGGGGATTTTAATTGTACCCTCGAGGCCAGGGACCGCACGGGTACCCAGCCGAGCCCGGCGTCGGTGGGGAAGTTGAGGGACCTGGTCGGGTCCCTCGACTTGGTGGACGTCTGGCGTAATCTCCATCCCGACTCCAGCGCCTTCACCTTTGTGAGGTCTGGGGGAGGAGCGTCCAGGATCGACCGCCTCTACATTTCCCGGGCGTACGTCTCCTGCGTTCCGACGGCTTCCGTGCGGCCGGTGCCGTGCACGGACCACCACCTGGTGTGGGCGGAGCTCGTGCCGCCGCGCGCCGGGGGGCGGTCCGCGTACTGGCACTTTAACAACCTGCTGCTGGAGGACGCGCGGTTCCGGGATTCGTTCGGTCGGTTCTGGGCCGGCTGGAGAAGGAAGCAGGGGGGCTTCCCCTCCTTGAGGCTATGGTGGGATGTGGGCAAGGCTCACATCCGTCTCTTCTGTCAGGAGTACGCGAAGGGGTCGACCAAGAGGCGGGAGGCCAGGGTCGGGCAGTTGGAGAAGGAGGTGCTCGACCTGGAGTCCCGTCTCGGTCAAGTCGCCGAGGACCCGGCCCTGCGGCTGGCGTACGAAGAGAAGAGGGGCGCGCTGAAGGACCTGCAGCTCGTCGGGTCCCGAGGCGCGTACGTGAGGTCGCGGATCCAGTTCCTGCGGGACCTGGACCGCGGCTCCCCCTTCTTCTACTCGCTGGAAAAAAGACGGGGGGTCCGTAAGCAGCTTTTGGAGCTGCTGGCCGACGACGGATCTCCGGTCTCGGATCCGGAGGGAATCCGCGCGGAGACCCGCGCCTATTACGGGGCTCTGTTCTCTCCGGATCCGTCCAGCGAGGACGCGCGCGGAGTTTTGTGGGAGGACCTGCCGAAGGTCGGCCTGGAGGGCGCCGAAAAATTGGACGCTCCTCTGAGTTTGGAGGAGCTGTCCGGCGCCCTCCGCCAGCTCTCTAGGGGGAAGTCCCCGGGGCTGGACGGGCTGACCGTGGAGTTCCACAGGGCGTTCTGGGGCGTCCTGGGGGGCGACTACGTGCGGGTCCTGGGGGAATGTTTGGCGACCGGGGAGATGACCCTCTCGTGGCGCAGGGCGGTGATCGTCCTGCTGCCTAAGAGGGGTGATCTCCGCCTCCTTAAGAACTGGCGCCCGGTCTCCCTCCTCAGCACGGATTATAAAATCTTTGCCAGGGCCATGTCTGTTCGCCTTGGCACCGTGCTGGCCCGCATGATCCATCCCGACCAGTCCTACACGGTCCCGGGCCGGACCATTCACGATAATATCCATCTGGTCCGGGACCTGGTCCACCATTCCCAGAGGGCTGGTCTGTCGGTCGCCTTCCTTTCCCTGGATCAGGAGAAGGCGTTCGACAGGGTGGATCACGAGTATCTTTTCGGGACTCTGCGCGCTTTCGGGTTCGGGACGCATTTCGTCGCCCGGATCCGACTTCTGTACGCTGCCGCGGAGTGTCTGATTAAAGTTAACGGGTCCTTGACGGCGCCCCTTCGCTTCGGGAGGGGGGTGCGTCAGGGATGCCCCATGTCCGGCCAGTTATACGCCATTTGCGTGGAGCCTTTCCTGCGCCTCTTGCGGAAGAGGTTGGCGGGATTGGCTCTGCAAGGGCCGGGCGTGGAGGTGGTCCTCTCGGCTTACGCCGATGACGTGCTCCTCGTGGTCACGGATCCCGTTGACTTGCGGAGGATGCGGGAATGCCAGCAGATTTACTCGGACGCATCCTCCGCCAGGATCAACTGGGGGAAATGTTCCGGACTCCTGGTGGGTCAGTGGCAGGTGGACTCTCTGCCGGAGGAGTTCAGGCCCTTCGCCTGGAGTACTACGCACCTCCTCTACTTGGGAGTCTACCTCAGCCCGGCCGAGGACGCCTGGCCGGCGAACTGGCACGAGCTGGAGGCCAAAGTCACCGCTCGCTTAGGACGCTGGACAGGATTGCTCCGAGTGTTGTCCTACAGGGGTCGGGCGTTGGTCATAAACCAACTGGTGGCCGCCATGTTGTGGTACCGGTTGGTTACTCTGACCCCCCCCCTGCGTTTGTCGCCAGGATACAGAAGAAGCTCGTCGACTTCTTCTGGAACAACAGGATGCACTGGGTCGCTGCCGCGGTTCTGAGTCTCCCGCTTAGGGAGGGCGGTCAGGCGTTGGTGTGCCTCCGCACCCAGATTGCGACTTTCCGTCTTCGGACGCTGCAGAGATACCTGTACGTCGAGAATCCTCCAAGATGGTGTGCGCTGGCGACGTATTTTTTCCGCCAGCTGCACGGCCTCAATTACGACACGCAGCTCCTGTTTTTGGAGGGGAGCGGCAGGCGTGAGAGCCTGCGGGAGCTGCCTGTCTTTTACCAGGAACTACTATGGGTTTGGAATCACGTCGCCTCCAGGCGGAGCTCTCCCCCGTCAGGAGCGGCGGCTGTCCTCCGGGAGCCGCTGTTCAGGAATCCGCACCTCCACGTCCGCGAGTTCGGGTGGCTGGCGGAACGCAGGGCTGTGCCTGCCGGGGTGACTAGAGTCGGGGACCTACTCGATGGCGGAGGAGCGGGCTGGATGGCGCCAGAGGAGCTGGCGAGGCGCATGTCGTGGGACGACGTCCGGCTCGCGGTCAATGCCATCGGGGCGGTGAAAGCGATGCTGCCCCCCGGCGCCACGAGGTGCGTCGAGGCGGCTCGGGCACGTGGGGAGATCCCGTCCGAGCTTACTCCCGTTCGGATGGAATTCCTTATCGGCGCCTTTCCCCGAGACTCCCCTCGGAGATCGGCGCCTCACAACTTGAGCCGTCTCGAGGAAATACCCTCCGTGCTTTTTCATTCTGCGCGGAGGGGTTTCCTGTACGGGCTGCTCTTGCACACCTTCCACTTTGCCATCTTCGCCTGCCGTCCGGACACGCCGTGGCGTGCCGTTTTACCTCCGGACGGAGGCGGAGGTCCCCAATGGGGGGCTCTCTATGCGGGAGTCCTCCCTTGTTCTATCGGGGATTTGGCCTGGAGGGTGTTGCACAGAGCAGTCCCGTGCAATAGATTTTTAAGTAGGTTTACGGACTCCCAGACCGCCTGTTTGTTTTGCGGTCTGGAGGAGTCCGTCTTTCACGTTTACACGGGGTGTGAGAGGTTGCAGCCCCTCTTCCATTTTTTGAGGGGGCTGCTCCTCAAATTTTGGTTGCACTTCAGTCCCACGCTCCTGATCTACGGTCACCCCGTGCGGAGGGGAGCGGGCGGGTCGGAGGACCTCCTCGTGGGCCTGCTCCTGGGCCTGGCCAAGAAAGCCATCAATTGGTCCTGGCAGCGGGCGAGCGAGGGGGTCGTCCGACCGGATTGCCTCCCCCTCTTCCGTGGCCATGTTCGCGCCCGGGTGGCCCTAGAGATGGAGCACGCGGTGTCCGCCGGCACGCTCGAGCTCTTTCGTGACCGGTGGGCGCCGCGGGGACTGGAGTGCATTGTTAATCGGGACAACCAAATTTTAATTTGATTGGTGGAGGGTTATTTAAAAGGGTAATTGGGTTGTTGTCACCTTATTTGTGAAATTGTTACTTTTTTATTTGGGTCCAATGAAAAGAGAGGGAAACCACTTATGGGCTATTTAAAAGGGTAATTGGGTTTTTGTCACCTTATTTGTGAAATTGTTTCTTTTTTTGGGTCGAATTAAAAGAGAGGGAAACCACTTATGGGCTATTTAAAAGGGTAATTGGGTTTTTGTCACCTTATTTGTGAAATTGTTTTCTTTTTTTCGGGTCGAATTAAAAGAGAGGGGTAACCACTCATGCCCGGGTGGCCCCAGAGATGGAGCACGCGGTGTCCGCCGGCACGCTCGAGCTCTTTCGTGACCGGTGGGCGCCGCGGGGACTGGAGTGCATTGTTAATCGGGACAACCAAATTTTAATTTGATTGGTGGAGGGTTATTTAAAAGGGTAATTGGGTTGTTGTCACCTTATTTGTGAAATTGTTTCTTTTTTATTTGGGTCCAATGAAAAGAGAGGGGTAACCACTCATGCCCGGGTGGCCCCAGAGATGGAGCACGCGGTGTCCGCCGGCACGCTCGAGCTCTTTCGTGACCGGTGGGCGCCGCGGGGACTGGAGTGCATTGTTAATCGGGACAACCAAATTTTAATTTGATTGGTGGAGGGTTATTTAAAAGGGTAATTGGGTTGTTGTCACCTTATTTGTGAAATTGTTTCTTTTTTATTTGGGTCCAATGAAAAGAGAGGGGTAACCACTCATGCCCGGGTGGCCCCAGAGATGGAGCACGCGGTGTCCGCCGGCACGCTCGAGCTCTTTCGTGACCGGTGGGCGCCGCGGGGACTGGAGTGCATTGTTAATCGGGACAACCAAATTTTAATTTGATTGGTGGAGGGTTATTTAAAAGGGTAATTGGGTTTCTGTCACCTTATTTGTGAAATTGTTTCTTTTGTTTGGTCCAATGAAAAGAGAGGGGTAACCACTCATGCCCGGGTGGCCCCAGAGATGGAGCACGCGGTGTCCGCCGGCACGCTCGAGCTTTTTCGTGACCGGTGGGCGCCGTGGGGACTGGAGTGCATAATTAATCTGGACAACCAAATTTTAATTTGATTGGTGGAGGGCTATTTAAAAGGGTTATTGGTTTTTTTTTTGTCAGTTAATTTGTGAACTTGTTTTTTTTTTGGTCGAATGAAAAGAGAGGGGTAACCACTCATGAAGGTGCCACCTAGGGGCCACTAGGAGAACTAACCGGCACCCTGACACAAGCTCAGTCTGCTCCTTGCAATCAGAGGAGCAGGTTGTGTGGCTGAGCTGCTCCTGCTGCTGCTGTGGGGAGAGAGTGTGTGGTTGCCTTGGCCTGGGAGTAAAGTGGAAGGAAGGAGTGACCCCAGGCCACCACCACTACAACCTTCCCACACCAACCCATCTACAATCATCAACAGAGGTGCCTGGAGAGGAAGGAGTGGAGGACAGAGGAGGAGGCCAGCATTACACCTGGAGAGGCCTCTTTTCCAGCACTGCCTCCCAATTCGGCCTCCAGCCCAGGAGAGGGAGAGAGGATACCAACAGCTCCACTTGGAAGGAGGGGAGGAGCTGCAACTCCAACATCTGCAGGTGGGTGTCTCTGTGTATTCCCCCTAAAGACTTTTGCATTCTAGGCGGGGGGAGGAAAAGAAGACGGGCCGAAAGCCTGGCCTGGGTTGGCTGGAGCCTGCCCAGGTGAAGCTGCTTCCTGCTCACCGAAAAGACCTGGTGTGGGCTGAACCTGGGCGGTCTCCAGTCTGCCCAGGCGAAGACATCTTCTCCCCCTGCCCGAAGACCACCTGAAAAGACTTTGTTTATACCATCGGGGGAGTACACCCTGCCGACACCCACCCACCGCCTATCATCGTCCAGTGGGGACCCTGCCTTTGCGGCCCCCCCCCTCCTTCCCACCCCCCTCTCTCTCTCTCTTTGTCCTCTCTCTGCCTCTCCGATAGGCACCTCCCTTCATTTTATTTTCCAATTGAGCAGAGGGAAGAAAGGGCCCCCTCCCAATTCATACCATCAAGGGGAGAGGTGGCCCAGTACATTTACGCTCCCTCTGCTCAGGAAAGACCTTGTTACACCGAGGCCATTTTTAACACCTTCGGGCCTGTGACTTTTGGGGTGTGTGTAGCTCTTTTTTAAAATCCACCCCACGATGGCATCTACATCTGCGGCGGCGACGGGGCCGGCGAGAACTTATGCGGCAGTGGCGGCCAAAGCTTCGGCCGCTCCCGCTTCCGCTGCTGCCCCGTCGCCGTTCCGCCTGCTGACTGAGAAACTTGGGGTGAAGAGCTACACCCACCCCAACATGACTATTGAGGCGTGCGTAAAGGCTATGGCCGGGGTTGTCGGCCCTCCGGCCATAGTCGTCGCCTCAAAAATGTATGGGAAGGCTGTCTTTTTCCTGGAGTCCGAGCGGGCGGTGGCCCTGGCCATCGCTCAGGGGCTCACCGTGGGCGGGACTTTCCTGCCGGTGGACCCGCTGGAGGCCACCGCGCAGAGGGTGGTTTTATCAAACGTCCCGCCCTTTATCACCTGTGAGCTCCTCCTCCCCCACCTACACCAACTCGGGGAGGTGAGGTCGGGGATTTCCCCGATCCCGCTCGGACTCCGGGAGAGCAGCCTTCGCCATGTCTTCTCCTTCCGGCGCCAGGCCTTTATCCAGCTGGCGCGGGAGGGGGAGACGGACGGGGCTTTCACGGTCCTCCACGGGGGGACCTCGTACCGCGTCTTCTGGACGACGGACGGCATGCGGTGCCACGCCTGTAGGGAGGTGGGGCACGTGCGCAAAAACTGCCCCGCCTCCAAGGCCGCCAAGTCATCTGGCGTGGCCAAGGCTGGCGCCGCCGCCGCTCCTCCCTCCGGGTCTAGCCGCGCCCCCGCTCGATCCAACGCTACCGGGGCGCGGTCGTCGTCGGAGGTCGATGCCATCCTGGCCTCCGGCGGGGGGGAGGAGGGAGGTCCCGTCCGAAAGAAGGCGCGGGACAAGACGCGAAACCGTGGGGTGGGTCCCCCCGCGGAGGGCGTCCCCCACAATATGGAGCCCCTGACGCCGGAGAGCGTCGCCGCGCTAATCGCGGAGTGCGGAGGGGGGGGCCCTCGTGGCCAAGCCTGTGGCCGCGACCGCCGAGGCGGTAGTGCCAGAACCTGCGGCCGGGCTCGGGGGACCCAAAGAACTCGCTCCTCCAGAGGGAGCAGGGGAGGCCCCTGAAGAAATGGAGGCCTCCCTTTACCCCTCCGCGCTAAAAAGAAGGCGCGACCCTCTGGATGAGGAGGAGGACCGGGAGGAGGAAGGTCCCTCCGGTCAGGGGGAGTCGTCGCCCGCCGCGGGCGCTGTGCCCCACCCCACCGCTAACACCAATATGGGCGAACGGCAGGGGTCGCCTGTCCCTGAGGAGGCTGAGGCAGAAGCGTCTGCCCAGCTCGTGCCTCCCGGGGATGGGGACGAGACCCTGCCCATGGGGGGGGTCGCGGAACAACCCGCGGCGGCTTTTCATCCAGTACTGGTGGCATTGCCCCTCGACAGGTCGGGCGGCCAGGGGACCGGGTCGGGCGGGTCGTCTGAGGACGAGCCCGCCCAGAGCGACCCGGATTTTTCCCAGGTGCTGCTCGACCTCGTCGAGGTGTGTCAGAATTTTCCCCCGTCTGCTGGGTCAGAGGCCGGTGGCGTCGCTGAGGAGGGCCCTCGGTCTGTGTCTCCGGCGCCTGGCGACTTGGAGGAGCTCCGGTTTTTGTATTCTCCGGTCTCTCCGGTCGTTCCGACGCCTGGGGCGGTGGGGGTCTCCGAACCGCCGCCGCCTGCTGGCCCGGCCCCCCTAGAGGAGCCCGGGGGGGAATCCCCCGCTACCGATCCTGGGGGTGGGATCCGGGCGGAGGCGGGGCCGGCTGTCGCGGCCGGGCCGCCCGATGCGCATTGCGTGGTGGACGGTTCGGCCGCCGGTGGCGACCCCCCGGAGGAGGACGGGGACTCGGTGGTAGGGGCGGAGGAGGACTTAGAGTCCGTCGCCGACGAGGCGATGGATGACCTCGCGCCCCTCGCCGGGACCCCCCTCGTTCTTATTCCCATCAGGGAGCTCCGGGAATTTGTGGCCACGAGCCAGGGTCGCCGCAGGACCCAGCAGGCCCTCGACAGATGGTCGGGGCTGGCGCTGCTCATCGGGTCGGCCCGCGTCGCCTACAAGACCATGGGTGCGGACGCGGGTGTGAGCCCGTCCGAGCTGTGTCGGTTCCGGGCATTACTCACCGGGCTGCTAAGGGAGTGGCGGTCGGCTAGCGGCCGCCCTCCCTTACCCCGTTAGGTTTAAGTAGGGGTTGGTTGTGCTTCTGAAATGAAGATAACCATAGCCAGCCTCAACGTCAACGGCAGCAGGGAGGCTAGCCGCAGATTTAATAACTTTTCGGTCCTTCGGGACGGGAAGTATGCGGTGTGCTTCCTGCAAGAAACCCACACCGTTCCGGGAGACGAGGCCACGTGGCTCCTGGAGTGGCAAGGAGGGGTCAACATGAGTCACCTCTCCAATGTTTCCAGTGGGGTGGCTATCTTGTTGGCCCCGCATTTTCAGCCGGAGATCTTGGGGGTCAAGGAGCTCGTGCCGGGCCGCTTGCTCCAGGTCACTGTTCGCCTGGGGGGCGTGCCGTTCCATCTAGTGAACGTGTACGCCCCCGGGGCCGGTGCGCAGCAAGCGCGCTTCTTTGAAGAAGTGTCCACTCTTTTGGGCTCCATCGACGTGGGCGAGTGCGTCGTCCTCGGGGGGGATTTTAATTGTACCCTCGAGGCAAGGGACCGCACGGGTACCCAGCCGAGCCCGGCGTCGGTGGGGAAGTTGAGGGACCTGGTCGGGTCCCTCGACTTGGTGGACGTCTGGCGTAATCTCCATCCCGACTCCAGCGCCTTCACTTTTGTGAGGTCTGGGGGAGGAGCGTCCAGGATCGACCGCCTCTACATTTCCCGGGCATACGTCTCCTGCGTTCCGACGGCTTCCGTGCGGCCGGTGCCGTGCACGGACCACCACCTGGTGTGGGCGGAGCTCGTGCCGCCGCGCGCCGGGTGGCGGTCCGCGTACTGGCACTTTAACAACCTGCTGCTGGAGGACGCGCGGTTCCGGGATTCGTTCGGTCGGTTTTGGGCCGGCTGGAGAAGGAAGCAGGGGGGCTTCCCCTCCTTGAGGCTATGGTGGGATGTGGGCAAGGCTCACATCCGTCTCTTCTGTCAGGAGTACGCGAAGGGGTCGACCAAGAGGCGGGAGGCCCGGGTCGGGCAGTTGGAGAAGGAGGTGCTCGACCTGGAGTCCCGTCTCGGTCAAGTCGCCGAGGACCCGGCCCTGCGGCTGGCGTACGAAGAGAAGAAGGGCGCGCTGAAGGACCTGCAGCTCGTCGGGTCCCGAGGCGCGTACGTGAGGTCGCGGATCCAGTTCCTGCGGGACCTGGACCGCGGCTCCCCCTTCTTCTACTCGCTGGAAAAAAGACGGGGGGTCCGTAAGCAGCTTTTGGAGCTGCTGGCCGATGACGGATCTCCGGTCTCGGATCCGGAGGGAATCCGCGCGGAGACCCGCGCCTATTACGGGGCTCTGTTCTCTCCGGATCCGTCCAGCGAGGACGCGCGCGGAGTTTTGTGGGAGGACCTGCCGAAGGTCGGCCTGGAGGGCGCCGAAAAATTGGACGCTCCTCTGAGTTTGGAGGAGCTGTCCAGCGCCCTCCGCCAGCTCTCTAGGGGGAAGTCCCCGGGGCTGGACGGGCTGACCGTGGAGTTCCACAGGGCGTTCTGGGGCGTCCTGGGGGGCGACTACGTGCGGGTCCTGGGGGAATGTTTGGCGACCGGGGAGATGACCCTCTCGTGGCGCAGGGCGGTGATCGTCCTGCTGCCTAAGAGGGGTGATCTCCGCCTCCTTAAGAACTGGCGCCCGGTCGCCCTCCTCAGCACGGATTACAAAATCTTTGCCAGGGCCATGTCTGTTCGCCTTGGCACCGTGCTGGCCCGCATGATCCATCCCGACCAGTCCTACACGGTCCCGGGCCGGACCATTCACGATAATATCCATCTGGTCCGGGACCTGGTCCACCATTCCCAGAGGGCTGGTCTGTCGGTCGCCTTCCTTTCCCTGGATCAGGAGAAGGCGTTCGACAAGGTGGATCACGAGTATCTTTTCGGGACTCTGCGCGCTTTCGGGTTCGGGACGCATTTCGTCGCCCGGATCCGACTTCTGTACGCTGCCGCGGAGTGTCTGATTAAAGTTAACGGGTCCTTGACGGCGCCCCTTCGCTTCGGGAGGGGGGTGCGTCAGGGATGCCCCATGTCCGGCCAGTTATACGCCATTTGCGTGGAGCCTTTCCTGCGCCTCTTGCGGAAGAGGTTGGCAGGATTGGCTCTGCAAGGGCCGGGCGTGGAGGTGGTCCTCTCGGCTTACGCCGATGACGTGCTCCTCGTGGTCACGGATCCCGTTGACTTGCGGAGGATGCGGGAATGCCAGCAGATTTACTCGGACGCATCCTCCGCCAGGATCAACTGGGGGAAATGTTCCGGACTCCTGGTGGGTCAGTGGCAGGTGGACTCTCTGCCGGAGGAGTTCAGGCCCTTCGCCTGGAGTACTACGCACCTCCTCTACTTGGGAGTCTACCTCAGCCCGGCCGAGGACGCCTGGCCGGCGAACTGGCACGAGCTGGAGGCCAAAGTCACCGCTCGCTTAGGACGCTGGACAGGATTGCTCCGAGTGTTGTCCTACAGGGGTCGGGCGTTGGTCATAAACCAACTGGTGGCCGCCATGTTGTGGTACCGGTTGGTTACTCTGACCCCCCCCCCTGCGTTTGTCGCCAGGATACAGAAGAAGCTCGTCGACTTCTTCTGGAACAACAGGATGCACTGGGTCGCTGCCGCGGTTCTGAGTCTCCCGCTTAGGGAGGGCGGTCAGGCGTTGGTGTGCCTCCGCACCCAGATTGCGACTTTCCGTCTTCGGATGCTGCAGAGATACCTGTACGTCGAGAATCCTCCAAGATGGTGTGTGCTGGCGACGTATTTTTTCCGCCAGCTGCACGGCCTCAATTACGACACGCAGCTCCTGTTTTTGGAGGGGAGCGGCAGGCGTGAGAGCCTGCGGGAGCTGCCTGTCTTTTACCAGGAACTACTATGGGTTTGGAATCACGTCGCCTCCAGGCGGAGCTCTCCCCCGTCAGGAGCGGCGGCTGTCCTCCGGGAGCCGCTGTTCAGGAATCCGCACCTCCACGTCCGCGAGTTCGGGTGGCTGGCGGAACGCAGGGCTGTGCCTGCCAGGGTGACTAGAGTCGGGGACCTACTCGATGGCGGAGGAGCGGGCTGGATGGCGCCAGAGGAGCTGGCGAGGCGCATGTCGTGGGACGACGTCCGGCTCGCGGTCAATGCCATCGGGGCGGTGAAAGCGATGCTGCCCCCCGGCGCCACGAGGTGCGTCGAGGCGGCTCGGGCACGTGGGGAGATCCCGTCCGAGCTTACTCCCGTTCGGATGGAATTCCTTATCGGCGCCTTGCCCCGAGACTCCCCTCGGGGATCGGCGCCTCACAACTTGAGCCGTCTCGAGGAAATACCCTCCGTGCTTTTTCATTCTGCGCGGAGGGGTTTCCTGTACGGGCTGCTCTTGCACACCTTCCACTTTGCCATCTTCGCCTGCCGTCCGGACACGCCGTGGCGTGCCGTTTTACCTCCGGACGGAGGCGGAGGTCCCCAATGGAGGGCTCTCTATGCGGGAGTCCTCCCTTGTTCTATCGGGGATTTGGCCTGGAGGGTGTTGCACAGAGCAGTCCCGTGCAATAGATTTTTAAGTAGGTTTACGGACTCCCAGACCGCCTGTTTGTTTTGCGGTCTGGAGGAGTCCGTCTTTCACGTTTACACGGGGTGTGAGAGGTTGCAGCCCCTCTTCCATTTTTTGAGGGGGCTGCTCCTCAAATTTTGGTTGCACTTCAGTCCCACGCTCCTGATCTACGGTCACCCCGTGCGGAGGGGAGCGGGCGGGTCGGAGGACCTCCTCGTGGGCCTGCTCCTGGGCCTGGCCAAGAAAGCCATCAATTGGTCCTGGCAGCGGGCGAGCGAGGGGGTCGTCCGACCGGATTGCCTCCCCCTCTTCCGTGGCCATGTTCGCGCCCGGGTGGCCCTAGAGATGGAGCACGCGGTGTCCGCCGGCACGCTCGAGCTCTTTCGTGACCGGTGGGCGCCGCGGGGACTGGAGTGCATTGTTAATCGGGACAACCAAATTTTAATTTGATTGGTGGAGGGTTATTTAAAAGGGTAATTGGGTTGTTGTCACCTTATTTGTGAAATTGTTTCTTTTTTATTTGGGTCCAATGAAAAGAGAGGGGTAACCACTCATGCCCGGGTGGCCCCAGAGATGGAGCACGCGGTGTCCGCCGGCACGCTCGAGCTCTTTCGTGACCGGTGGGCGCCGCGGGGACTGGAGTGCATTGTTAATCGGGACAACCAAATTTTAATTTGATTGGTGGAGGGTTATTTAAAAGGGTAATTGGGTTGTTGTCACCTTATTTGTGAAATTGTTTCTTTTTTATTTGGGTCCAATGAAAAGAGAGGGGTAACCACTCATGCCCGGGTGGCCCCAGAGATGGAGCACGCGGTGTCCGCCGGCACGCTCGAGCTCTTTCGTGACCGGTGGGCGCCGCGGGGACTGGAGTGCATTGTTAATCGGGACAACCAAATTTTAATTTGATTGGTGGAGGGTTATTTAAAAGGGTAATTGGGTTTCTGTCACCTTATTTGTGAAATTGTTTCTTTTGTTTGGTCCAATGAAAAGAGAGGGGTAACCACTCATGCCCGGGTGGCCCCAGAGATGGAGCACGCGGTGTCCGCCGGCACGCTCGAGCTTTTTCGTGACCGGTGGGCGCCGTGGGGACTGGAGTGCATAATTAATCTGGACAACCAAATTTTAATTTGATTGGTGGAGGGCTATTTAAAAGGGTTATTGGTTTTTTTTTTGTCAGTTAATTTGTGAACTTGTTTTTTTTTTGGTCGAATGAAAAGAGAGGGGTAACCACTCATGAAGGTGCCACCTAGGGGTTACTAGGAGAACTAACCGGCACCCTCACAGTTCTGCTGTAGACCCTCCTTAGTTGGTGACAGCAGAACCAGGTCATCTGCATAGAGGAGGAATTTAACCTTGGATTCATATAGGGTGAGGCCGGGTGCTGTAGATTGTTCAAGTAGTTTTGCCAATTCATTTATGTAAATATTAAAGAGTGTCAGTGAGATGGGCGAGCCCTGCGTCACCCCCCGCCCCTGTGGGAAGTATTTTGTTTGTTTGTCTCCAATTTTAACTGCACATTTGTTGTTTGTATTCATTGATTTAATTACATCATATGTTTTTCCCCCTACCCCGCTTTCGATAAGTTTCAGGAATAAACCGTCGGCCAGATGGAATCAAAAGCCTTCTGGAAATCTATAAAGCATGCGTAGATTTTGCTTTTGTTTTGATGAACGTGTTTGTCAATTAGGATCTGTAGGGTGAAGATATGATCTGATGTTCTATAGTTTGGCAGGAATCCAATTTGGCTTTTACTCAAGACATTGTGCTCCTCAAGGAAGTTTATAAGTCTTTTGTTTATGATACTACAGAATACCTTCCCCAGGTTACTGTTTACACAGATGCCTCGATAGTTATTTGGGTCGACTTTGTCCCCACTTTTGTATATGGGCGTTATGAGTCCTTTGTTCCAGATATCAGGGAAGTAACCGACACTCAGAACCAAGTTGAAGAGTTTTAGGATAGCCAGTTTCATTGAATCGTCTGTGTGTTTAATCATCTCGCTTAGTATGCTGTCTGCACCGCAAGCTTTTCCTAGTCGCAGGTCCTTGAGTTTTTCCATTAGTTCTTTTTCTGTTATTATGGAGTCTAGCGGGTTTTGGTTATCTTTTATGGCCATTTCGAGCTTTTCCAGTTTTTTGCATATTTGGTGTTGCTCTGGCCTTAGTGTGTTTTTCTGGTATAATTTTTCAAAGTGGTTTTCCCATGTGTCTCCATTTTGAATGGCCAATTCATCCTGTTGTTTTTTGTGTAAGGTATTCGTTGTCCCAGAAACAATTGGAATCAATGGATTCCTCAATGGAGCTGAGTGTATTCTTAATATACTGCTCTTTTTTGGTTCTAAGTGTGTTTCTGTATTGTGTTAGTGTCTGACAATAAGTAAGGCGTAATTCCTCGTTTTCCGGCTGTCTGTGTTTTTGGTTTGATATTTTTCTAAGTTTTTCCCTCATGTTATGGCAATCTGGGTCAAACCATTTTTCATAGTATTTTGTTTTGGGTTTGTTCTTGCGAGCTTTCAAGTTTGACCTTGTTGCCAAATTATCAAAAATATTGTTTAGGTTATTCACTGCGCGGTTTACGCCTTCTTTATTGTGAGTGTATATGTTATCCAGAAAGGTGTCCAATAGAGCTTGAGTTGATTCATTGCTAATTGCATCCTGGTATTTTTCCATGCTGTTTTTGGCCCATCTGTATGATTTTTTGGTGTTGTACAGCTTACTGGGTTGTGTTTCTGTGTTGGTTGTTTCTGTCTTTTTAAGATACATAGTAATTTGACTGTGGTCTGACAGTGTTGTTTGTGGTTTGACTGTGAATGCTCTGAAAGAGGATGGGTCCAAATCCGTAATCATATAGTCTATGGTGCTACAGCCAAGAGGTGAGCAATAGGTCGATCTTCCTAGGGGGTCTCCCATGAACCTACCATTGACAATGTACAGACCCGGGCTTCGACAGAGCTGCAGGAGCTGTTTTCCATTGGTATTTGTCTGCTTGTCGCAGTTATGCCTGTATGGAAGGGAAGGGATATCGAGTGGTTATTCCCGAATATGTAATTGTTTCCCTGATTATTGGTGAAGTCTGGTTCTTCGCCAGTTCTTGAATTGAGGTCACCACAGATCAACACGTTCCCCTGGGCCTGGAATTGGATAATCTCCCTCTCAATGTTGGAGAAGGTGTCTTCTTTAAAGTACGGGGATTCCATTGGGGGGATATAGAGTGCGCAAATGAAAACATCTTGGGTGTTAGAGATAATCCCCCTCTCAATTTTGAGCCACGTGGTTTTCGCCCTTTTTTTTATAAATTTGATGCAATTCTTAAGCTCTGTTTTAAACCAAATCAGTATGCCTCCGGAGTCTCTGCCTTGGGTTACTCCTGGCAATTTATTGGAGGGGACCACCAGCTCTGTGTACCCTTGGGGACGACCAGTGTGTCCTTTTCCTCTGTACCAGGTTTCCTGTAAAATGATAATATCCAGATCTTTAGTTTCATCTATGAACTCTGGGGTCCTACTCTTCACGTTGAGCACCGAAGAGCGTAGACCTTGGATATTCCAGGTCGAAATATATAAGGATTTCATGTTAAGTTTTATCTTTTACTATGATAGGTTAAAGAATGATATGTGTTTGTCGTGTCTAAATGGGGGAAAAAAAGATCATCTCAATTGTCTATAAATACTAATACTACTTGGTTACAATTCTTTCTCGTAATTAGTCCTTGATTTTTTTTTCTTTTCTGATCCATAAGGCGGAAGTAGATGCTGCTGCATGTCTGCTTAGTGTCTCTTAATGGATTGTCTCTGCCTGAGGTATTGCGTACGCCCTGTGCATCTCTCCCTCTGTCTGGCTGGGAGCGGACCTGTTCCCCGTATGACAGGAGTGGTGCAGGTCTGATGTTGTTGTGCATGGGGATCCTTTCTGGTCCCGGTTGGTGTGGTGGTGGTCTCTGTAGTAGTCCTGGTATGTACCCCGCTGATCTCTGGTGGTCGGGGGGAGGTCCTCCTGGAGTCTGGGTATGGACCCGATTAAAAGCGACGTCCTTCAGGGCTTTGGCAAAGATCGGTATTCGTTTCCTGTGGATGTGGACGCGGTCGTGAAGACATTCCACATCGAGGGTGGGGTGTTGGGCCAGGTGGATGTTGTGTTTTAATTCACAGTCTCTTGCTATGCTGGCATTTATCTCATGAATTGTGTTGTTGTTAAAAGTCTGTTCTCGGCAATATTGTGGAAACAGTGATTCTAGTGTTTGGGAATGTATTGCTTGCCTTCTCAATCACTTCTCTGAGCGATGTTGCTACCCCTTTCTGCTGGGCCTTTAGGTCATTTGTGCCCGTGTGTATTATTATGTGTTGCGGGGAGCCTAATCGGGTTTTGGTCAGCCATTCCAAGGCTCTGTCTGTTGTTGGGCACCGGATCTTTTTTACTATATGTCTAGGGAAGAGCTTTTTCTCCCATAGAAATTTCCCATTTGAGTCTATGAGTATTACGATGTCGGCCTTGTTGGTGTTTACTGTCTGGTGGCTTTCGCCTGGACTCATAGGGTGTGTGTTGGACTGGGGTGGTCGTGTCTGGTGTGTGCGCCCCTCTTGTGAGCGGCTCGCTTGTGGTTCCACGGTGATGGGGGAAGACTGAGCTTCAGTATGCTGGTCGGTCTGTGTGGCACCCCTTGTATTGTGTGTCTGCTGCTGTTGTTCAGTGTGGGAGTGCAGCTGTTCAGTCAGGCTCTGTATTGTCTTATCTCTAGCCTCTGGCTGGTGGTCTAATGGTGCTATCTCTCCTCTATGGCTCTCTTTGTTTTCCTGCAGCTCTTTCACCTGATTCCCAAGTCGATTCAGCTCTCTCCTGTATCCCTCCCTCTCTTGCTTTTGTTCATGTTTCAGTTTAAGGAACTCCTCTCTAAGTTTAACCAGCTCTGTCTCTAACTGGTTAAATTTATCCTTTAGTTGTAACTGGCTGTGTGATCCCGGGGTATGTGTCTGGTTGGCGCTGGAGGGCTCACTCACTTCCTGGCTAGGCTGCTCTTCTCTTGGTGAGCTGGAAGTGGTAGGGGGAGTATGTGTGGCTTCCTCCCTGGTAATTACGCTGGGGTTAGTCAGCTGTATCATGTGGCTGTGGGGCCCCGGGGTGAGTGTCTGGTTAGAACTGTGCGGCTCGTTCACCTCCTGACCAGGCTGATTTACTCCTGGTGAGTTGTCAATGGTGGGGGGAGTGCGAGTCGCTTTTCCCCTGTTAGCCACTCTGGGGCTGTTCCTTCCCCTCTCAGTTATTTCTTTCAGTGTCTTGAAGGCCGTTTCAAAGTCGTCGAGGTTGCCTTGCACCAATATTGTTCCGTTATCGTACATGTTGACAGTCGTGGTTGCACTGTCCGGGTCCCCTGGTTTCTTAATTTTCAGTTTGGACCCATTAGCGGTTCTTTCCTGCTTAACCCTGGTATAGTGTGATTTTATTGCTGTGATCCAAGCCGCTGACTGATCTGAGTAACAAATGAGATTACATTTTTTCCCAGTGCTGTACCAGTCAGCAAAAAGAGTTTCTGGTTTTTCTCTCAGCTGCTTCTGCTTGATCGATTTTTTAGCATTTTTTCTGGTGTTGGGGGGAATCTGGAAGAGGTTGCTCTCAGTGTGCCTCGGGAGCTGCTGTGGCTCCTCTGATTCACTCATTTTTAGTATTGTTGAGGTAGAAATTATTGTTGACCTCAGAATATGCTTTTCTGGGGCCCCGGGTTTGGTGTTTCCCTCTCCCGGCTCACGAACTTTCCCAGGCCCCGGATTTGCTCGCTCTCCAGGTCCTCCCCAGGCCCCGTACTCATTGTCCTGGTCTGTGTCTGGCCATGATCTCTCTCCCCCCCGCATCATGATCTCTCCCCCCACTCCATGATCTCCCCCCCCATGATCTCTCTCCCCCCGCCCTGATCTCTCTCCCCCCCATGATCTCTCTCCCCCCCATGATCTCTCTCTCCCCCCCATGATCTCTCTCTCCCCCCATGATCTCTCTCCCCCCCATGATCTCTCCCCCCATGATCTCTCTCCCCCCCCATGATCTCTCTCCACCCCCTCCCCATGATCTCTCCCCCACCATGATCTCTCCCCCCCATGATCTCCCCCCCCATGATCGATCTCCCCCCATGATCTCTCTCCCCCCCATGATCTCTCTCCCCCCCATGATCTCTCCCCCCATGATCTCTCTCCCCCCCCATGATCTCTCTCCACCCCCTCCCCATGATCTCTCCCCCACCATGATCTCTCCCCCCCATGATCTCCCCCCCCATGATCGATCTCCCCCCATGATCTCTCTCCCCCCCCATGATCTCTCTCCCCCCCATGATCTCTCTCCCCCCCATGATCTCTCCCCCCCATGATCTCTCCCCCCATCTCTCTCCCCCCCATGATCTCTCCCCCCATCATGATCTCTCCCCACCATGATCTCCCCCCCATGATCTCTCTCCCCCCCCACAATGACCTCTCTCCCCCCCATGATCTCTCTCCACCCCATGATCTCTCTCCCCCCCATGATCTCTCTCCCCCCCATGATCTCTCTCCCCCACCCATGATCTCTCTCCCCCCATGATCTCTCTCCCCCCCATGATCTCTCTCCCCCCCATGATCTCTCTCCCCCCCATGATCTCTCCCCCCCATGATCTCTCCCCCCATCTCTCTCCCCACCATGATCTCTCTCCCCCCCATGATCTCTCCCCCCATCTCTCCCCCCATCTCTCCCCCCCATGATCTCTCTCCCCCCAATGATCTCTCTCCCCCCCATGATCTCTCTCCCCCCCCATGATCTCTCTCCCCCCCATGATCTCTCCCTGCGCCATGATCTCTCCACGCCCATGATCTCTCTCCCCCATGATCTCTCCCCCCCATGATCTCTCCCCCCCCCCGCATGATCTCTCTCCCCCCCCCATGATCTCTCTCAATTCAATTCAATTTAAATCGCTTTATTGGCATGACAAGGTACATCTAATGTTGCCAAAGCATCGAAAAACATTCATGAACTCCCCCTCTCTCTCTTCCTCCCCCTCTCTCTCTCTTCCTCCCCTTCTCTCTCTCTTCCTCTCTCTCTCTCTCTTCCTCCCCCCCCTCTCTCTCTTCCTCCCCTCTCCCCCCCTCTCTCTCTTCCTCCCCCTCTCAATTCAATTCAAATCGCTTTATTGGCATGACAAGGTACATCTTATGTTGCCAAAGCATCGAAAAACATTCATGGTTGAACACAAAAATACAGATCTATCCATACAGTGTATAAACAGATATATCCCTGAGTGTATAAATATACATTCATATAATTTGTATATACTCTTTTCTTATATTTAGTGGTTGTCCCTCTGTTTATGGCAAGCTGTAACATAGTGTGCCGCTAAGGTTACACAGTTTCTCTCTTCCCCTAGTAGGTATGGGAGTTTTTGGTAGTCATTCAAATTTCTGAATTCCGGGCATATTTTTGTGAATTTTGGGTAGAAATTCTCCCTTATGCCCTATTTTCTACAAGCTGTGAGGAAGTGCATCTCTGTCTCCACCACTTCCTGACTGCAGTGAGAGCATATCCTGTCCTCTCTTGGTAGCCAGGTCTGCCTCTGTGTCTACCTTTTTCGATCGCCAGGCTATGTTCACTAAGTCTGTACATTGTCAAGGTTTTTCTCAGTTTGCTATCCTTTACCATGGTCAGGTAATCAGCCATGTTGTATTGTCTGTTTAGGGCCAAGTAGCAATTGAGTTTGTTTTGGGTTTTTGTTGTTTCTGCCCAATATGACAGATATTTTTCCTTTTGCTTAGTGACGAATGTGTTGGGTTGAATTCTTTGTGTTATGCTGTCACTGTCCTGGGGCTGGTTATTGTTAGTAGTGTTAGTAGTTACTTCACTGAGTCCCAGGACTAGTTGACTGAGGGTATTCTTCTTTATGGTCCCTCTCTTGGCATTTCAGGGCTTCGTAATGATAGCAGTGGGGGTTGCTCATTTTTAGGTGTTTCCAAAATTTGGTGGCTCTTTTTTGGATAATGATTAATGGATATTGGCCCTCTCTCTCTTCCTCCCCCCTCTCTCTCTTCCTCCCCCTCTCTCTCTTCCTCCCCCCTCTCTCTTCCTCCCCCCTCTCTCTTCCTTCCCCCCTCTCTCTTCCTCCCCCCTCTCCCTTCCTCCCCTCTCCCTTCCTCCCCCCTCTCTCTTCCTCCCCCTCTCTCTCCCTCCCCCTCTCTTCCTCCACCCTCTCTCTCTTCCTCCCCCCTCTCTCTCTTCCTCCCCCTCTCTTCCTCCCCCTCTCTCTTCCTCCCCCTCTCTCTTCCTCCCCCCTCTCTCTCTTCCTCCCCCTCTCTCTTCCTCCCCCTCTCTCTCTCTTCCTCCCCCCTCTCTCTCTCTCCCCCTCTCTCTCCCCCCCCTCCCCCTCCCTCTCTCATCCTCCCCCCTCTCTTCCTCCCCCCTCTCTCTCTTCCTCCCCTTCTTTCTCTTCCTCCCCCCTCTCTCTCCCCCCATGATCTCTCTCCGCCCCCCCATGATCTCTCTCCCCCCCCATGATCTCTCTCTCCCCCCCCCATGATCTCTCTCCCCCCCCATGATCTCTCTCCCCCCCCATGATCTCTCTCCCCCCCAGATCTCTCTCCCCCTCCCATGATCTCTCTCCCGCCCCATGATCTCTCTCCCCCCCATGATCTCTCTCCCTACCCCATGATCTCTCTCCCCCCCCCAGATCTCTCTCCCCCTCCCATGATCTCTCTCCCGCCCCATGATCTCTCTCCCCCCCCATGATCTCTCTCCCCCCCCATGATCTCTCTCTCCCGCCCCCCCCATGATCTCTCTCTCCCCTCCCCCCCCCCATGATCTCTCTCTCCCGCCCCCCCCATGATCTCTCTCTCCCCTCCCCCCCCCCCATGATCTCTCTCTCCCCCTCCCCCCCCATGATCTCTCTCTCCCCTCCCCCATGATCTCTCTCTCCCCTCCCCCCCCCCCATGATCTCTCTCTCCCCTCCCCCCCCCCATGATCTCTCTCTCCCCTCCCCCCCCCCCATGATCTCTCTCTCCCCTCCCCCCCCCCCATGATCTCTCTCTCCCCTCCCCCCCCCCCATGATCTCTCTCTCCCCTCCCCCCCATGATCTCTCTCTCCCCTCCCCCCCATGATCTCTCTCTCTCCCCCCCCCCATGATTTCTCTCTCCCGCCCCCCCATGATCTCTCTCTCCCCCCCCCCCCCCATATAACTAATTTACACCGTTAAATATGTTTCCCTCCGCCTGCGGCCTCGGGACCGCTTGTGCTTACACATCGAGTTCCCGGCCTCCAGACCCCGAATCGGATTCGGGGCCTCACATAGCTGGCATCCCTCTTAATCCACCCGGTCGGCCCATTCCTGGGGAGGAGCCGCCACTGACCCTTGATCTTTCGGTGGTTAGGACTGTGCAGGCTGCAGCCTTCTGAGCCCCGCTTCTCCGGCAGGTGTTGTGAACGGAGACATGGAGGGGAGCGGGCTGCCGCCGGAGCTGGACAGGTTTCAAGGATCCTTCACACACTACGGGTACGGGGGACAAATCGGAGCGATGAGGGCCCGCGAGTTCAGCAGGCTAACAGGTAATCATGCGAGGAAGGGCCCGGCCGGGCGCTGGATCTCACCCGGGACCGCCAATTTGGGCGGATTGACCCGGCTGCCAGCACTCAGGTCAGTCAGCATCTGAGGGGAGAAACTGAAGCTGTGACCAGGGCTCCACACCCCAAACACCCCACACCGCCAACACTGACTTACCTGCTAAGTGTTGGCAGCATTTTCTGTTCTGCAGTTTTTTTTCTTTTGCTTTCTGTTTGAAGTTATGGAAAAGTGCACCCTGTTGGCATTTCTGTGCATCTGGGGAAGATAGAGGCCCATACACGTCCGTTCAAATGAACTGATTATATTTAGATAATTGGTTTGTGGGACCTTGCTGAAAAATTGGCTGTTGAGTTTGCCCATATAACAATGATGATGACTACAACAGAAAGCAATTAATCGATTTTGAAGTTGTTTGGGACTTGTTGTGAATATGAAAACGTTCTATAAATGCACATTCTTTTTACTGCTAAATGTCTCAGACTCTGGTTGAAGTATTTCGGTACTTCTCCCACCTTACTGCTTCTCAACCTATGGCCATTACCTCCGTGATTTCCGCCCTCAATTCCCTCAGCATCTTTATCAATTTTTATTCTATGAAGTCCCCCATCCTTTTCCTTGTTGACGACAGATGCAAAGTACTCATTTAGTACCTCCACAATACTGTCTGCCTCCATGCATAGGTCTTTTTGGTCCCTAATCGGCCCCACCCCTCCTCTGACTACCTTTTTAAAATATTTATATATGCCTGTAGATAGAAGACTTTTGGAGTACCTTTTATTTGGGCTGCCATTCTATTCTTTGCCCCTCTTTTCTTTTTCACTTCTCCTCTGACCTTTCTCTATGTAGCCTGATTCTCAGATGTATTTGCAACCAACATCTGTCATACGCACTTTTTTTTGCTGCTTCATATTCTCTCTTTCATCATCCAGGGAGCTCTGACTTTTGTTGCCCTGCCTTTCCCTCTAGTGGGAACATACCTCAACTGCACCTGAACTATTTCCTCTGTAAAGGCAGCCCATTGTTCCATTACAGTTTTGCCTGCCAATCTTTGATTCCAGTTTACTCGGGCCAGATCCATTCTCATCCCACTGAAATTGGCTTTCCCCCAGTTAAACATTTTTACTCTAGATTGCTCCCTGTCGTTTTTCATAGCTAATCTTATGATACTATGACCACTGTTCCCTTAATGTTCACCTACTGACACTTGTTCCACTTGACCCACCTCATTCCCCAGAACCAGATCCAGCAATGCCTCCTCCCTCGTCGGGCTGGAAACATACTGATGAAGAAAGTTTTCCTGAACACACTTCAGAAATTGTTCCCCTTCTCTGCCCCTTTACACTATTACGATCCCAGTCTATATTAGGTTAGTTGAAGTCTCCCATTATTACTACTCTATAATTCTTGCAACTCTGTAATTTCACTGCAAATTTGCTCCTCCCTATCTTTCCCACTATTTGGTGGTTAATAGAATACACCTAGTAGTGTAATGGTGAAGAGATAATTACTAGTCCTAGCCCTTTTCGGGCTACCCCAGATCAGGTGTATTCCCCAGATGTTCACCTTCAACTAAAGTTAGAGATAGCCGAATTCTATAAGATGCTTAATTGGGTCTAAAGGTTCAGGCTATCTCTCTCTAAAGGAAAGGAACGACTTGAAGATGTTACAGTCTTCCAGATAGCACTTTTAATCTAGACTGTAATCTTCTGGATATTATGAGGGTCCGGAAACCCCCACCCCCCAGAATTTTGCAATTCCTCACAAAAGAGTGTACAGAAATTGAGTTCACGAGTTTGATACAGAAATACTACTTGAGACAATTCTAAAAATATATAGATTTATTTAAGAGCCAACATACAGTTAACAGCTGATGAGTCACTCGTGACTTTAACAGTTCAAAATACAAATAACTTACATTTCTTATTCTCAAATCTTAACTTCGTTACATTTATACATTTCTTATTATTTCTAATCCAGAATATCCACCAAAATCAAATAAGAGTACCTCTTGATCCCCGAGACTCAAAGAGTTAAAAACTTACAGAGCTTGCCTCTGAGGTTGAGAATCAATTGCCCCTTCCAGCGACTTCTGATTTTCTATTTGAAAAGCTCTATTTTTATACCTTTTTTTTAGTGGTTTATTCTTTGAAGTTTTCTGCTGATGTAAGCTAATTATTTCTAGTCATCTTCTGTTGAATTCTTTTCTATTAATTTAGCTGTTAACTTTCAGAATCCTGTCTGTTGTGTAGCTGTTTCACTTATCATAAAAAACAATATGACAGTAGTACTTATTTGATGCCGTTCTTATGAAGTTCTTTCATTCAATTCTTAATATTGGCTTAACTGGTTATAACCAGATGTCGTGTCTCCTAACTTTCATTTTCAGTACAAAAACCATGTGATTGTACGGGGATCCAGGAGGTAGTGTTGGAGGAGCGACAGCCCTTGTTCTTGTCCAACAGGTTCGAGGCTCTTACTCCCTGTGGGGACGGGAACGGGGACTGCAGGGAGGATGAGCAACCGGGCCACAGCACCGTGGAACAGGGGGCCATTCAAGTGGGGGGAGTAAAAAGAAATGTTGTAGTGGTAGGGGATAGTATCATTAGGGGGATAGATAGGGTTCTTTGCAGCCGAGAGCGAGAGTCCCGAAGGCTGTGTTGCCAGGGTTAAGGACATCTCCACTGGGCTGGAGAGAAACTTGGAGGGGGAGGGGGAGGATCTAGTTGTCGTGGTCCATGTTGGTACCAACGACATAGATAGGACAAGGAAAGAGGTTCTGCTGAGGGAGTATGAGCAGCTAGGGGCCAAATTAAAAAAACAGAACCACTAGGGTAATGATCTCTGGATTATTACCTGAGCCACGAGCAAATTTGGCTAGGGTAAATAAAATCAGAGAGTTAAATGCATGGCTCAAAGACTGGTGTGGGAGAAATGGGTTTTGCTTCCTGGGACACTGGCACCAGTACTGGGACAGGAGAGAGCTGTTCCGTTGGGACGGGCTTCACTTGGCCAGTGCTGGGACTAGAATCCTGGCAAATCGAATAACTAGGGCTGTAGAGAGGACTTTAAACTAATTAGTGGGGGGGAGGTTTTAAGAGAGCAAAAAATAAAAATGTCAGCGGAGAAGGCAATAGAGCAAGGTAGCAGTGGGGGAATTAAAAACCAGAGCGTGTCAGGAAGGGACAGAATGTATAAAGATAAAGGTAAAGTAGTAAAGGGGGTAAAAGCAGGAATAAATTGTCACAAAACATATTTAAAAGTTCTTTATCTGAATGCACGCAGCATTCGTAACAAAATAGACGAGTTGACGGTACAAATAACTACACTTGGGTATGATCTGGTGGCCATTACAGAAACATAGCTGCAAGGTGACCATGACTGGGAACTAAACATCCAGGGGTATTTGACAATTAGGAAGGACAGACAGAAAGGAAAGGGAGGTGGGGTGGCTATGTTAATAAAGTGTAACCCCTTCGCGGTTCTCCAGATATATGTGAGATGTGGTCTCTGTTGTAGACAGTATTCTGTAGTCCAGTAAGGAGATCACTACTACAATGGCTTAATTCTAATTATCTTACTTTATAGTTTTAACGTCAGACAGTATAAGAAGATTACGGGTCAATGACCTAAATTAGACATTTGCATACATTAGAATGAATCTAGACATAATAAACATACATTCTCCATTTATATGGATTCAAAGGAGAACCTGTCCCTGTGTCCAAATTCGAGTGCACTCTTTCTTTGGCACGCTTAAGTTGGAGCTCATGGTATGTATAATGTCTGCAAGACTTACGACTCCGAACCCCTTCGTTGAATTCTCTTCACGATCACTGAATCCCACTTTGAGTTCTGGATGCAGAGCTACTAATACGAAGGGCGGCGGCCGAGTTTGGAAGCCCGGGACGGGATGCGGCAGCCATTTGCCTCCTGAGCCCTCTTTTCAGAGCTCCTGCCCTCTTTTCTTCCAGTCGCTCCCGTTTCCCGCTCGAAAAACCCGACTCCACCCCTTCCTCCTGGGGTTTCTGCCTGGAGACTGCGCAGCCTCACTGTCTGCAACAGTTGATACTGGTGCAGAATTATGGAAAGTCTGCTCTTAGTCACATTGTGTCCTTAAAAGTTCTTGCCGTACCTTCACATGGGCAACTTTAACCCAGGGATTTATAACAATGATAATACAGTGTCTAAGTTAAAGATTGATAACCATACTTAGCGTACATAACATTTCCAGTGGGTATTACAAAAGGATGGAATCACTGCAATAGTGAGAAATGATATTGGGTCAAAGGATCAGGATAGTGAAACGGTTTGGGTGGAGATAAGGAATAATAAGGGGAAAAAGTCACCAGTGGGCGTAGTCTATAGGCCTCCTAACAGTTGCAACTCTGTTGGTCGGAGTATAAATCAGGAAATAGTTGGGGCTTGTAATAAGAGAACAGCCATAATCATGGGGGATTTTAACTTTCATATTGACTGGACAAATCAAATTGGGCAGGGCAGCCTTGAGGAAGAGTTCATAGAGTGCATTAGGGACGGGTTCCTTGAGCAGTATGTTACTGAACCAACCAGAGGGCAGGCAATCTTAGATCTGGTCCTGTGTAATGAGACAGGATTAATAAAAAATGTCCTAGTAAAGGATCCCCTTGGAATAAGTGACCATAACATGGTTGAATTCCAAATTCAGTTGGAGGGTGAGAGAGTTGGATCTCAAACCAGCGTACTGAGCTTAAATAAAGGAGACTATGAACGTATGAGAGCAGAGTTGACTAAAGTGGACTGGGAAAATAGATTAAAGTGTAAGACGGTACATGAGCAGTGGTGTACATTCAAGGAGATATTTCACAACTTTCAAGAAAAAAATATTCCACTGAGGAAAAAGGGGTGTAAAAGTCGAGACAGCCATCCGTGGCTAAGTAAAGTAATAAAGGATAGTATCCGACTGAAAACAAGGGCATATAAAGTAGCCAAATCTAGTGGGAGGATAGAAGATTGGGAAGCATTTAAAAGCCAGCAAAGAATAACTAAAAGATTAATTAAGAAAGGGAAGATAGATTATGAAAGTAAACTAGCAAAAAATATAAAAACAGATAGCAAGACTTTCTACAGTTATATAAAAAGAAAAAGGGTGGCTAAAGTGAATGTTGGTCCCTTAGAGGACGAGACCGGGAAATTAGTGGTGGGGAACATGGAGATGGCAAAAACGCTGAACAAATATTTTGTATCAGTCTTTACAGTAGAGGACATTAAAAATATCGCAACACTGGACAAACAGGGGGCTATGGGGGGGAGGAGCTAAACATGATTATATCACTAAGGAGGTGGTACTCAGTAAGATAATGGGACTAAAGGTGGTTAAATCCCCTGGACCTGATGGCTTACATCCTAGGGTCTTGAGAGAAGTGGCGGTAGGGATTGTGGATGCATTGGTGATTATTTTCCAAAACTGCCTGGACTCAGGAAAGGTCCCGGCAGATTGGAAAACTGCTAATGTAACACCCTTATTTAAGAAGGGAAGTAGACAAAAAGCTGGAAACTATAGACCAGTTAGCCTAACATTTGTGGTTGGCAAAATGTTGGAGTCCATTATTAAGTAAACAGTAACAGAGCATTTGGATAAACATAATTTAATAGGCCAGAGTCAGCATGGTTTTATGAAGGGGAAGTCATGTTTGACAAATTTGCTCGAAATCTTTGAGGACGTAACAAACAGGGTGGATAAAGGGGAACCAGTAGATGTGGTGTATTTGGACTTCCAAAAGGCATTTGACAAGGTGCCACACAAAAGATTACTGCACAAGATTTAAAAAATCACAGGATTGGGGGTAATATTCTGGCATGGGTGGAAGATTGGCTATCTAACAGAAAACAGAGAGTTGGGATAATGGTTCATTCTCGGGTTGGCAATCTGTGACTAGTGGTGTTCCGCAGGGGTAAGTGCTGGGACCCCAACTCTTTACAATCTATATTAACGATTTGGAGGAAGGGACCGAGTGCAACATATCCAAGTTTGCCGACGATACAAAGAAGGGAGGGAAAGCAGTGAGTGAGGAGGACATAAAAAACCTGCAAAAGGACATAGACAGGCTAAGTGAGTGGGCAGAAATTTGGCAGATGCAATATAATGTTGGAAAGTGTGAGGTTATGCACTTTGGCAGAAAAAATCAAAGAGCAAGTTATTATCTAAATGGAGAGAAAGTGCTACAGTACAAAGGGATCTGGGGGTCCTGGTGCATGAAACACAGAAGGTTAGTATGCAGGTACAGCAGGTGATCAGGAAGGCCAATGGAATCTTGGCTTTTATTGCAAAAGGGATGGAGTATAAAAGCAGGGAAGTCTTGCTTCAGTTATACAGGGTACTGGTGAGGCCAAACATAGGAGCAGGAGTAGGCCATTCGGCCCGTCGAGCCTGCTCCGCCATTCAATGAGATCATGGCTGATCATCCAAATTCAGTATCCTGTCCCTGCCTTCTCCCTTGATCCCTTTAGCCATAAGAAATCTATCCAACTCTTTCTTGAATATACTTAATGAACTGGCCTCCACCGCCCTCTGTGGCAGAGAATTCCACAGGTTCACCACTCTCTGGGTGAAGAAATTCCTCCTCATCTCAGTCCTAAATGGCTTACCCCTTATCCTTAGACTATGACCCCTGGTTCTGGACTCCCCGGCCATCAGAAACATCCTTCCTGCATCTAGTCTGTCCAGGCCTGACAGTACAAAGAAGGTTCACTCGGTTAATCCCGGGGATGAGGGGATGGACATATGAGGAGAGGTTGAGTAGATTGGGACTCTACTCATTGGCGTTCAGAAGAATGAGAGACGATCTTATTGAAACATATAAGATTGTGAAGGGGTTGGATCGGGTGGATGCGGGGAGGATGTTCCAGATGATGGGTGAAACTAGAACTAGGGGGCATAGTCTTAGAATAAGGGGCTGCTCTTTCAAAACTGAGATGAGGAGGAACTACTTCACTCAGAGGGTGGTAGGTCCATGGAATATGCTGCCCCAAAAAGCTGTCGAAGCTACATCATTACATAAATTTAAAACAGAAATAGACAGTTTCCTAGAAGAAAAGGGAATTAAGGGTTACGGGGAGCGGGCAGGAATTTGGACATGAGTTTAGGTGCGGATCGGTCATGGCCCTGTGGGTAGCGGAGCGGGCCCAGGGGCCGTGTAGCCTGATCCTGCTCCTGTTTCGTGTGTCTAATTCTGTTAGATTCAGGAGATAGTCCTGTCATAGTGGATTGGCGGTTAGGATCAGGTCAGCCATGATCTTATTGAATGGCGGAGCAGGCTCGAGGGGCCAATTGGCCTACTCCTGCTCCTATTTCTTATGTTCTTATGTTCTAATTTTATAGGTTTCGATGAGATCCCCTCTCAATCTTCTAAACTCCAGTGAGTATAAGCCCAATCGACACAATCTCTCCTCATACGTCATTCCTGCCATCCCAGGTATCAGCCTGGTGAATCTTCGCTGCACTCCTTCCATGGCAAGAACGTCCTTCCTCAGGTAAGGCGACCAAAACTGCACACAATACTCAAGGTGTGGTCTCACCAAGGCCCTGTACAACTGCAGCAAGACATCCTTGTTCTTGTACTCGAACCCTATTGCTACGAAGGCCAACATACCATTTGCCTTCTTAACCGCCTGCTGCACCTGCATGCTTACCTTCAGCGACTGGTGTACAAGAACACCCAGGTCTCTTTGCACTTCCCCTTCTCCCAATCTATTGCCATTCAAATAATAATCTGCCTTCCTGTTTTTGCCACCAAAGTGGATAACCTCACATTTATCCACATTATAGTGCATTTGCCATGTTTCTGCCCAATCACCCAACCTGTCTAAATCGTGCTGGAGTTTCACGACATCCTCCTCACAGCATACCCTCCCACCCAGCTTTGTGTCATCTGCAAATTTGGAGATATTACATCCAATTCCCTCGTCCAGATCATTAATATATATTGTGAACAGCTGGGGTCCTAGGACGTGCTGGAGTTTCACGACATCCTCCTCACAGCATACCCTCCCACCCAGCTTTGTGTCATCTGCAAATTTGGAGATATTACATCCAATTCCCTCGTCCAGATCATTAATATATATTGTGAACAGCTGGGGTCCTAGGACCGATCCTTGCGGTACCCCACCAGTCACTGCCTGCCACTCGGAAAATGACCCGTTTATTCCAACTCTTTGCTTTCTGTCCGCCAACCAGTTCTCTATCCAAGTCAATACCTTGCCCCCAATCCCATGTGCCTTAATTTTGCACGCTAATCTCTTATGCGGGACCTTATCGAAAGCCTTCTGAAAGTCCAAATACACCACATCCACTGGTTCTCCCTTATCTATTTTACCAGTTACATCCTCAAAAAATTCCAGTAGATTAGTCAAGCACGATTTACCTTTTGTAAATCCATGTTGACTTTGTCCGATCCAGTCACTGCTTTCCAAGTGCTCTGCTATTACATCTTTTATAATGGACTCGAGCATTTTCCCCACTACCGATGTCAAGCTTACCGGTCTATAATTCCCCGCCTTTTCTCTACCACCTTTTTTTGAATAGTGGGGTAACATTAGCTACCCGCCAATCCATGGGTACCGTTCCAGAGTCTATCGAGTTCTGGAAGATGACCAGCAATGCATCTACTATTTCTAGGGCCACTTCCTTAAGTACCCTGGGATGTAGATTATCAGGCCCTGGGGATTTATCGGCCTTCAGTCCCATCAATTTTCCTAACACCATTTCCCTACAAATACTGATTTCTTTCAGTTCACCCTTTCATCAGACCCTATGTTCCCTGGCATCTCTGGGAGGTTATTTGTGTCCTCCTTTGTGAAGACAGAACCAAAATATGTATTTAGTTGGTCTGTCATTTATTTGTTCCCCATTATAAATTCCCCCGATTCTGACTGCAAGGGACCTACGCTTGACTTCACCAATCTTTTTCAGTTCACATATCTATAAAAGCTTTTACAGTCAGTTTTTATGTTCCCTGCAAGCTTACTCTCTTACACCTGGAATACTGCGTAAAGTTTTGGTTTCCATATTTAAGAAATGATATACTTGCTCTCAAGGCAGTTCAGAGAACGTTCACTCGGTTGATTCCAGAGATGAGGGGTTGACTTATGAGGAAAGGTTGAGTAGGTTGGGCCTCTACTCATTGGAATTCAGAAGAATGAGAGGCGATCTTATCGAAACATATAAGATTGTGAGGGGGCTTGATCGGGTGGATGCGGGGAGGATGGTTCCACTGATGAGTGAGACTAGAACTAGTGGGCATAATCTTAGAATAAGGGGCTGCCCATTCAAAACTGAGATGAGGAGAAACTTCTTCACTCAGAGGGTAGTAAATCTATGGAATTTGCTACCTCAGAGAGCTGTGGAAGCTGCGACATTAAATACATTTAAAACGGAGATAGACAGTTTCCTAGCTGATAAGGGAATTAGGGGTTACGGGGAGCGGGCAGGGAAGTGGATGTGAGTCTAGGTTCGGATCAGCCATGATCCTATTGAATGGTGGAGCAGGCCCGAGGGGCTGTATGGCCTACTCCTTCTACTTCTTATTATGTTCTTATGATTGCTTGGTGTCATCTATTGATGTAATATTTTCAAAGTCTTCTGCATTTCTTAGCTACTTCAATTGGTTGTATATATAATCGTGTTTCCTGTTTCTCATTTGATGTTACTTTTACAAAGGCACATGGTTTTTTAATGTTCTGTGTTTCTGTCCAAAGTGTTAGTTTTTAACACTTTACTTGGGCATTGCTATTGTGCTGGTTCCAAACTGCAGACTCCTTGGAAGCAAGCCTTTGCTTCTTCAATTGGGGCTTTGTCTCAGTATTAACAATCAATTCCCATTTCAAAAGCTTGTGTGGTGTTTACAACTTTTGTGTTAACACTTCATCTTATCTCAAAAGCCTATATTGACAGCTTGTGTCGTTGAGGCTTTTTAGATTTTTAAACCCAGTATGTCATGTATTAATAAAGTCAGAATTCTGTTCATAGGATGGTGTATCTTTCTGAAATATGGCTTTTCCTTTACACCCCCTTGACCAAAAAATGAGCTGGAACATCTAGACAGAGTTTGGTCAATATTCCTCATGAGGTTACAATAGCATATTAATTTCACGAGATGCACAATCATGTGCTGCATGAAAATTCCTTTGAAGTCATCCTAGGACAATGTTTGCCTTATTTTAAATTGAACACAATTTAAAAGGATGATAAGTACATAGTCATGCAATGAGCGAAACAACATGTCCAATCGGCAGATGTACGTTCCGTGGTGGTGAGTTATTCATACGCGTCAAGGAGACGTCAGTTGAAACTAGTTGAAGCTTGACACGCTGTTCCTTCGATCCGGCGTGTGTATAGATGCGTGTTGTCGTAAAGGCCTTGCCAGGTACTCAGTTGATTCCTTCTTTATCCGCGGTGTCTTCCTCCTTCGCTGAAGTAACTCGTTGATCTTTCCTTGTTTCGGTTGTTGCTTTTCGCAAATCCAATTCCTGATGCGTTGCCAAGCAACGTGTGGAAGAGCCGGCGACACCGTCTGACTGACCATCATCAGTAATTCGATCGCATCCATTTCCTGTGTCGTGCTCCAAGCTGGGTCTTGAAAGACAGTGTACGACTGCATCTTGTATTGCTCCTCCTTTTCGGTATCTCGCAGGACATCTTTTGATATTGTCTATGGAGACAGTTTTAAGAATATGCTTGCCATTCGGCTGGTTAATATGTATTAGAACTGTCCTTTCGTTAATAATAGAATGTATTTGAACAGGTTTTTTCCACTTCGGTCTTAAACCAGGTTTCTGCTCGAACTTCTTTTCCTGTACCCATTCTCCTACTATGGGTTGCCATGCTTTATTTGTCAATTTTTTCTGCCTATTTGCTTCCCTTATCCTCTGATCAATTCGATGAATCTCCTCTGTTACTTTTTTAAACAAATTCTTAACTGTCGCTGTCGGGTCAAGGACTCAGAGTGTGGAGAGGCAATAAAAGAACTATGGGTAAGTGGTGTATGCATCTCAACCCCATACATCAGATAATATGGAGTTTTAGGGGACACTGTCCCTGATGCAGATGTGGGCACATTATTGAGTGATAGCTGCACCTCCGGAATGATGGTGATCCACTTATTCCCTCTCATTCTCAACAGTTTGACCAATAGCTTTTTTACTTCCTGCTTTTTATGTTCCACCAGCCCCGCTGATTGCGGATGACGCGGCGTGCTGTGCTCTAAGCCAACCCCCCTTTGTTCGCAGTAGTCTTTGAAGACCTTAGATACAAAGGCTCTGCCTTTATCGGAGTGTAAGATTTTGGGTGCACCAGCTACAGTAATTATATCAGAAATAGGCCTGGCAAGTGCGTTTTCCTAAACAGTTTTTGTGGGGACCAGCCAGCAGAAGGAAGTGCATCCATCTACATAAACAAGAACATGTCTATATCCCAAAGACGGGGGAAGTGGTCCAATAAAGTCAATAAATAATTTTTCCATTGGCTCATCAGCTTTCACAGGAGCCAATGGTGGTGGCTTAATTAGTGATGACTTATTGGTTAAATAGCATGGCTCACAATTTGCCACGTATGTTTTACAGGCTTTAAGCATGCCTGGCCACCAATATAAGGGGGTCAATTTGCAGAATGTTGTTCTGGCACCACAATGTGCTTGACTTATGCCCTCGTGAGCTTCTTTTACAAGCTGTTCTTGTTTGTGTCTCGGGGGTACCTCTCGGTTTCCTTTGGGCAACTTAACTAGTACAATACCCGTAGGGGTTTCCGAGTAAAAGTACTTTGGTGGATTCTCTTTTGTCGGGTCTAATAGCTGAATCAGTTCCTCATCCTGATTAGCTGCCCGTTCTGCCCTAGTGATTACACAAACGTTGGCAGACCCCTCTCGAGGGGGTGTCATGCAGACCGAACATTTCGCTTGTTTGTCTGCAAGGCTGTTTCCTTTTGAGTGTACTGTCCCAGTGGTATGCCCGTTTACATGAATCACCTGACAATTCTTTTTCTCCATTCTCGAATGCAGAATATCTTCCCACAGTGTGGGTTTAATAAGGTCTGCTTTCTATAAAGCATTCCGTAATGCTGCGGCTTCAGCATGTTGTGCTGTCATATGGCCAAGGGGTATAGACAGTAATTCTTCTGGATAAAAAGAATAGGAATCTCAAAGTCCCTACTGCTATCCCCATCCCAGCTGAGGATTGTTGGGATGTCTCTTTTTTCATTGTCATTGACGATCCATCACAGTAAATAACTTGATGGTATTCTGTAAGTGATCTCATAGGTATTTGTCTGATTCCCTCCTCTGTATCATCATCCTCTATGATGGGGAGATGCTCTATCTTTGCACATTGATTTGTATGGTGCTGTAGATAAGGATAGTATTTATTAATGAGTTGCTCGAGGAGGTCTTTGCCTCCCCCCTCTAGGCAAGAGTGATCAAGCTGTGTTTGAACATGTTTTTCCCTGTCATCCTGGTTTGTGGATGCTTCTACAGGTCTGGTTGAAACTTTAAGGTAATGTTTCATGTCTAGTTGTCCTATAATGAGGGAACAGGCCAATTGTGGTACCAGTCCTACATCTAGGGTCACCGTGATTCCATATATAGTAATAGGTATCTTGTAAAAATTAATTATTTTGGTTTTGTCTTGTGTGAATCCCACTAATGATTTTTTTTACAAATTGGGCTTCCCAAACCTGTCCACTTAGTTTTTATAATTGCAGGATCTCTTACAGTGTAACCAGCTCCTGTATCAAACAGGGCTTTCACTTGTGTGTTTGTGGGCAAGGTTGCCAAGGCATAGGGGAATTCAAGAGGCCCTGGCTGGGAGCCAGGCCTTCAATTCTGGGATTGTTCATCCTCAGGATCCTGAGCTTCATTTGCTGCTTTATCTTTAATTATTTTAACTGATTTTTGTTCCTCCCTCTTGGGGGTTTCATGTTTTCCAGATCCCTGAGGGGGTTTGTCAGACCATTTACTTTCTTGACGATCCTCCTGTTGAGGTGGACGTTGGTTCTGCCGGGAATCTTTTTAATCCCAATTTCGGTTTTCTCGGTACCCTCCAATGGCTCTTTAATAGTTTTGGCCAGTGTAAAAGCTGTCCCCATAGGGAGTCCACTGTCCTTCGGTTTCCTTTTGAGGTCTAGCCCCTTGTCTATCCCATCTTTCTGGGGAGAGATCTGTCTCGTATTGTGGGCGAGTTGGGGGTGTAAACCTTCTGGAATACCCTCTTGGGGGATCCCGAGCCACGAATTTGTGTCTGGGCAGGGTGGACTTGAGACTTGGGTTTATACAGTCCTTCTTTCTGAGTACCAAAGGTACCTTCTCCAGTTTTTTTTTATCCCTAGTTTCTGATCTCATTATAGGTTTAGTTTGGGGTAGACCTAAGAGGTCATGATTTAATTGGATAATGCAATTGACATTATCCCATCTTTGTTGGTTATCTCGATAATCATTTAGAGCACCCTCACAGGCAAGTTTGAGGGCTGTATTTTGATATTGATTGGCCAGGCAACCATGAACAATGTCCCAATTATTATGTGTAAGTACTTTGTCTAATCTGTAGGCAGCTACCAGCCCTTTAGTTGTGGCTGTATTAGTGAGTATTTCCTTGATGGAACCCATTACATGCCCTCCCTGAGTTGCCATGAGAACATAAGCGTATATTTGAACCCAGTTGTTGCACTGGTTTAATGGGGGAATTAAGTCTGAACTTAGTATCATTTGCAGTAGTTGCCTCAGGTGTTGGCCATTCCAATCTTGGCAACAGATTTCCACTTTATCAAGGTTAGTTAGAATCCAGCAGGTTTTTTCCTGGCTGGTGTTTCCCGGTCTACCACACATTATGTAGATAGAGCTCAGGTTTACTTGACCTAGGGGTGCAATTTGTGGTTGCTGGGGTTGGTTTACTGAACCATTAATCATTGCGCCTCCAGCATTTAAATAAGAGTGAGCTAGTGCCTGTCGGCATTGATTATAATGGATTCTAAGCTGTCTATAGTTTTCTCGAAGATTGTTGTCATTTATTTCATCATGAGTTTGCCACCTTAACCGGAATCCATGGCCCCCAGAAGCATAGGCTGCTCTGGGTCCTGCTATTCGGCCATGGTTGCCACCACCTTGTTGGGCATCAACTGAAGGGATAATTACTAGTCCTAGCCCTTTTCGGGCTACCCCAGATCAGGCGTATTCCCCAGACGTTCACCTTCAACTAAAGTTAGAGATAGCCAAATTCTATAAGATGCTTAATTGGGTCTAAAGGTTCAGGCTATCTCTCTCTAAAGGAAAGGAACGACTTGAAGATGTTACAGTCTTCCAGATAGCACTTTTAATAAGTTTAACTAGACTGTAACCTTCTGGATATTATGAGGGTCTGGAAACCCTCCCCCCCGCCCCCGCCAGAATTCTGCAACTCCTCACAAAAGAGTGTACAGAAATTGAGTTCGTGAGTTTGATACAGAAATACTACTTGAGACAATTCTAAAAATATATAGATTTATTTAAGAGCTGACATACAGTTAACAGCTGATGAGTCAATCGCGACTTTAACAGTTCAAAATACAAATAGCTTACATTTCTTATTCTCAGAGATCCTTATTCTGAAATCTTAACTTTGTTACACTTATACATTTCTTATTATTTCTAATCCAGAATATCCACCAAAATCAAATAAGAGTACCTCTTGATCCCCGAGACTCAGAGTTAAAAACTTACAGAACCTGCCTCTGAAGTTGAGAATCGCTTGCCCCTTCCAGCGACTTCTGACTTTCTATTTGAAAAGCTCTATTTTTATACCTTTTTTAGTGGTTTATGCTTTGAAGTTTTCTGCTGAGGTAAGCTAATTATCCCTAGTCATCTTCTGTTGAATTCTTTTCTATTCTGTTCACTTTCAGAATCCTGTCTGTTGTGTAGGTGTTTCACTTGTCATAAAAAACTATATGACAGTCGTATTTATTTGATGCCGTTCTTACGAAGTTCTTTCCATTCAATTCTTAATATTGGCTTAACTGGTTATAATCAGACGTCGTGTCTCCTAACTATTTCATTTTCAATACAAAAACCATGTGATTGCTTGGTGTCATCTATTGATGTAATATTTTCAAAGTCTTCTGCAGGTACTTTTTACAATATGTAAATCAAAAACACTTCAACTCGGATGTTTGTTGCATTTCTTAGCTACTTCAATTGGTTGTATATATAATTGTGTTTCCTGTTTCTCATTTGATGTTACTTTTACAAAGGCACATGGTTTTTTAAGGTTCTGTGTTTCTGCCCAAAGTGGGGGAGGTGGAACCAGTTCAAACCGGATGGTTTGCACCTGGGCAGGGCCGGGACCGATGTCCTAGGGGGAGTGTTTGCTAGTGCTCTGGGGGAGGGTTTAAACTAAAATGGCAGGGGGTTGGGACCCTGAACAAGGGGACAGAGGAAAGGAAAACAAGGATAAAAGCAAAAGATAGGAAGGAGAAAAACAAAAGTGGCACTCAGAGAAATCAACAGTTTAAATCAAACATGGCCACAGTAAATAATAATTCTAATAGGTCTAAGAGCGTTAAAAAAACAAGCCTGAAAGCTTTGTGTCTTAATGCAAGGAGCATTCATAATAAGGTGGATGAATTAGCTGCGCAAATAGAGGTAAATGAATATGATTTGATTGGGATTACGGAAACATGGCTCCAGGGTGGCCAAGGCTGGGAACTCAACATCCAGGGGTATTCAATATTCAGGAAAGATAGGCAAAAAGGAAAGGGAGGTGGGGTAGCATTGCTGGTTAAAGAAGGGATTAACACAATTGTAAGGAAGGATATTAGCTCTGATGATGAGGAATCTGTATGGGTAGAACTGAGAAATACCAAGGGGCAGAAAACGTTAGTGGGAGTGGTATATAGACCTCCAAACAGTAATGCGGAGGTTGGGGATGGCATTAAAAGGGAAATAAGCATGCAATAAGGGCACAGCAGTCATCATGGGTGACCTTAATCTACATATAGATTGGGCTAACCAAATTAGTAACAATACTGTGGAGGAGGAATTCCTGGAGTGTTTACGGGATGGTTTCCTGGACCATATGTCAAGGAACCAACCAGAGATCAGGCCATCTTAGACTGGGTATTATGTAACAAGAAAGGATTAATTAGCAATCTTGTTGTACGAGGCCCCTTGGGTTGGAGCGATCATAATATGATCGAATTCTTCATTAAGATGGAGAATGAAGTAGGTGACTCAGAGACTAGGGTCCTAAATATAAATAAAGGAAACTACAATGGTCTGAGGCACGAGTTGGGTAGGATTGATTGGGGAATGTCACTCAAAGGGCTGACAGTGGATAGGCAATGGCAAACATTCAAAGACCACATGGATGAACTACGGAATTTGTTCATCCCAGTTTGGCATAAAAATAAAACAAAAAAGGTGACTCAACCGTGGCTAACACGGGAAATTAGGGATAGCATAAGATCCAAGGAGAGGACATATAAATTGACCAGAAAAAGCAGTAAACCTGAGGATTGGGAGCAGTTTAGGATTCAACAAAGGAGGACAAAGGGATTAATTAAGAAAGGGAAAATAGAATATGGGAGTAAGCTTACACGGAACATAAAAACTGACTGTAAAAGCTTCTATAGATATGTGAAGAGAAAAAGATTGGTGAAGTCAAGCGTAGGTCCCTTGCAGTCAGAATCAGGGGAATTTATAATGGGGAACAATGAAATGGCAGAACAATTAAATACATATTTTGGTTCTGTCTTCACAAAGGAGGACACAAATAGCCTCCTAGAGATGTCGGGGAACATAGGGTCTGATGGAAGGGAGGAACTGAAAGAAATCAGTATTTGTAGGGAAATGGCGTTAGGGAAATTGATGGGATTGAAGGCCGATAAATCCCCAGGGCCTGATAATCTCCATCCTAGGGCCTGATAATCTACATCCTAGGGTACTTAAGGAAGTGGCCCTAGAAATAGTAGATGCATTGCTGATCATCTTCCAACATTCGATGGAATCTGGAACAGTACCCATGGATTGGAGGGTAGCTAATGTTACCCCACTATTCAAAAAAGGTGGTAGAGAGAAAACGGGGAATTACAGACCGGTAAGCCTGACATCGGTAGTGGGGAATATGCTAGAGTCCATTGTAAAAGATGTAATTGCAGAGCACTTGGAAAACAGTGACAGGATCGGACAAAGTCAACATGGATTTACAAAAGGTAAATCGTGCTTGACTAATCTACTGGAATTTTTTGAGGATGTAACTGGTAAAATGGATAAGGGAGAACCAGTGGATGTGGTGTATTTGGACTTTCAGAAGGCTTTCGATAAGGTCCCGCATAAGAGATTAGCGTGCAAAATTAAGGCACATGGGATTGGGGGCAAGGTATTGACTTGGATAGAGAACTGGTTGGCGGACAGAAAGCAAAGCACTGGAATAAACGGGTCTTTTTCCGAGTGGCAGGCAGTGACTAGTGGGGTACCACAGGGATTGGTCCTTGGACCCCAGCTATTCACAATATATATTAATGATCTACACAAGGGAACTCGATGTAATATCTCCAAATTTGCAGACGACACAAAGCTGGGTGGGCGTGTGTGCTGTGAGGAGGATGCCGAGAAACTCCAGGATGATTTGGACAGGTTGAGTGATTGGGCAAAAGCATGGCAGATGCAATATAATGTGGATAAATGTGAGGTTATCCACTTTGGTGGCAAAAACAGGGAGGCAGATTATTATCTGAATGGCAATAGATTGGGAGAAGGGAAAGTTCAGCGAGACCTGGGTGTCCTTGTGCACCAGTCGCTGAAGGTAAGCATGCAGGTGCAGCAGGCGGTTAAGAAGGCAAATGGTATGTTGGCCTTCGTAGCGAGACGGTTTGAGTACAGGAACAAGGATGTCTTGCTGCAGTTGTACAGGGCCTTGGTGAGACCACATCTTGAGTATTGTGTGCAGTTTTGGTTGCCTTATCTGAGGAAGGATGTTCTTGCCATGGAAGGAGTTCAGCGAAGATTCACCAGGCTGATACCTGGGATGGCAGGAATGACGTATGAGGAGAGATTGGGTCGATTGGGCTTGTACTCGCTGGAGTTTAGAAGAATGTGAGGGGATCTCATTGAAACTTATAAAATCCTGACAGGACTGGGCAGACTAGATGCAGGAAGGATGTTCCCGATGGTCGGGGAGTCCAGAACCAGGGGTTACAGTCTAAGGATAAGGGGTAAGCCATTTAGGACAGAGATGAGGAGGAATTTCTTCACCCAGAGAGTGGTGAACCTGTGGAATTCTCTACCACAGAAGGCAGTAGAGGCCAATACATTAAATATATTCAAGAAGGAGTTGGATGTATTTCTTAAGGCTAAAGGGACCAAGGGGTATGGGGAGAAAGCAGGGACCGGGTACTGAATTTGGATGATCAGCCATGATCGCATTGAATGGCGGAGTAGGCTCGAGGGGCCGAATGGCCTACTTCTGCGCCTATCTTCTATGTTTCTATGTGTTAGTTTTTAACACTTGGGCATTGCTATTGTGTTGGTTCCAAAGTGCAGACTCCTTGGAAGCAAGCCTTTGCTTCTTCAATAGGGTCTTTGTCTCAGTATTAACAATCAATTCCCATTTCAAATCCTTGTGTGGTGTTTACAACTTTTGTGTTAACACTTCATATAATCTCGAAACCCTGTATTGACAGCTTGTGTCATTTGAGGCTTTTTAGATTTGTAAACTCAGTATGTCATGTATTAATAAGGTCAGAATTCTGTTCATAGGATGGTGTATCTTTCTGAAATATAGCTTTTCCTTTACAATGGCACCTCCATTATTTCTTAACACTCGTCATATAGATTCTATCCTTGACCCCTCCAGGACATTCTGCTTAACCAATACTGCCACACCACCTCTCTTTCCTTCCCTATCTTTCCTGAACACCTTATAACCAGGAATATTTAATACCCAATCCTGCCTTTTTTTGAGCCAGGTCTCAGTTATTGCCACAACATTATATTCCCATGTGGCTATTTGTGCCTGCAGCTCACTTACGGTGTTTACTATGCTTTGTGCGTTCATATACATACACTGTAAAGCCATCTTAGACCATCCTATATTCTCTCTTAGTTTGACCCCATCTAATAACTTACTATTTCTTACTTTAGTGCTCTCTGCCTCTCCCAATCCTTTGAGCACTTTATTTCCCCTTTCTCATGTTACATCCTGGTGTCCATCCCCCTGCCAAATTAGTTTAAACCCTCCCCCAACAGCACTAGCAAACCTCCCCGCGAGGATATTGGTTCTGGCCCTGTTGAGGTGCAACGCGTCCGACCTGTACAGGTCCCACCTCCCCCAGAACCAGTCGAATGCCCCAGGAATCTGAAACCCTCGCTGCTGCACCACCTCTCCAGCCACGCATTCATCTGCTCTACCCTCCTATTTCTATACTTACTTGCACGTGACACCAGGAGTAATCCAGAGAATTCCCTAGATTCCAGAACAGTCCCCAAGGATTAGAAGGTAGCAAACATAACCCTGCTATTTAAGAAAGGAGGAAGAGAAAAAACGGGAAAATATAGGCCAGTTAGCCTGACATCAGTCGTAGGCATAATGCTAGAATCTATTATTCGGGATGTGGTAACAGGGCACTTAGAAAATCGTAATATGATTAGGCAGAGTCAACATGGTTTTATGAAAGGGAAATGAAGATGTAACTTGTAGGATGGATAAGGGGGAACCAGTGGATGTAGCGTATTTGGATTTTCAAAAAGCATTCGATAAAGTGCCACACAAGAGGTTATTACACACAATTTGGAGTCATGGGATTGGGGGTAATATTAGTATGGATTGAGGATTGGTTAATGGACAGAAAACAGAGAGTAGGAATAAACGGGACTTTTTCGGATTGGCAGGCTGGACCTAGCGGGGTACTGCAAGGATCAGCACTTGGACCTCAGCTATATACAATCTATATCAATGACACGGATGAAGGGACTGAGTGTAACGTATCCAAGTTTGCTGATGATACAAAGTTAGGTGGGAAAGTAAGCTGTGAGGACGCAAAGAGGCTGCAGAGAGATATAGACAGGTTGACTGAGTGGGCAAGAACATGGCAAATGTAATACAAGGTGTGGAAATGTGAAGTTATCCACTTTGATAGGAAAAACAAAAAAGCAGAATATTTTTTGAATGGTGAGAGATGGAAATGTTTGCATTCAGAGGGACCTGGGTGTCCTTGGACATGAATCACAGAAAGTTAACATGCAGGTACAGCAAGCAATCAAGAAAGCAAATGGTATGTTAGCTTTTGTTACAAAGGGATTAGAGTATAAGAGTAAATAAGTCTTACTACAATTATACAGAGCATTGGTGAGGCCACACCTGGAGTACTGTATACAGTTCTGGTCTCCTTACCTAAGGAAAGACATACTTGCCTTAGAGGGAGTTCAATGAAGGTTCACTGGACTGCTTCCTCGGATGAGGGGATTATCCTATGAGGAGAGATTGAATTGACTCAGCCTATGTTCCCTGGAGTTTAGAAGAATGAGAGATGAGCTAATTGAATCATATAAAATTCTTAAGGGGCTTGACGGTGTTAATACTGGGAAAATGTTTGTCCTGGCTGAGGAATCTAGAATATGGGTGTCACAGTCTCAGAATAAGGGGTAGGCCATTTACTACTGAGATGAGGAAAAATTTCTTCACTGAGGGTTGTGAATCTTTGGAATTCTCTACCCCAGAGAGCTGTGGATGCTCAATCATTGAGTATATTCAAGACAGAGGTCGAGAACCTTTTGGGAATTAAGGGATATGGGGATAGTGCGGGAAGGTGGAGTTGAGGTCGAAGATCAGCCATGAACTTGCTGAATGGCGGAGCAGGCTCGAAGGGCCAAATGGCCTACTCCAGCTCCTATTTCTTATGTTCCTATGACTAATGATTGAATTTTTTGAGGAGGTAACAAGGAGGGTCGATGAGGGTAGCGCAGCTGATGTAGTCTACATGGATTATAGCAAGGCTTTTGACAGGGTCCTACATGGCAGACTGGTCAGAAAAGTAAAAGCCTATGGGATCTAAGAGAAAGTGACAAGTTGGATCCAAAATTGGCTCAGTGGCAGGAAGAAGGGTAACAGTCGACGGGTGTTTTTGTGACTGGAAGGCTGTTTCCAGTGGGGTTCCACAATCCTAAGTCCCTTGCTTTTTGTGCTATTTATCAATGATTTAGACTTCAATGTAGGGGGCATGATTAAGAAGTTTGCAGATGATACAAAAATTGTCCGTGTGGTTGATAGTGAGGGAGAAAGCTGTAGACTGCAGGAAGATATCAATGGACTGGTCAGGTGGGCAGAGAAGTGGCAAATGGAATTCTATCCGGAGAAGTGTGAGGTAATGCATTTGGGGAGGGCTAACAAGGCAAGGGAATACACTATAAATGGTAGGATACTGAGAAATTTATAGGAACAGAGGGGCCTTGGAGTGCATGTCCACAGATCTCTGAAGGTAGCAGGACAGGTAGGTAAGGTGGTTAAGAAGGCATACGGGATAATTTATTAGCCAAGGCATAGAATATAATAGCAGGGCAGTTATGCTAGAACTGTATAAAACACTGTTAGGCCACAGCTAGAGTACTGTGTACCATTCTGGTCACCACATTACAGGAAAGATGTGATTGCACTAGAGAGGGTACAGAGGAGTTTTGCGAGGATGTTGCCAGGACTGGAGAATTTTAGCTATGAGGAAAGATTGGATAGGCTGGGGTTGTTTTCTTTGGAACAGAGGAGGCTGAGGGGAGACTTAATGGAGGTGCATAAAATTGAGGGGTCTTGATAGAGTGGATAGGGAGGACCTATTTCCCATAACAGAGAGGGGGCATAGATTTAAAGTAACTGGTAGAAAGATTAGAGGTGAGTTGAGGAGAATTTTTTTCACCCAGAGGGTGGCGGGGGTGTGGAACTCTCTGCTTGTAAGGGTGGTAGAGACAAAAACCCTCATCACATTTAACAAGTACTTAAATATGCACTTGAAGTGCCGTAACCTACAGGGCTACGGACCAAAAGCTGGAAAGTGGGATTAGGCTAGATAGCTCATCTTTGGCCGGCACAGATACGATGGCCCGAATGTCCTCTTTGTGCCATTCATTTCTATGATTCCATGCGAATCGCCTCAACCACTCTATGTGCTAGTGAGTTCCACATTATAAGCACTCCCCGAGTATCAGATTTCCAGCATCCGCAGTATTTTGCTATTGCTCCGAGTAAAGAAGTTCCCCCTGAATTCCTATTGGGTCTATTAGTGACTATCTTATATTTATGGCCTCTAGTTTTGGACTCTTTTTTTTCCCCCCCCACCCCATAAGTGGATAAATTTTTTCTACGCCTACCCTATCAAACCCCTTCATAATTTTAAAGACCTTTATCAGCTCACTTCTCAGTCTTCTCTTTTCTAAAGAGCCCCAACCTGGTCAGTCTTTCCTGATAGTTGTACTCACTCAGTTTTGGTATCATTATTTAATTTTTTTTTTCAATTTTCTCCAGTGCTTCCATATCCTTTTTGTAATATAGAGACCAAATAACTGACAAAAAGGAACACCATAGTAAGTTGGGGCGAAGCTTGTGTGGAGCATGAAGGCTGGTGTGGAGCATGAAGGCTGGCATGGACCTGTTGGGCCAAATAGCCTGTTTCTGTGCTGACAATTCTGTGTAAAATACGTTAAACATTCATCCATTGGCATCACCAATAGTAATTTCTAGGCTTTGGTCTCACAATGAATCACTATCAATATTATAGTAATAAAAAGTGTGATTTGCTATCCTCTGCCTTGGGAGCCAGAATCTTAAATAAAAAGTAGATATACTTAATATATTTTCAGTGAAAAAGTGAGCGTACACTTATCTACAAAAAAAATCAGTATACTGTACTCTCCACTACAGCCCTGATTGTTATATTGTGTGACAAGTAAGGGCCACCAATAAACAGTTTTTTACAAATTCATTCATGAGATGTGAGCATCGCTGGCAAGGCCAGCATTTATTGCCCATCCCTAATTGCCCTTGAGAAGGTGGTGGTGAGCCGCCTTCTTGAACCGCTGCAGTCCGTGTGGTGAAGGTACTCCCACAGTGCTGTTAGGGAGGGAGTTCCAGAATTTTGACCCAGCGACGATGAAGGAACGACGGGCGATATATTTCCAAGTCAGGATGGTGTGTGACTTGGAGCGGAACTTGGAGGTGGTGGTCCTCCTATGCACCTGCTGCCCTTGTTCTTCTAGCTGGGAGAGGTCGCGGGTTTGGGAGGTGCTGCCGAAGAAGCCTTGGCGAGTTGCTGTTGTGCATCTTGTAGATGATAAACACCGCAGCCACGGTACGCCGGTGATGGAGGGAGTGAATGTTTAAGGTGGTGGATGGGGTGCCAATCAAGTGGGCTGCTTTGTCTTGAATGGTGTCGAGCTTCTTGAGTGTTGTTGCAGCTGCATTCATCCAGGCAAGCGGAGAGTATTCCATCACACTCCTTACTTGTGCCTTGTAGATGGTGGAAAAGCCTTGGGGAGTTAGGTGAGACACTCGCCGCAGAATATCTAGCGTGTGACCTGCTCTTGTTGCCACAGTATTTATGTGGCTGGTACAGTTTAGTTTCTGGTCAATGGTGACCCCCAGGATGTTGATGGTGGGGGATTCGGCGATGGTAATGCCGTTGGATGTCAAGGGGTGGTGGTTAGACTCTCGCTTGTTGGAGATAGTCATTGCCTGGCACTTAAGTGGCAGGTAACATTTGCACCACACATCAGCCCAAGCCTGAACGTCATCCATGTCTTGTTGCATACGGGCATGGACTGCTTCATTATCTGAGGAGTTGTGAATGGCACTGAACACTGTGCAGTCATGAGCGAACATCCCCATTTCTGACCTTATGTTGGAGGGAAGGTCATTGATGAAGCAGCTAAAGATGGTTGGGCCTAGGACACTGCCCCGAGGAACTCCTGCAACAATGTCCTAGGGCTGTGATGATTGACCTCCAACCCCCACAACCATCTTCCTTTGTGCTAGGTATGACTCCAGCCAGTGGAGAGTTTTCCCTCCTGATTCCCATTAACTTCAGTTTTACTAGGGCTCCTTGATGCCACACTCACTCAAATGCTGCCTTGATGTCAAGGGCAGTCACTCTCGCCTCACCTCTGGAATTCAGCTCCTTTGTCCATGTTTGGACCAAGGCTGTCATGAGGTTGGGAGCCGAGTGGTCTTGGCGGAACCCAAACTGGGCATCAGTGAGCAGGTTATTGGTGAGTAAGTGCTGCTTGATAGCACTGTCAATGACACCTTCTATCACTTTGCTGATGATTGAGAGTAGACTGATGGGGCGGTAATTGGCCAGATTGGATTTGTCCTGCTTTTTGTGGACAGGACATACCTGGGCAGTTTTCCACATTGTCGGATAGATGCCAGTGTTGTAGTTGTACTGGAACAGCTTGGCTAGAGGTGCGGCTAGTTTTGGAGCACAAGTCTTCAGCACGACAGACGGGATGTTGTTGGGGCCCATAGCCTTTGTTGTATCCAATGCGCTCAGCCGTTTCTTGATATCACATGGAGTGAATCGAATTGACTGAAGACTGGCTTCTGTGATGGTGGGGACCTCAGGAGGAGGCCGAGATGGATCATCCACTCGGCATTTCTGGCTGAAGATGGTTGCAAATGCTTCAGCTTTGTCTTTTGCACTCACGTGCTGGGCTGAATAAGTGAAATTGCAAATTTATTAAATCATATTTTGCGAATATTACTGGTACTTTTGGGGTTGAATTCTGTGCCTATTTACATGAACATTGTAAATGAGTGTCTTTAATTATATGTTTTAGTTATGTATTCAATTATTAAGGTGAGAACACACAGCAAGACGATAGGTGATATACCTATCAATTCATCCAATGAAAAGCGACGAGTTAAGAAAGTAACTATAGGTTTTTATTGGCTAAATAACAGAGCCCACCCTCGTGGGTGATCGGATACAACAAGGAGGAATGCCAGCCAGTCGACTACCTTTATACCTGGGCAGGTAGGTGGAGTCATGGGCGGAGTCAGCAGTGGTCAGCCCAGGTATAGCAGCGTGACAAGAGGCGACCTCGTATAGTGATACAACAGTGTGAACAGTGATAACCATAGAGTAACGATATAACAGTGATAACTATAGTGTAACGATAGTGAACGATAAAAGTGGTTTACCACATTCACCCCTTGTTTAGATTTGAGTCCGGCGGGGTGAAGTGTACTACCAGTTCTGTTATGTCAGTCTGTCCGGAGGCCTCGTAAGCCTTCCTGATCGTCGCAGCGGCGGTGTTGCATTATCCGGTGTTAATGCTGGTGTCTGCGTGGTCGCCGAAGGCTCGTGGGGTTCCAGCATGCCGTCTACCTGGTCTGGAATTGGGGGGGTGGTTGGGGGGGGTGAAGGTGGTGTCTCCGGAGTGCCCGAGGGTGCGAGGTCTCGTAAGGAAACTGTGTCCTCCCGCCCGTCTGGGTATGCCACATAGGCGTACTGGGGGTTGGCGTGCAGGAGGTCCACCCTCTCGACCAGGGGGTCCGTTTTATGGGCCCTCACGTGCTTTCGCAGCAAGACGGGCCCCGGAGAGGTCAGCCAGGTTGGTAGCGTGGTTCCCGTAGTCGACTTCCTGGGGAAAGCAAACATTCGTTCATGGGAGGTGGCGTTGATGGCAGTGCAAAGTAGTGACCGGGTGGAATGCAGCGCTGCCGGGAGGACTTCCTGCCAGCGGGAGGTTGGGAGGCCCTTAGACTTTAAGGCTAAGAGGACGGCCTTCCATACCGTCGCGTTTTCTCTTTCTACCTGGCCGTTCCCTCGGGGGTTGTAGCTGGTGGTCCTGCTTGCAGCAATACCTCTCGCTAGTAGGAACTGACGGAGTTCCTCGCTCATGAAGGAGGAGCCCCGGTCACTATGTATATAGTTTGGGAACCCGAACAAGGCGAAGAGGTCGTTCAGGCATTTAATGACCGTGGTACTGGTCATGTCTGGGCAGGGGAAGGCAAAGGGGAAACGGGAGTACTCATCAACAATGTTGAGGAAGTACACATTACGGTCAGAGGACGGGAGGGGCCCCTTAAAGTCGATGCTCAGACGCTCGAAGGGGCGGGTGGCCTTGATCAGGCTTGCTCTGTCCGGCCTAAAGAAGTGCGGTTTGCACTCGGCACAGGTCTAGCAGTTCCTGGTCATGGTCCTGACCTCCTCGATGGAGTAGGGCAGGTTGCGGGCCTTAATGAAGTGGTAAAGTCTGGTGACCCCGGGGTGGCAGAGGTCGTTGTGGAGGGTCTGAAGTCTATCACTTTGCGCGCTGGCGCATGTAATTCGTGACAGAGCATCGGGGGGTTCGTTCAGCTTACCTGGCCGGTACAAGATATCATAATCGTAGGTGGAGAGCTCGATTCTCCACCTCAAGATCTTGTCATTCTTGATTTTGCCCCTCAGCTTGTTATTAAACATAAAAGCGACCGAACGTTGGTCGGTAAGGAGGGTAAATCGTTTGCCTGCCAGGTAGTGCCTCCAGCGTCGTACCGCCTCCACAATCGCCTGGGCCTCCTTCTCGACCGACGAGTGTCGGATCTCAGGGCCCTGTAGGGTCCTTGAGAAGAAGGCCACCGGTCTCCCCTCCTGGTTAAGGGTGGCGGCTAGGGCGAAGTCGGATGCATCGCTCTCGACTTGGAAGGGGATGGACTCATCCACTGCGTGCATAGTGGCCTTGGCAATGTCTCCCTTAATGAGGGAGAAGGCTGCGCACGCTTCCTCCGTAAGGGGGAAGGATGTGGACTTCATGAGGGGTCTGGCTTTGTCCGCATAATTGGGCACCCATTGGGCATAGTAGGCGAAGAGCCCCAGGGTTCTCTTCAGTGCCTTTGGACAGTGGGGGAGGGGTAGCTCCATGAGGGGGCGCATTCTTTCGGGGTCGGGGCCGATGACTCCGTTCTCTACTACACAGCCGAGGATGGCAAGGCGCGAGGTGTTAAACACACATTTATCCTTATTGTAGGTGAGGTTCAGCCGTTGGGCCGTACGGAGGAATCTCTCCAGATTAACATCGTGGTCCTGCCGGTCGCGGCCGCAGATGGTGACGTTATCTAGATAGGGGAACGTGGCGTGCAGCCCGTTCTGGTCAACCATCCGGTCCATCTCCCTTTGGAAGACCGAAACCCCGTTGGTGACGCCGAAGGGAACCCTAAGGAAGTGGTAGAGGCGGCCGTTCGCCTCGAAGGCTGTATACTGGCGGTCCTCAGGGCGGATAGGGAGTTGGTGATCGGCCGACTTAAGGTCGATGGTGGAGAATACCCGGTACTGCGCAATCTGATTGACCATATCCGATATGCGGGGAAGGGGGTATGCGTCCAGCTGGGTGTACCTGTTTATGGTCTGGCTGTAGTCGATGACCAGGCGGTTTTTATTGCCGGTCTTAACGACCACGATGGGCACGCCAGGGGCTGGTGCTCCCCTCGATGATGCCCTCCTTCAGGAGACGCTGCACCTCAGAGCTAATGAAAGCTCTGTCCCCGGCGCTGTACCGTCTGCTCTTGGTAGCGACGGGTTTGTAGTCGGGGGTGAGGTTAGCGAACAGGGAAGGTGGCGGGACCTTGAGGGTGGATAGGCCGCAGGTGTTACGCGGTGGGCGGTTTAAAATCTGCTGGTTGTCGACTGTGAGTGGGGGGAGGGGTCCGCCGTATGCTAGCGTGACGCTTTGGAGGTGGGATTGGAAGTCTAGGCCTAGTAGGACGGCAGCGCATAGCTGGGGCAGGACGAGGAGTTTAAAATTTTTATACTCCGTACCCTTAACCGACAGGGTCACAACACAGTAGCCGCTGATGTCTGTGGCGTGTGACCTCGATGCCATCGAGATCCGGTTGCGCGTTGGCAGGACAGGGAGGGAGTAGTGGCTCACCGTGTCTGGGTGGATGAAGCTCTCCGTGCTTCCGCTGTCGAACAGGCAGGTCGTGGCGTGGCCGTTTACTTTGATGTCCATCATCGACTTGGACAGGTGATGCGGGCGGGCCTGGTCCAGTGTGACGGAGGCTAGTGTATAGCTGAGCGAGTTGTTGTAGTCTGCGGTTGAGGCGGTAGTCGGGTCTAGAGGCACGGTGGCGGTCGGGCGTGGTGGGTAAAATGGCGTCTCCCACGAGGTTGGACAAAATGGCGGAGAAGATGGCTGCCCCCATAACTCACATGAGGCACTGCTGGTGTCGGTTGCCTGTATCAAAGATGGCCGCCCCCATGACTCACATGTGGGGTGCTGGCCTCTGTTGCCTTGAAGAAAGATGGCCGCCCCCACAGCTCGCATGAGGCACTGCTGGCCTCTGATGATCCACCTCTGCAGGCCTTAGCGAAGTGGCCTTTCTTCATGCAGTTTGAGCAGGTAGAGTTCCTGGCTGGGCAGCGCGACCTCGGGTGTTTTGCCTGGCCGCAGAAGAAGCAGCCGGCGGCCCGATCGCGGGGGTCCGATGTCGGAGCCGGTACTGGGGGTGGCGGTCTCGATCGGGTCCGGGACGCCGACGCTGAGGTATGTCCCAGGGGGGTTGCTGCGGGGGGTATCGCGGTCGGGGTCGGTCCCAAGTCCCAGGGTCGCGAGTTACAGTACCTTGAGTATGCCTCGAGGTCCCGATGGGCCACCTCTAGAGAGAGAGCGAGGGCTGCAGCTTTGTCCAGGTCGAGGTCCCTTGCTTCCAGTAGTCTTTGCCGTGAGTAGTCGGACCGCAGGCCTTTCACGAAGGCATCGCGGACATTGTCTTCAGTATTTTCTGCCGCCGTTACCGCTTTAAAGTTACAGTCTCTGCCGAGTGCTTGTAGCCCCCGTAAAAATTCCTCCACGGGCTCTCCTGGCTGTTGCGGGCGGGATCTTAGGAGGTGTCTGGCATACATGGAATTTACCGGGGTTTGGTACTGTCTTTTCAGCCGGTTGATGGCGTCCTCGTATGTTTTAAGGTCCCGGATGAGTGCGAATACTTTAGGGCTCACTTGGGCGTTCAGAACTCTTAGCATGGATTTCTGAGGCACGCCGGATTCTCCCAGGTAGGCTTCGAAGCAGCTCAGCCAGTGTTCGAAGTTGAGGGCTGAGTTTGCTGCCTGTGGGTTTAGATCCAGGTACGGTGGTCTGAGGGCTCGCAGCCAGGCCGGCTGCTGTGGCTGTTGTAGCTGGGCGTCTGGCTGGTCGCTTGGCTGGTCGTTTGACTGCTCAGTTGTCGACATTTTAAAATTTAGCCAATAAAATTGATATACCTATCAATTCATCCAATGAAAAGCGACGAGTTAAGAAAGTAACTATAGGTTTTTATTGGCTAAATAACAGAGCCCACCCTCGTGGGTGATCGGATACAACAAGGAGGAATGCCAGCCAGTTGACTACCTTTATACCTGGGCAGGTAGGTGGAGTCATGGGCGGAGTCAGCAGTGGTCAGCCCAGGTATAGCAGCTTGACAAGAGGCGACCTCGTATCGTGATACAACAGTGTGAACAGTGATAACCATAGAGTAACGATATAACAGTGATAACTATAGTGTAACGATAGTGAACGATAAAAGTGGTTTACCACAATAGGCAAGATGTTTTTGGTTACAGGAGACATCGTAGGATTGGGGATAGAGCTGTTGTGGGGTTTGGGAGCACAGGGTTTTATCACTGGGTTAGTGAACACTGAGGAGACAGGAGAGTAGTTGCTGGGCTTTGTACGAGTGGGGATGTCCAGAGTATGGATGGGTTTTGAGAGTTTTGTGGGGAGCGTGTCAGAATCTAGTACAACTGGGAAGTAATTGATAAGAACTGTGGAGTGAGGTATGTGAGCATTGTTATGTGATATGTGTTATGTGATATAGGAATAGTGGGAGGAGTTTCAGGTGTGGGAGGTACTAGGAGTGGAGTTTTGGAAAAGGGTGTTAAGAACAGCTAACTTTGTACTGTTGCACAAAGCCAGCACATAGAGCTACAGGCACACAAAGTGACCAAAGAACAGTGAACCTGCTGCCACAATGCCAGGACTGTATTAGCCCCTTGCATCTTTGAGACTCAGCTGTTCCTATTGCTGGTGTTCTTACAAAACTTATTTGTTAATTTTTTCTTCCCAAACTGAGCCATTAATATTTATTCTACTTTATGCAGCCTAAATTTCTCAATGTAATTCTTTCTGGGCTGGCTGCTCATTTATTTCAATTCTTTTCCACCTAAGCCACTCCTGTTTATCTCATTCTCTGCGAGAGTATGTGTGTATGTATTTCCAATTAGTGATTTAATATTCTTCACAGTCTGCATTATTCTTTATTTCATTAATGCTTTCCTGTGTGGACCATTCATCTATATCTATCTATAACATATTAAAGGCCTTGTGTGCATAATGCATTTCCTGTTTCTCCCATTTATTGCCTGTTGTCATACGTTTACCCAACATACTTCATTGATTAGTTCTGATTTGTTGCTGTTTATTTGAACCAAAGAGTCAGCAAACAGACGTGTAAGTGGCTGGAAAACTGCCAGGAAAGAAAGAAAGACTTGGATTTCTATAGCGCCTTACAAGACCACCGGACGTCCCAAAGTGCTTTACAGCCAATGAAGTACTTTTTGAAGTGTAGTCACTGTTGTAATGTAGGAAACAGTAAGAAAACAACCAGTCTTGAATGACCAGTCAGGAGAACCTACAAATAAAAAAAAAAAAGGGGGAAAAAAAGGTAAACCAAATGAGTCACAGACAGTTTGAAGTCCAGAAGTTGAGGGTAACTGTGGATGGGCAGTAAAAAACAGTCTTGCCAGCGACACCTTAAACCAATAACATCATTAAATGCAACATTTGCACCAGGAATCCAGAGTGAGCCAAAACCCCACATTCCACCAGCCGACCCTTAGGTTCCGTCTCCACAGTTTTGCCAAACCTCTGGTTCCCCTCAAGTGATGGCGGATCACAGGAACAACCCCCCATGCTGCCAAACCCCAGCACCGCAGTGCTGCCAAACCCCAGCACCGCAGTGCTGCCAAACCCCAGCACCGCAGTACTGCCAAATTCCAGGATAGTCCCTGTTCCCAGTGAAACTAATGCCTAGTACAGGAAACTTTGTGTTATCCGGAGGCTAAATGTCCGGCAAGCTCGAGCCACCGGCAAAAATCAGGAGCCGTTTTTTTTTCTTTTCGTTGCTTTTTTCTCAACAGTCAAGCTCTGCAAGGTCTGTAGCTAAGCAACAGCTTCAGCTAGAGTCGCTACAGAGACACTTGCCGACTGTTTAGAAGCTGTTGCTAAGCAACAGGGTTTGTTGATTCACACGGAGCTGAAAACCTCTGTGTTTCAACATTAGCGCTGGAGTGTCCGGCAGTTTTGAGGGAACGGCAACAGCTCGGTCCCGTCGGTGCCGGATAGCACAAAGTTTCCTGTACTAGGCTCTAGTGCAGCTAAACCCCATGTTGCTAAATGTCTGGTAACTACCTCCAACTCCAAGAGCGAATGAACATACAAATCAAAAACAATGTAAGTAAGTGGCTGGAAAACTGCCAATAAGAAAATGACCAATCTTGAATGACCAGTCAGGAGAACCTACAAATAAAAGAAAAATAGAAAAAGAAAAATAGAAAAAGAGTAAACCAACTGAATCTCAGTTTCAGTATCCTCAGCTTTAAAAATAGTAAGAAATAAAAATTAAATACATAGATAAAGGATTATATATTAAACAATAAAATACACTCATTTACAGTTTTCATAGAATAATGGACGATCGTGTAATATGATCCCCAAAACACCCAATAAAAATCCCAGAACGCCCCTCTTGCGCATCCCTGATTTTAATCACTCCACCGCTGCCGAGTTCCTAAGCTCTGGAATTCCCTCCCTAAACTTCCCCGCCTCTCTACCTCTCCTTCCCCCTTTAAGACATTCCTTAAACCCTACCTCTTTGACCAAGCTTTTGGTCATCTGCCCATATGTCTCCTTATGTGGCTCGGTGTCAAATTTTGTTTGATAACGCTCCTGTGAAATGCCTTGGGACATTTTGCTACGTTAAAGATGCTATATAAATATTTGTTGTTGTTGTAATAAAAATGGAAATTGACATTCTGAGGACCTTATGTTATCCCCTACATGACATAACATCCGTATTGCTATATTCTGAGCAACATCACAGGAGGTCTGCAACTTATATATTAAAAATCTTGGATCCAGTATGCACTTGCTGTTTGGGTCACCAGCTTCCTGTATCACAATTTTGTCGCACAGTTTGTGATGGAGTATTGTGCTATTTCTATCAAGCTTGTATTTTGCTATTGGTTTCAGTAAAGGTACTCATTTGGTCCTCCTCCTGAAGCAATCAGCCAAGTGGTGATGTGGCATCCCCAACATCCTCCGTCAGGCATCAGTTCGAAGACCACCTGCCTCCCTCTGTATCCGTTCATTTATTAGGATACTAGCTGGGGGAGCCCGGCTTTGCCAGGGCTGTTTTGGGCCGGGCGGTTTAAATCGAGTCCCAGGCTTTGGGGCCTGTCTGTCTGTCCCTGTGTGAATCTGCTGCCGGGCAACGTTTTAAATCGAGTCCCAGGCTTTGGGGCCTGTCTGTGTCCCTCTGTGAATCTGCTGCCGGGCAACATTTCTACCTTTTTTAATAGCTTCAAAGATGAAAGTGAAAGTACTTATAAAACGTTTTTGGTAAATGTGATGTTATTTTTAAAAGAGATACTAACTTTTTCGAAGCTGGATTAGCAGATTTTGAGCTGGAAGTAGTGAAGCAATGGCTGCCCGATGCCTGAGTTGAAAAGTATTAGTCCCACCCACAGACGCAGTGATTGGCCAACCATCAGGCGACTGAACTGTAGGATTGGTCAATCGTGATGGCACAGGATTGGTCGACCTTGACGTCAGTCAATCAATGCTATTAGCAGATAATGAGTTTAATTTTGAAGGTTTCTTGCATAACGCGCGAACAATTTTAGTCCGACCGAAAAGTAAATATGCTTATGACGGTTCTGGAATCGTCAGCTTTCTTTCGACATAACGCACGTGTAGGTACGCTCTATAACTTTCGAGTTTATTCAAGACAGACAGAAGTATCCTTTTATTTATATATATACAGATAAAACCGACCATTTGGGCTACTCAACCTTTCTGCGGTGCCACCCACTGAGGCCATCTCGCCTCGAGCCACCCCTCATTCATTCTTCTGTTGCAGTGTTTTAAGCTTTGTGGGATCAGCGAATCAGAAAATACTCGTTGGATTTGGAGCAGACGCACAAAGTCCAAAACACTGCAACTAACAGGAGGCGGCATTGGAGAGTAACTTCAGAGAGCAGGCAGTGGCGAAGATTGCCCAGGAGACTTCAGGTGGTGATGGAGTAGATCAACCGTGGCTGCAGAGACAGCAATGGAGCAGACCAGACCAGTTGTGGAGGACAGTGGATGGCAGTCAAGTATACCAGATCAGACTAGGAAAAGGACAGCACCAGCTGAATCTTGCATGCAGAAAGCAGGTGACACCAATGAAGCAAGTAGCCAGCTAATTTAACGGTACCATGGAAGTTTACTGCACAAAAAGAGGCCCTACAACCCATCATGTTTGTGCCAGCTCTTTGCTAAAATAATCCAAGACTAATGCCATTGCACCATGCTCTCCCATAGCCCTGCATCTTCCTTGGCTTCAAATATTTATAGAATTTTCCCTTAAAAGATGCAAAGATCTTTGCCTCAACTACTTCCTAAGGCAAAGCATTCCATGCTCCAACAACCCTCTGTAAAGAAATTTCTTCTAACCTCTCTCCTTATTCTCTTGGTAATAATTCTGAATTGATGACCCCCTCATCATGGGTATGGGTGTATACATTTTGTAACTTATACATTTTTTTTTTCTACTATGTGTGTCCTGGATGTGCTTTTTTTGAAGAGCATCAACGACAAACGGTGTACTCTGTGTTGCCAACACTCTGATGTTTGGAATACTTCGATGTTTGGAAAGCCTCGTCTGCCTGTTCAGATGGATGTAAAAGTTCCCATGACACTATTTGAAGAAGAGCCAGGGGTGTTATTCTGGTGTTTGGCCAGTTTCCCTCAGTCAACAGATTATCTGGTCATTTATCTGATTGCTATTTGTGTGCACCTTGCTGTGCGCAACTTGGCTGCCAGATTTATCTACATTACAGCAGTGATTACGTTTCAAAAGTTACTAATTGGTTGCAAAGTGCTTTGGGACATCATTAGGATATGAACAGTGCTACATAAATACAAGTTCTTTCATTTCTGGCTCTCTAATCATGATTCTGTCTGATCCAAAGGGGTTGTAACCATATGCATTAATTAATTATGTGTATGTGTGTTCAGATCTTGGGAAAATGTGCATTGTGCTACTTCTGTGGTCCAAGGAGCTAATTCTATCAATAAGAAAGTTGATGAGGTACAACAGGACATTGACACACATAGCTGCCCATTTGGTGAGTTGTCTATCTCAGCTGAGAACTTGGGTGAAGTGTCAAACTGGCAGAATATATTTCTACAGAGAGTGGGAATGCGAAAAGTAAGCTAACCTTAATTGCATACTTTGTAGTTGGTTACCAAATGGTATTGGCAGGGACCTGGGAGCAGACCATCCATCAGCCGCCTTTTGTAAAGGGGACAGGGAAGAAAAATAAATTGGGATACTGGTGAGGCAGGGAAGAAATATCAAGAGTGCCAAGTAAACTGCATAGAGTTTTTTTAGAGGTAGAAGTCCAGAGTTTATCAACTGCATGGTTCTCACAATCACTTTGAATGTGTAGGTAACGCAGCTAATAAAACCTCACCAGAGAGAATCTGTGAAAGGAGGGAACGAATTGTACAGAGTTACTAAAGTCAAATTTGGCAGTCAAATCACCATTGTCCAACATTTCGACAAATGGTGCTCCTATTTTTCAGAGCTGCTGAATTCTAGCTCAATTTCTCTTTCCAATTCTTTCTGTCCATCTCAAGTCCTAGTCCAAGAACCTCTTTATAATGGAAACTGGTAAACATTGAAGAAATTAAGGAAACAATAGACAAATCTCAATGTTGGAACGTAGCAAGCTAGATTGTAAGCACTAAAATATGTTGTTTTTCAGTAGAACTCATCTACCAGAGAGGCGGTGTTGTGTTTAAATAATACAAGGTACTCAAATAGTTGTTAACTGCCTAAGAAAGAGACGTTCTGCATAATTATCTAAATTATAGATAAATCTCCTTGATATCACTGTGCAAAAATTTACAGCAGAATTTAACGAAATGTAATGAAACCCCACATAGAGATAGTACTGTGCAAGAGTTGAGCTGACCTGCCTTTGAATAAAGTAGCAGTCATACTGAATACCAATAAGGTTTGGATTATCAAATATGCACTGGCAAAAAAAACAACTAATCCTCCTTTTGTACCCGTTACAGACTTTGAGAAGGTATTTTATTCACTGGATTGGTGTTTACTTTTTTGTATTGCTGTGGGACACCACAGAACATCATGCAAAGAATAGATTATTAGATGCAAAGGTATATGTGACTGGTGAAGAATTAGAAAGACTTGCATTTATACAGTGCCTTGCATGTCTCAAATATATCAAAGCACTTTGCATATAATGAATTACTTTGAAGTAGAGCTGGCAAGCTAAGAATTTGAATATTTGAAGTTAAAAACTTTGAAGAAGTAATTAAAAAGCACAAAACAATCCAATGGATAAATGTTATTATGTTGTAAAATATATAATTTTGTGAAATATGTTTTTATTTGGTTTATAACCTTATTAACATTAGAAATTTCAGTTATTGAGGAAAACTGGTCGGTGAAAATATATTTAAAAGCATTTTAATTGATTTAATTGGTATACTTTCTTTTGCTTTATTGGTAGATTGCCCTGACTGGTTGGTTGGTTGGTTCGTTTTATATATTTGCAATAGTTTATCATTGGCATTTTTCTATTCCCTACCTCTTCAATTTTGTTTGGCTCAAAGTAAAACAGCAGCAAATCAATTAAGTGTGATGGGGAAACGTTGGCATAAGGTTTTAGCATAATAATTTTTGACCTATACAGTGTGGCACAGAAAGTAAGGTTAATGTGTACAGGGAGTGCACACCATTCATGACTTAATATATTAATACTAGTCAATTTGCCATGATATTCCACATGGGAAGTCAAGGCCAAGTGTGGTTTTCAGATGAGGTGGCGTTCGAGGGTGGGCGATAATTTGACCAGGGCATGCTCCATTTTAAAGTAATGCATTTTGTCCTTTTTTATATATGTCTGTTATGAATTCCTGTGTTCACATTTCTAATGTGTAAACTTGTGAAAATATAGAATTATAGAAACTTATAGCACAGAAGGAGGCCAGTCAGCTCATCATGCTTGTGCTGGCTCTTTGAAAGAGCAGTCGTGTTTAGTCCCACACCCCTGCTTTTTGTCCGTAACCCTGTAAATTCCTCATCCTCAAGTACCTGTCCAACTCCTTTTTAAAATTATTTATGGAATCACCTTCCATCACCCTTTCAGGGAGAACGTTCCAGATCTTGACAACACTCTTAAGTGGAAATAAATTCTCCTCATCTTCCCTCTAGATCTTTTGCCAATGATTTTAAATCTATGACCTCTGGTTATTGACCAACTCGCCAGAGGGAATAGTTTTTCCTTTGTCTACTCTATCAAAACCGTTCATCATCTTCAAAACATTTATTAGGTCATCTCTTAACCTTCTCTGTTCCAAGAAGAACAGTCTTAACTTTTCCAACCTCTCCTCATAACTGAATCACTCATCCCTGGTAACATCCTGGTAAACCTCCTCATCAGAGGACTGACCAAAACCTTTTAATGAGGCTGCATAGCACAGTTTTACTTTTAATCCCTGCAGGCCGGATCCATCAGGTAAGTGCTTTTATGGTAATGTTTGTGGGCCAGGAGGAACAGGAGTGCTTTCCCCGGCCCACCAAGCTAACCTGCTTCCCCCCCCCCCCTGCAATCCGCCAACCCCAACACCCCCCCGCCACCCCACCATCGGAGCCTTTCTCCCCATGATCCAATGACCCCACGATGCTCTCCCCAGCCCATGATCATTACCCCGCCCCCCCCCCCCGATGTTCTCTATGGCCCGCGTTCTTCACCACCCCCCCCCCCCGCCCCGATGTTCTCCCAGCCCAAGATCTTTGCCTCCACGCCACTGATCCCCACGGCCCCACCCATGATCCTTCCCACCCTTCTCTCCGCTCCCCAGCTGCAGCCTGGTGCCGTAGGCCTTCCCGCCCGCCCGACAGCTAGCCTCTCTATCTGGATGGCTGCTGGCTGGAAAACTGAGACAAAAAATTTTAATGATGTTCTGCCGTTAAGTTCAGCAGGACCTTCGGGTTACCCCCATTTCCGATTTGTCGGACACTACAACTGTTCCCTCCCCATAAATACTGGGGCCATAGTTACTGCCTCAACCGCTAACCCTGGAACTGAATTACACAGCATCAAATTCTCTGTGCAAAGAAGCTTCTCTTGTTGTCTGTTCTAAATTTCTTACATTTAATAGTTTATCAATTGCCTTTTGTTCTAGATCCCTCAACAGTCTTCCTGTATCTACCCTGTCCCTCCTGTCATAATTTTAAACACTTCTATCGTATCGCCCCTGCATTGTTCTAACAAAAATACCTAATATTTCAAGCCTTTCTTTGTATTTGTATTTCCTCATACCAGGCAACAACCTAGTAAATCTGAGTTGTACCCTGTCTATAGCCTCAATTAAGGACTTATTAAGGTTTTATGTAGACTCACCAATAGCTCTTGTTCTATCATCAGCTTTTATTTTCAGATCTTATTAACCTGAGGTCCTGCCTTTAATGTCCTGTGAACCTAAATCCCTCTGTTCTTTCATAACACTTGAGTCTAATTCCATTCAGAGTATAATTTACTGCTGTTATTTTGTAACCAAAATGTATCACCTCTCACTTAGTAGCATCGAATTTAATCTGACCTTTATTTTAGCCCATTCCCCCAACCAGTCAATATCCCTTTGCAGTTTCCTTTGGTCTATACCTCGTATTTTGGTATCATCTGCAAATTTCAATACCACTCTGATGCGCTATCAATTACTCATAAAAGACTGAGAGTTAAGAGAGTAACTAAAGGCTTTTATTAACAAAAGAATGAAGGTCTGCCTCGAGTGGTCGACCGGTCCAGAATACAAAGGGCTGGGGAGCAGTCACCTTGAAACTAGGACTTGTGGGAGGAGTCAGCCAAGGCATGTCCAGGCATGTACACAGTGGAATACAAACAGTGGTTTACCACATTCACCCCTTGTTTAAAATTGAGTCCGGCGGGGTGAAGTGTATTAAAAGTTAGTGTATTGGAGTCTCTCCGGAGGTCTTGTCTGCCGCTGTGATCGGCGTGGCGACGGCAGGGGTAGTGGAGCTTCCGGCGTTGAGTCCTGCGTAGGCTGTGGCACAGGCGTGTCATCCTCGTAGATGTCGAGCGGGTCGCGGGGCCCAGGCCTGCCGTCTGCCGGGGCTGGATATCGGGTCGTGGGGGTGGGGGGTAGTGAGTAGTGGGTTACTGCGGCCCCCGAGGGTGCAAGGTCTCTTATGGAGACTGTGTCCTCCCGCCCGTCCGGGTATGCAATGTAAGCATACTGGGGGTTGGTGTGGAGGAGGTCGACCCTCTCGACCAGGGGGTCCGTTTTATGGGTCCTCACGTGCCTTCTCAGTAGGACCGGCCCTGGGGACGTCAGCCATGGCGGTAGCGATGTCCCCGATGTGGACTTCCTTGGGAAGACAAACATTTTCTCATGAGGGGTGGCGTTAGTGGCAGTGCAGAGCAGTGACCGAATAGAGTGGAGCGCATCGGGGAGCACATCCTGCCAGCGGGAGGTTGGAAGGCCCCTAGACTTTAAGGCTAGCAGGACGGCCTTCCAAACTGTCGCATTTTCTCTTTCCACCTGTCCGTTCCCCCGGGGGTTGTAACTGGTGGTCCTGCTTGTGGCAATACCCCTAGTTAGCAGGTACTGACGGAGTTCGTCACTCATAAACGATGAGCCCCGGTCGCTATGGATATAGCTGGGGAAACCGAACAGGGTGAAGAGGTCGTTCAGACATTTAATGACCGTGGCACTGGTCATGTCCGGGCAGGGGATGGCGAACGGGAAACGGGAGTACTCGTCAATAATATTGAGGAAGTACACATTGCGGTCGGAGGAGGGGAGAGGCCCTTTAAAATCAACGCTCAGGCGCTCGAAGGGGCGAGTGGCTTTTATCAGGTGGGCCCTGTCTGGTCTATAAAAGTGCAGTTTGCACTCCGCGCAGACTTGGCAGTTCCTGGTCATGGTCCTGACCTCCTCAATAGAGTAAGGCAGGTTGCGGGCCTTGATGAAGTGGAAGAACCTGGTGACCCCCGGGTGGCAGAGGTCATTGTGGAGGGCCCGCAGTCTATCGATCTGCGCGCTGGCGCAGGTGCCACGCGATAGCGTATCCGGGGGTTCATTGAGCTTCCCGGGCCGGTACAAGATCTCGTAATTGTAGGTGGAAAGTTCGATTCTCCACCTCAAGATCTTGTCATTTTTGATTTTGCCCCTCTGCTTGTTGTTAAACATGAAAGCAACGGAACGCTGGTCAGTGAGCAGGGTAAATCGTTTTCCGGCCAGGTAGTGCCTCCAATGACGCACAGCCTCCACAATCGCCTGGGCCTCCTTCTCAACAGCGGAGTGTCTGGTCTCCGGGCCTTGGAGGGTTCGTGAAAAGAAGGCCACGGGTCTCCCCGCCTGATTGAGGGTAGCGGCCAGGGCAAAGTCGGACGCGTCGCTTTCCACCTGGAAGGGGATGGATTCGTCCACTGCGTGCATGGTGGCTTTGGCAATGTCCTCCTTGATACGGTGGAAGGCTAAGCGGGCCTCTGCCGTCAAGGGAAAAGAGGTGGACTTGATCAGCGGACGGGCCTTGTCCGCATAGCAGGGGACCCACTGGGCGTAATAGGAGAAAAACCCTAGGCACCTCTTCAGGGCCTTGAGGCAGTGGGGCAGTGGGAGTTCCATAAGGGGACGCATCCGGTCGGGGTCGGGGCCAATGACTCCGTGTTCCACAACACAGCCAAGGATGGCGAGGCGGTTTGTGCGGAATATGCACTTCTCCTTGTTATATGTCAGGTTCAGGAGTTGGGCGGTGCGGAGGAATTTTTCGAGGTTTGCGTCATGGTCCTGCAAGTCACGGCCGCAGATGGTCACATTGTCCAGATATGGGAAAGTGGCCTGCAACGCATTTTGATCTACCATCCGGTCCATCTCCCTTTGGAAGACGGAGACCCCGTTGGTGACGCCAAAGGGAACCCTAAGGAAGTGATAGAGGCGGCCGTTTGCCTCAAAGGCAGTATACTGGCGGTCCTCAGGGCGGATAGGGAGCTGGTGGTACGCTGATTTCAGGTCAATGGTCGAGAAGACGCGGTACTGCGCGATCTGGTTGACCATATCAGCTATGCGGGGGAGTGGGTAGGCGTCCAGCAGGGTGTAGCGATTTATTGTCTGGCTGTAGTCGATGACCAGGCGCTGCTTCTCGCCGGTCTTAACGACCACAACCTGGGCTCGCCAGGGGCTGGTGCTGCCCTCAATAATCCCTTCCTTCAGGAGCCGCTCCCCTTCGGTTTTAATGAAAACCCTGTCCCCGGCACTGTATCGCCTGCTCTTTGTGGCGATGGGCTTACAGTCGGGGGTGAGGTTAGCAAACAGTGGGGGGGGGTGATTCTGAGTGTGGAGAGGTTGCACCTGGTGCGCGGCGGGCAATTTGGAAGCTGCTGGCTGCGGACTGTGAGTGGGGGTAGGGGTCCACCGTACGCCATCGTAACACTTTTAAGGTGGCACTGAAAATCTAACCCCAGCAGGACGGCAGCGCAGAGGTCGGGCAGGACCAGAAGTTTAAAATGATCGTACACGGTCCCGTCTACTACGAGTGTCACCACGCAGTAGCCGCCGATGTCCGCCGACTGGGACTCGGAGGCCATAGAAATCCGCTGGTGCGCAGGCAGGACTGGGAGAGAGCAACGCCGCACCGTGTCGGGGTGGATGAAGCTCTCCGTGCTCCCAGAGTCAAAAAGGCAGATTGTATCGTGACCATTTACCTTAATGTCCATTGTGGAACTGGCCAGCTGGTGCGGTCTCGCTTGGTCCAGTGTAACGGATGCCAGCGTAGGGGTCGGTGTGTCGCTGCGGGTATCAGATGAGGCGGTGTTGGGGGCCTGCTGCGTTCCGGCTGTTGTCCAAGATGGCGGCGTCCATGATCCCCATGTGGCTGGAGGCGTCCAAAATGGCTGCTGTACCGGTGGTTCGCACATGGCCGGGGAGGCCCAAGATGGCGGCCCGCATGGCCCACACGCGGCGCTGCTGACGTTCGGGGTGGCTTTGGCCCTGCAGACGCTAGCGTAGTGTCCCTTCTTCCCGCAGCCCGAGCAGATCGCGTTTTTCGCCGGGCAACGCGCTCTGGGGTGTTTTGCCTGGCCACAGAAGTAGCATTTCTGGCCTTGGGGCACTGCTGTCTGGCCTTGGGACACTGCTGCGGTAGTTGGGCCGTTGCTGGGGTGTGGCTGGGGTGGCACGGCGCTATGAGGCGGTCCTACCGTGTCCCAGGCTGTCATTCCCCGCGGTGTCCACGGTGCAGAGGAGTAGGCATCCATGCCCCGGTAGGCTGCATCCAATGATAGTGCAAGTTCAGAGGCCTTGTTGAGGTCGAGGTCACTCTGCTCCAACAGTCGCTGTCGGGTGTAATTGGATCTGTGGCCCGCTACAAAAGCGTCCCGGATAAGTTCCTCTGTGTACACGGCGGCCTTTACATCCTTACAACCACAGGCCCGGCCAAGCACAGACAGTGCCTGAAGGTATTCCACGGTCGATTCCCCAGGTTGTTGTTTACGACTCCCCAGAAGGTGCCTGGCGTACACTTCGTTCACTGGGCGCGTGTACTGGTCCTTGAGGAGCTTGATAGCGTCCGCGTACGAGGCCGCGTCTTGGATGACCGAGTACACTCGGTGGTTCACTTTGGAGGTCAGGACATCCAGTTTGTCCTCGTCCGATTTGATTGCTGCGGAGGCGGTCAGGAACTTTTCGAAACACTTAAGCCAGTGAGTAAACTTGGTGGATGAGTCCGCCTCCCGATGATCTAAGTCCAGGCATGCTGGTGTGAGGATCTTCTCCATTATAAAAATTTTGTTAATAAAATTGATGCGCTATCAATTACTCATAGAAGACTGAGAGTTAAGAGAGTAACTAAAGGCTTTTATTAACAAAAGAATGAAGGTCTGCCTCGAGTGGTCGACCGGTCCAGAATACAAAGGGCTGGGGAGCAGTCACCTTTATACTAGGACTTGTGGGAGGAGTCAGCCGAGGCATGTCCAGGCATGTACACAGTGGAATACAAACAGTGGTTTACCACATACTCCCTCTAGACGTAGATCCAAATCATTGATATACACAATGAGCAGAAGTGACACCAGAAATTAACCCCGTAGGACACCATTACCCGCTTCCATCTGTAATGATCAATAACATGTAATTCTTGTGTGGTACACTAGATGGAGCCGTAGAGCTGTATAGAGCTGTGTGTTTAGTTGTATGTGTTTTAGACTACACCACCCACGATGCACTAGGCTACCCACAAGGCAGTAGTCAAGATGGCTGCCTGCACACAGAAGTACACATGCTGAATCTCTACAGATGCTGTATAGTAAAGAACATGTAATCAATCAAGTGACTAGCAAAAGCTAGCTGTTCATAATGCAAACGTCTAGTTATTAATGAACATAACATAGTACCAGGAGTTGTGAAAATCTGCTAAACATTGTGAAACACGACATGGAGTCTTTGAAGCCACCAGGAGGTTTGAATCTCACGGGAAATGTCGACTACAATTGGTGGGCTTTCAAACAACAATTCGAACTCTACATTGCTGCCATCGGGTTCGGTACGAAGCCAGACGCAAGGAAGGTAGCGTTGCTGCTCACGGTTGCAGGCCCACAGGTGATAGAGGTATTTAATACATTTGTAATTAATCCAGAGGAGAACAGAGAAAACTTAGACGATGTGCTAAAGAAATTTGATACACATTGTTCTCCCAAAAAGAATGAGACCTATGAAAGATACGTGTTCCATTCAAGGACACAGCGGCAAAATGAGACTTTTGATAGCTTTGTGACCGATCTGAAACTGAAAGCACAGACATGTAATTTCTCTGAACTGAAAGCATCCATGATTCGTGACCAGATTGTGTTTGGTATTCAGGATAAAAATGTGAGGGAACATCTGTTGCGAGAAACCGAACTAACATTGGAAAATGCTGTGAAAATATGCCAAGCCAGCGAGCTAGCTCAAAAGCATGCGAAGACTTTCAGTGAAATCAATAATGATGCGATTGTAGTCAGTGCTGCTGTCGGTGCTGTGTCCTACAAAGGAAAGAAACGTGGGCAGAACAGAAATGAAAAGCAATCGGAGGATGAAATTTTTAATTGTAAACGCTGTGGTTACAAACACCAGTTAAAACAATGCCCAGCGTTTGGAAAAATGTGCACAAAATGTCATGGAAAGAATCACTTTGCCAAACAATGCTTTTCAAAAGTAAAAACAAAGAAAGGGCAACAAGTCCAAGTCAATGTGATTGAGGACACTGATTTAAGTGAGACATTTTTTGTAGGAATGGTGTCATGTGACAATATAGAAAAGGATACAGAAAATGTGCAGCCCTCAGGAACAAACAATGCTGAACATAAAGTTAATGCAGTAAAAGAGGACAAATGGATGATCCCACTGCAGGTAAATGGAGCATTAGTTATATTGAAACTAGACACTGGGGCAAAAGCAAACTTAATCAGTATGAGTGACATTAAAAATATGAAAGAAAAGCCCAAAATACAGAAAAAGTCAGTACTACTGAAGAGCTATAATGGACAAAAAATAGATAGCTTAGGTGTATGCAGACTTAAAGTGACAGTCAAAGACAAAGTGCATCATCTCATGTTTTCTGTTGTGGCTGAAGGACTTGATTCACGACTGGGTGACAAAGCTTGTGAGGACTTAGAACTGGTCAAGAGAGTCTACCGTTTCAACTGTGCCATAAACAGACCAGATGACTCAGTAGATTCTGTAGTAAATAATTTCCAGGATGTGTTCAAAGGATTTGGAGTTCTACCATTCACTTACAAGATCCAGCTAAAGGAGGATGCGCAGCCAGTGGTACATGCTCCACGAAGAGTTCCAGCACCCCTGCGTGACCAGCTCAAGAAAGAAATGGACAGAATGACCACACTAGGAGTCATCAGGAAAGTCGAAGAACCAACAGACTGTGTTAACTCAATTCAATTCAATTTTATTTGTCATATATGCAGCAGACGTGTGTACTGCACAATGAAATGTTGATTTTTTACGAGTCCTCCCAACATTGGAATAAATATGGCATAACAATGATAAAAATACTAATAGAAAGACAGTAATAATAAATAAAACAACAGTAATAAATTAATCGTTTATGAGTCTTATGGCCTGGGGGGTAGAAGCTGTTTCGAAACCTGTTGGTACAAGACCGTATGCTTCGGTATCTCTTACCAGACGGCAGCAGGGCAAAGAGGTTGTGGCTGGGGTGACTCGCGTCTTTAATGACTCTCGGGGCCTTTCCCCGGCACCTCTCGGGGTAGATATCCTGCACAGCAGGTAGTTTAATTCCTATAGTATGTTGTGCAGCTTTCACCACCATCTATAGAGCCTTGCGGTCTGTGGCGGTGCAGTTGCCATACCAGGTAGTGATGCAGCCGGACAGGATACTCTCGATGGTGTACCGGTAGAAGTTGGTGAGAATCTGGGGGGGCCATTCCAAATTTCTTCAGTCTCCTGAGGAAGAACAGGCGTTGGCATGCCTTCTTGGTTACAACGTTGATGTGATGGGACCACGTTAAGTCCTCCGTAATGAATACACCCAGGAATTTGAAGCTGCTGACCCTCTCCACCTCAGCCCCTTCGATGTAGATTGGGGTGTGTCCCTCCCCCTGCCGCTTCTGAAATCAACATTTCATTGTGCAGTACACACGTCTACTGCATATATGACAAATAAAACAAATAAACTCCATGGTATGTGAAAAGAAAAAGAACAATGATCTAAGAATATGCATGGATCCAAAGGACTTAAATGCAAACATAAAACGTGAACACTACCAGATTCCCAAGCGAGAAGAAATCACCAGTGAAATGTCAGGTGCCAGATACTTTACAAAGCTCGATGCCTCACAAGGATTTTGGCAACTAAAACTGGATGAAGAGAGCACCAAATACTGTACCTTCAACACACCATTTGGCAGGTATTGTTTCCTCAGAATGCCTTTCAGGATAATATCTGCATCTGAAATCTTTCATAGAGCGATGGAACACATAATTGAAGGTCTGGAAGGAGTCCGGGTCTATGTTGATGACATCATCATCTAGGGCTCCACACTGAAAGAACACAATGAGAGACTGACTAAAGTGCTACAGAGCATACGCCGGAATGGACTGAAGCTCAACAAAGCCAAGTGTCAGTTTGGCGTCCAGGAAGTCACTTTCCGAGGAGATAATCTATCTGGTAAAGGAATAGAGCCAGATATGGAAAAAGTAAACGCCATACTCAACATGCCCCGACCCACTGACAAAAAAGGAGTGCTACGCATCATGGGGATGATAAACTCCATTGGAAAGTTTATTCCTAACTTGCCAGCCAAGACAACCTGTCTGCGAGACCTGCTACATAAAACAAATGAGTTTGCATGGACAGAAAGACATGAACCAGAGTGGATGAACCTCAAAACAGTGCTGACAACCACACCTGTACTCACCTTCTTTGACCCAACAAAGAGAATCAAAGTGTCAACGGATGCATCAAAAGATGGCCTAGGCGCGGTCTTGCTACAAGCAGAGGGTGAAGATTGGAAGCCTGTTGCCTATGCCTCCAGGTCTATGATTGATACTGAGTGTTGATACGCCCAGATTGAAAAGGAATGTCTAGGCTTGGTAGTTGGATTAGAAAAGTTCCATAGCTACATATATGGACTTCCCACCTTCACAGTTGAGACAGACCACAGCCCACTGGTTGCCATCATAAAAAAGAACCTGAATGAGATGTCTCCAAGGATTCAACGACTCATGATGAAGCTGCAAAGATATGACTTTGAACTGATCTACACACCAGGCAAATACATATTGTTAGCAGAGGCACTGTCCCGAGTGTAACGTCCGTGTATAATTGAGACACGGACTGCAGAAGTTGGTTATAACAGGTGTTTACTGAATGGAGACAAAACTGGAACTACTATACAAAGTTACTATCACAGAATCACAGAAACCTCACAGTACAGATAGAGGCTATTTCGGCCCATCGAGCCTGCACCGACACATATCCCACCCGATCCCCGTAACCCCTACACCAACACATATCCCACCCTATCCCCGTAACCCCACGTATTTAATCCCCCTAACACTAAGGGTCAATTTTTATCATAGCCAATCAACCTAACCTGCACATCTTTGGACTGTGGGAGGAAACCGGAGCACCCGGAGAAAACCCACGCAAACACGGGGAGAATGTGCAAACTCCACACAGACAGCCACCCGAGGCCGGATTCGAACCCGGGTCCCTGGCGCTGTGAGGCAACAGTGCTAACCACTATGCCACCGTGCTTATATACAGGGGTGGTCACTACTGGTACTGCAGTATACAGGGGCTGCAGAATATAGTTCCTCCTTCAAGGTACAGACACTACAATTCCTCCCCTTTTAGCTAAACAGTACATAACATTCGATTAATAATTAAATAACATATTTACAATGACAGTTGCTATATACATTAGCTGAAGTTAAGCAATTATAAATTCAGTCTTTGAGGAGGCTTCCTGATTCTGTCCGGATAACGCCTCTTTGGGGGTATCAGGTTCTTCTGGCAAGGTTGATTCGGGATCAATGTCGTCGTTTGGTTCGTCTGCTTCTAATATCACCGATTCTGAGGTAGATGCAATTGGTACTTCGGTTTCATCACCAGGTGTATAGGATCGTGGTGTAGATTTGACGTTTTCCAGTGACTCTAGAACCTGGTCAGCATGGCGTCTTACAATGCTCTCTCCAACGTCCACAGTATACATTAGAGGTCCTTGCCGTGTGCAGATCGTTCCTGGCTGCCATTTCTCTGTGCGGTAGTCCCGGGCCAAAACTGGTTGACCTATCTTAAAACTCCTGGTCGGCTTTTCATTCATATTCTGAAACTGCCTGTTCTCCACATCTCTTCTGATGTTTGGCTTAACCAAATCCAAGTGGCATCTTAGTCTTCGATTGATGAACATCATGGCTGGAGTTTGGTTGGTAACCGCGTGTGTCGCATTCCGGTAGGCAAACAAGTTATCCACCTTGTGTTGTAGGGGTATGTCTTCATTACACATTGCCTTGATAGCCTTCTTGAATGTTTGAACGAACCTCTCAGCCAATCCATTGGTGGCTGGATGATATGGGGCGGATGTGTAATGCTTAACACCATTGTTCTTTAAGAACCTCCGGAACTCTTCAGACACAAACTGTGGTCCATTGTCGGAGCAAATCTGTTCAGGCAGCCCATTTCTGGCGAATATGGTTCGTAAGACTGTGATAGTTTTTTCTGTGGTGGTTGAGGACATTTTTATTACCTCTGGCCACTTTGAATGTGCATCCACCGCAATTAAAAACATCGAGTCCATAAATGGACCAGCAAAATCAATGTGTACCCTTTGCCATGGAGATGAGGGCCACTCCCATGGATGTAGAGGGGCTTGTGGTGGGGCGTTTTGGACCTTCTGGCATCCTGTACAGCTCTTGGTCATCTCTTTGATTTCTCTATCGATTCCCGGCCACCACACAAACGCTCTGGCTAAGTTCTTCATTTTTACCCCTCCCAGATGACCCTCATGAAGCTCATTGAGCACTCTATCCTTCAATTTGGGTGGAATTACTACTCTGGATCCACACATCAAGGTTCCTCGGCACACTGACAGCTGTTCTCTTCTCGGCGAGAATGCTGGCAACAGTGGTTTGCCATGTGCTGGCCATCCCCTCACCGTTAAATCATAGACCCTGGAGAGTGTCGGGTCATTTCGTGTTTCCTTTTCTATGTTTGCATTCGTCACAGGTAGACATTCGACTATGGTTGAGTGGAGTATCTCCACAGGATCCACTGCAGGTGCTTCTTCCACTGTCGGCAACGGTAGGCGCGACAATCCATCAGCATTCCCATGCTGTTTAGTTCCTTTGTACTCGATGTCATATTGGTGTGCCCCTAGGAAAAGGGACCACCTCTGTAGCCGTTGTGCTGTCATTATCGGGACGCCCTTCTTAGGGTTGAAAATGGAGACAAGAGGTTGATGAACAGTTAGTAGAGTAAATTTCTGTCCGTGCAGGTAGTGATTGAACTTCTTCACCCCCCACACCAGGCTGAGGGCCTCTCTGTCAATCTGGGCGTAGTTACGCTCAGCTGCAGTTAACGAGCGTGACGCAAAAGCTATCGGCCTCTCTGAACCATCAAGGGATTTATGTGACAGTACCGCTCCAACGCCGTAGGGAGACGCATCACACGCCAGTCTTATCGGTAGTGATGGGTTGTAGTGAGCCAATACTTCTCTTGAAGTGATCAGGCCTTTACACTTCTGAAAGGCCCGCTTACATTCATCGCTCCATTTCCATGCTACTCCAGTTTGTAGCAGGGCGTTCAGTGGGTGCAGAATTGTGGACAAATTCGGCAAAAACTTATGGTAGTAATTCACCAATCCGAGGAATGACCTCAGTTGCGACACATTTTCAGGCGCTGGAGCCTTAACTACCGCTTCAATTTTGTCAGGGGACTTATGTAACCCCTCTTCATCAATCACGCGGCCACAATACGATATTTGTTTCTTAAAAAACTCGCACTTGGGGCGATTGGCTCGTAGCCCATGTTCTCTTAGTCTAGTGAGCACCTGCTCTAGGTTGGCAAGGTGTTCACTGTCATTTTCACCCGTCACTAGGATGTCGTCCAAGTAACACTGAGTCCCCGGAATCCCTTTCAGGACTTGTTCTATCGCTCTTTGCCATATCGCCGGAGCTGATGCAACTCCGAATACCAGTCGATTATACTGGTAAAGACCTTTGTGAGTGTTTATCGTGAGATATTTCCTAGAGGATTCTTCAACCTCCATCTGCAAATATGCTTGCGCTAGGTCAATTTTTGTAAAACGTTTCCCTCCAGATAGTGAGGCGAAAATGTCTTCTATCCTCGGAAGAGGATATTGTACTGTGTGAAGGACTGGGTTCACCGTCACCTTGAAGTCCCCACAGATGCGAACCTTCCTTGGCTCCTCAGACTTATTGTTTAACGTTTTCTTCATGACAGGAACGATGGGTGTCGCCCACTCGCTCCAGTCTACCTTAGTTAACACGCCTGGATTCTCCAGCTCTGCCTCGACGGCTGGGCGAATTGCATACGGTACCGGTCTTGCTTTGAAAAACTTGGGAATTGCATTCTCTTCTATTTTTATCGAGGCGGTTATGCCTTTAAGAGTTCCCAGTTCTTGTTGAAATACCTCTTTAGCGTTAGCCAAGATTTTTTGACAATCGTCCAGGTGTGACGTCGTCATCCTTTTTACCAGCCACCGTCAGTGCCTGAATGGAGTGCCAGTCTAAACTTATCTTTCTGATCCATTCACGTCCCAATAACGGTGGTCCACCATCTTGCAGTATGTACAGATACAATTTCTGTATTTCCTTGCCGTTGTATTCGACAGGCACCCTTATTTTCCCTCTGGGGTATACTTTCTGCCCCGTATATGTCTTCAAGACAATGGATGTGTCTTTCAAGGGTATGTGTGAGAATAGCCGCTCGTAGTCTCGTCGATTCATGACGGTCAGGGCTGATCCTGTATCCAATTCCATTTTGACTTGGGACTCTGCTATCGTAAGAGTGACCCAAATGGTTCGGTGATCCTCTTTTGCGATTACGTTGTGTAGTTTGAGACAGCTTAGTCTCTTGTTCCCGGATTCACTATCGCTCTTCTGGTCTTCGGAACTACTGTCCGTCATCTTTTGTACTTTTCCTTAGTAGTCTTTTTGTTGTCGTTCGTCGTCTTCCCGGACCTGCAAACTCGTGTAATGTGTCCCATCTTTCCGCATTGCTTGCATGTTTTGTCCTTAGACCAGCAGTCCTTCTGGTCATGGGTTGTTCTGCCGCAGCGATAACATTTTTCAAATCCCCATGTCATTTCGTGGGTGCCGTATTCCTGTGGCTTTTGCTGTATTTCCGCAGCTCCCCTTGCTGCTGCTTCGTACGATACTGCCACGCTGAAAGCCTTATCTAGCGTCAGCTCTTTCTCTGAGAGTAACCTCTTCTGGGTTCCTTCACTCAGGAGTCCACAGACAAATTTGTCCCGTAGGGTATCTGCCAGTGCTGCTCCGAACTGGCAGTGCTTTGATAGCTTGCGTAGTTCCGTAAGGTAATCAGCATTGCTTTCATCTTTATGCTGATTTCTCTTGTGGAATTTAAATCTTTCTGCTATCAGCAGCGGTGTCGGATTTAGGTGTTCCTGTAGGATATCAAAAATGTCGTTAAAACTCTTCGCCATCGGTTTGACTGGAGTGATCAGGTTCCGCAATAGGCCGTACGTTCTTGCGCCCATTAAGTTTAGTGCTACCGAAGCCTTTTTCTCATCGGCTACTTCATTTGCCTTGCAATATACTTCGAATCTTTCCACATACGTGGTCCAGTCTTCTATTGCATTATCGAAGGCAGTAATATTGCCAGTCTTCGGCATCTTGGAGATCTAAGATGGTGCCTCCCGTGCTTTGCCTTCTTCCCCGATTGAACAAAATGGCGCCTCCCGCGCTTTGCCTTCTTCCCCGCTGGATTAAGATGGCACCTCCCGCACTTTCTCTCTTTTCCGCTGCTGCTAGCGCTGTTGCTGGCGTTTTTATGCCTTGATGGCGACGCCCTATGGTCTTCGCGCACTTACCCCTGCGCTGCTGCCAACGCCGCTCTCCGCGGTTCTCGTGGCAAACTGCAGCTCCTCGCGGCTTTCTGCACTTCTAATTTCTTTTATTTTGATTACTGTTCCCGTCGTCCGAGCAGACCCTATGGGACACTTTCCTCCCTCTTCTCGGGTCTGTACGCTGCCCAGCTTCATAGCACCGGCCGCGCCATGTGTGCTCCACCCTCTCTCTCTCTCTCTCTCTCTCTCTCTCTCTCTCTCTCTCCTCTTCCCGACAACGCTGCTCGGCCCCGTTGAAAAGCCACCCAATCGAGCTCTATCCCGCCGCAGCCCAGGAAGGATCAGTGTACTCCTGCCACCAGCCCGATTAGCTGGAACACCATAGACTGGATAACCAAGCCCAGCTCTCGACAACCTCTCCTGCAAATCTCCGAATTCGATGAATCAGAGGGTGGTTGCCCACGGTCGACGCCCGTTTCTTCTGTTTGTTTTTTTTCCTTTTTGGATTTCTTCCTTCTGGCCTCGACCTCTAACAACTTCGCTTCAGGGATGGATCCCCGTGAGGTGGTGCAGAACTGTAGGTAAGTTCGGATCTGTTCGTCGCCAGTGTAACGTCCGTGTGTAATTGAGACACTGACTGCAGAAGTTGGTTATAACAGGTGTTTACTGAATGGAGACAAAACTGGAACTACTGTACAAAGTTACTACACAGGCTTATATACAGGGGTGGTCACTACTGGTACTGCAGTATACAGGGGCTGCAGAATATAGTTCCTTCTTCAAGGTACATACACTACACCGAGCACCCACAATGAGTCAAGTGAGCTCTACTGAAGAAGACGTGGATGTTCATACCATACCACACAGTATGGTCACTGCTGTGCTGCCCGTGTCAGACACAAAATCAAAGCAAATAGCAGAAGAAACAGTAAAACAGTAGAAGATACAGTGTTACAAACAGTAATAGAGAACATTCATCATGGTTGGCCAAAAGGTTCCTGTCCAAAATACTATCACATAAGGTCAGAGTTGAGTGTCATAAGTGGACTATTACTAAAACAGAACAGAATAGTCATTCCACAGGCTCTACGTCAAGACATGCTCAAAAGGATTCATGAGGGACACCTCGGAATTGAAAAATGCAAAAGGAGAGCAAGAGGCACTGTTTATTGGCCTGGCATAAATAAGGACATTGAGAACATGATAGGCAAATGTGAGACATGTCAGAAACACCAAAACAAACAAGCAAAGGAACCAATGATAGTAGCTGACATACCAACAGCACCATGGCAAAAGGTTGGTATGGACCTTTTTCATTTAAATGGTAAAGAATATCTAATAGTGATTGACTACTATTCTAACTATCCTGAGATGGCGCTGCTCTCAAGCACCACAGCAAGTAGTGTCATAATGCATGTGAAATCCATCTTCGCCAGACATGGAATTCCCAGGATTGCCATTAGCGACAATGGTCCGTGCTTCAACTGTAAGGAGTGGCAACAGTTTGCAGCACAGTATGACTTTCAGCACATCACATCCAGTCCTTTGTATGCTCAGTCAAATGGTAAGGCAGAGAAAGGTGTTCAAGTTCTCAAGCAGCTACTGAAGAAAGCGACAGAAAGCAAGTCTGATCCTTATCTCGCCCTGCTGAGCTACCGAGCCTCACCTTTAGACTCTGGTTCTTCACCTGCTGAACTACTAATGGGTCGCAAGTTGCGTACCACACTGCCCTGCTGTGCAAATGAAAAGCAAAGTAAGGAACTAAGACAGAGACTTCAACTATTAAAGCTGAAACAGAAATCATACTATGACAAGTCATCCAAAACTCTAAAACCCTTGACAAGGGATGATGTTGTCAGGATTGAGGATCATGGAACAGGAAAGCTACAGTTCTTGAAGAAGTACGACCAAGGTCATACACTGTTAGAACTGAGGAAGGACAGATTCTCAGGAGGAACCGCCGTTCCCTCCTAAAAACACAAGAAACTATCCAACAGCAGATTGATGACAATGCCGCAACTGAATCTTGTCATTCACCACCAGAACAATCTCATGAAAACACATCAGACTTACCCGTGCTGAGAAGATCCACACGTGAAGTAAAAAAGCCTGATAGACTTAATCTTTGAGTATAAAGTAAAGCTTTGAAAATGTGTTGACTGTTGTGAAAATGTTATGTTTATAGAGCACTAGCAAAAGTGTTACTGATATCATCTTTATCGTTTTTCTTGAAAGTTGATTGATATTGATTGATGTTGATTTTGTTTAACCTCAAAGAAAAGGGGATGTCATGATCAATAACATGTCATTCTAGAGTGGTACACTAGATGGAGCCATAGAGCTGTGTGTTTAGTTGTATGTGTTTAAGACTACACTACCCACGATGCACTAGGCTACCCACAAGGCAGTAGTCAAGATGGCTGCCTGCACACAGAAGTACACATGCTGAATCGCTACAGATGCTTTATAGTAAAGAACATGTACTCAAGAAAGTGACTAGCAAAAGCTAGCTGTTCATAATGCAAACGTCTAGTTATTAATGAACATAACACCATCCACTCTGAAAACCTGCCCTAAACTCTTACTCTGTCTTTGCTTTCCAATCAATTTTTAATCCAGTATGCTATACTTGTACAATTTTCGATCAAATGTGTATTGGAGTATGCTACGTGTTTATGGAATTATTTCAAGTGCACTTATATCCAGATTTTATTTGCAAAAGCCTTGGGATGTTTTTCTACATTAAAGGTGGTATATAAATCCAAGTTGTTGTACAGTTTTGTATGAAACTTAATTTAACAAGATAAAAGCATTTCTTTATCGCCACTTCAAACTGGATTTTGAAGCACACAGAATTCATTTTGTATGCTAGTCTGCATACAGTTTTGAATCATCACAAACACAAGGGCCTAGAATTTGTGGTCAGCCGCAAAGCGACGACACTTGCTGCTGACCTTGAAGAAAGTTTCCCACAAAGATCTAGCGATCTCTGTGGCGTAAATTTCAGATGTCCCGACCTTTGAATCTGGCGCCAAATCAAGCGAGTCCGAATGTCCAGCAACAGTGATGGCATCAAGCTGGCTAAGCAGCCAATCACATTGAAGAAATCTCAAAGACCGCAAACCAGGAAGTAAAATGCACAGATTCTAATTTACTTTTTATAAATGTTATAGAGTGAAATAAAGATTGGGACATGCACATGATTAAGGTAGAAGCTGAAATATCCAACTTAAAAAAAAAATATATATATTATATTAAAAACTTGTAATTCTTAAATGTATTAATGGAAAACTGTGATATTCCACAAATATAACATTTGTTTTTCAAGGCCAGAATGGTTGTTCAGCAGACAGTATGCAGTTAACAACCCAGTTACACCTCTTTCAACAAGGCTTAAAGTTTTAGGGGGTCTTTAACAGCGATATTCCATCGTAAAAGGGGAAGTTTTCGTCCTTGTATGTGATTTCAACTGATTGCTGGCTCTGGGGAGTTCCACAGTGCAACTTGTGGCAGAGCAGTGAATGACTGACTGCAACTTGAGGATTGCCACGTTTATCTGCGCGTGCGCTAAATCCTGAAGTTGCGGTCAGTTTCAATGGGGTAATGACAGCGAACACTGACATTTTCACTGTCACTACCGCCACAAAATCTGGGCCATTAAAACCAGCATGACCACTCTTAATGGATACTTCAATTCACATAATACTGTGTATTTAGATGTGAAACATAATGCATCACTAAACATGTTAAAATAAGAAATAACAACAGAAAATGCTGGAAATACTCAGCAGGCCAGGCAGCATCCGTGGAGAGAGAAACAGAGTTAACGTTTCAGGTCTGGGACCCTTCATCAGAACTGGAAAAAGCTGGAGATGTAACATATATTAAGCAGGTGCAGAGACAGGGTGGGGCGGGGGTGGTTTAGGAAGGGAGGAAGGAATTGAAAGAACATCCTGTGCTATGTAAGAGGCAGGAAAGATAAAATGTTGCAAATGGGAATGGCAAAAATCATACAGCATGAAAAATGGGGGCAGGGATTATTATCTGAAATTGTTGAACTCAATGTTGAGTCCGGAAGGCAGTAAAGTGCCTAATTGAAAGATGAGGTGCTGTTCCTCGAGCTTACGTTGAGCTTCATTGGAACAATGTAATAGGCCGAGGACAGAGAGATGTTAAAATAAGCACTGCCACTGTTGATGGAGACTTTCCACTCCCATACATATTGGCCCGGAATTTGCAGTCAGAGGTGTACCAGAAGAATATGCCTCCATGCCGACCTGAAAAAAAAAACCCGCAAGTACCTGGTGTCTTCAGGTCCTGGGCCTGCAGGCATATGCCTGTGTAAAGGCCCATGGATCCCAGAGATGCAGGCGGTTCGGAAGCATCCCTGGGATCACGTGGGCCAGGCAAACCAATTAGAAAGGAGGATCACTCATAAGCTTATGGGGATTCCATTTACGAACGGAATCTCCATAAGCTGATGAGAAATCCCCAAATAAAACAATTCTAATAAAAAATAAATATTCCATATTCAAAATTAATCATTTAAAATAAAAACTTAATTTTTTGAAAAATAATAAAAGCATTTTATTCTGGCCCAAAATTTACATGAACTCACTTTAAATGTTTTTGTATGTTTTAATCAATGTTAAAATTTTAATTTACTTTAACCCATACGCTGGTAAAAACAGGCCTTACACCTGCTTTTACCAGGCATAAAGGTTTCGTGAGCATTCGCTGGGCAGTAGAGTGTTTTTGGGGTGCATGCGAACGATCTGTCGAGGAGAAATTTGACATTGCAAGTTCTGCCGCATTTCCTACATTACAACAGTGACTACACCTCAAAAGTACTTCATTGGCTTTAAAAGTGATTTGGCACATCCTGAGGTCATGAAAGGCACTATATAAATACAAGTCTGTCCACCTGTCTTTCTTAATGACTAAAAACCTGTTTGAGCCATTGAATAGATTTTTCCAGTTGACTTCTAAGGCACTAAATTTAGGTGCAAGCTGTTCGTTGTAAGTAATAAAATGGAGCTTGTTTCAGCTAAAGTTTATCCCAGTGACCTACCTTTTTGTCCTGTAGTTCTACAGTCCTGTAGACACCATTAATGGTCTGTCTCTGTGTTGCTTTGGCTGAGTTAGTAGTATTCTCCCCTCTGAGTCAAATGATGAGTATGAGTCCCAGGACTTGAGCATATAGACTAGGATGTTTTTAATTAACAATAAGTGGTAACGGTTTACTTGTTTTTAGACACCAGAGCACAAATGAAATTTCTGTAATTTGAGATGTACTGCAACATTTGACAAAAAAAGTGTTGTAATAAATATTGATTTAGTTACTTTGAGAACAATTTCAAATACTTCCATATTAGTAGTACTGTACTAAACACTACAATATGCTTAGTTAAACTGAATGTGAAACAGAACAATTCTGTTTGTTTAATAAGTATAGCATCCTCCCACGGGGTAATGCAGTCTAAGAATGATTTGCCCAGTACAGGGACAATAAAAATAAATGATTCTTTTTCTGATAAAAGAAGCTATTCCAAAGGCTTTGTTCCTCTTCCTGTGCGCTGAGGCATTCAAGCCAAGCTGGAATTAAGAAAAGTCTCTCTAATACGAATGGGGTTTAGACATGAACAGAGCTGGAGAAAGCTACCTCTTCTGCATTGGAGAGTGAAGATTGCTTAAGAATTCTGAATCTGTACTGTAGAGAAACACAAATCCCCTAACATTCATGGTTTTACAGTTATAAACCAGCTAGTTTGTGATGTGAAATGCCAAAAAAATGTGTAGCTTAAAAGTTTATTAAAATATGGGTATTGGTGGACATATATGTTATATATGCCATGGTGTACAATGTTTTTCTGTTGGGGTGTCAGCATTGGTGTCTCACCTGGTGCAGTCACTCATGACTAATTGAAATGCCTGGGGATAGCTAAGTATCACAGCTGACTGTTTTGTTTCCGGACTGCAATGTTCTGGCATTTCAGTCGGCTGTGAGACTTGGCAGTTCTATATTTCTCTAAAACCATACAAGTTTGCAGCATGGAAGAAGGCCATTGGGGTTGTTGTGTCTGTTCGCACTTTGCTGGTTCAAACCAAAACTAATTCTACTGCACCACTTTCCCCCCATAGTCTTGTACCTTTCTCTGCTTCAAATATTTATCCAATTGTCCATTAAAAGGTGCAATCAGCTTTGCCTCATTCACTCCTTGTGGCAAAGCAGTCGATGCTCCAACAAACCTCTGCATAAAGAAATTTCTCCTAAACTCTTTCATAGTGGTTACAGCACAGAAGGAGGCCATTCGGCCTGTCAAGCCTGTGCCGGCTCTCTTCACTTCAGCTAGTCCCACTCCCCCGCCCTTTCCCTGTAGGCCTGCAAAATTTTTTACCTTCAGATACTTATCTAACACCCTTTTGAGAGCCATGATTGAGTCTGCCTCCACCACCCTTTCAGGCATTGCATTCCAGATCCTAACCACTCGCGTAAGAACTTTTTCCTCATGTCGCCTTTGGTTCTTCTGCCAATCACCTTAAATCTGTGTCCTCTGGTTCTCGACCCTTCTGCTAATGGGGACAGTTTCTCTCTATCTACTCTGTTCAGACCCCTCATGATTTTGAACGTCTCTATCAAATCTTCTCTGCTCAAAGGAGAACAACCCCAGCTTCTCCAGTCTATCCATGTAACTGAAGTCCCTCATCCCTGAAATCATTCTTGCAAATTTTTCCTGCACCCTCTCGAAGGCCTTCACAAGCTTCCTAAATTGCGGTGCCCAGAATTGGACACAATACTCCCGTTGAGGCCGAACCAGTGCTTTATAAAGGTTCATCATAATTTCCATGTTTTTGTACTCTATACCTCTATTCATGAAGCCGTGAGCTTTTTTAACTTCTTCTCAACCTTCCCTGCCACCTTCAACAATTTGTGTACATATACCCCCAGGTCTCTCTGTTCCTGCACCCCCTTTAGGATTGTACCCTTTAGTTTATATTGCCTCCCTTCATTCTTTCTGCCGAAATGTATCACTTCAGACTTTTCTGTGTTAAATTTCATCTGCCACGTGTCTGCCCATTCCACCATAAGAACATAAGAAATAGGAGCAGGAGTAGGCCAATCGGCCCCTCGAGCCTGCTCCGCCATTCAATAAGATCATGGCTGATCTGATACTAACCGCCAATCTACTATCACAGAACCATCTCCTGAATCTAACAGAAATAGACACACGAAATAGGAGCAGGATCAGGCTACACGGGCCCGCTCCGCTACTCACAGGGCCATGTCCAATCCGAACCTAGACTCATGTCCAAATTCCTGCCCGCTCCCCGTAACCCTTAATTCCCTTTACTTCTAGGAAACTGTCTATTTCTGTTTTAAATTTATGTAATGATGTAGCTTCTACAGCTTTTTGGGGCAACATATTCCATGGATCTACCACCCTCTGAGTGAAGTAGTTCCTCCTCATCTCAGTTTTGAAAGAGCAGCCCCTTATTCTAAGACTATGCCCCCTAGTTCTAGTTTCACCCATCATCGGGAACATCTTCCCTGCATCCACCCGATCCAACCCCTTCACAATCTTATATGTTTCAATAAGATCGCCTCTCATTCTTCTGAACTCCAATGAGTAGAGTCCCAATCTACTCAACCTCTCCTCATATGCTCATCCCCGGGATTAACCGAGTGAACCTTCTTTGTACTGACTCGAGAGCAAGTATGTCTTTTCTTAAGTATGGACACCAAAACTGTATACAGTATTCCAGGTGTGGTCTCACCAATACCTTGTACAACTGAAGCAATACCTCCCTATTTTTATATTCTATCCCCCTAGCAATGAAAGCCAACATTCCATTGGCCTTCTTAATCACTTGCTGCACCTGCATACTAACCTTTTGAGTTTCATGCACCAGGACCCCCAGATCCCTTTGTACTTCAGTACTATCCAGTTTCTTGCCATTAAGATAATAACTTGCTCTACGATTTTTCCTGCCAAAGTGCATAACCTCACACTTTCCAGTATTGTATTCCATCTGCCAAATCTCTGCCCACTTACTTAGCCTGTCTATGTCCCCTTGCAGGTTTTTTATGTCCTCCTCACTCACTACTTTCCCTCCCATCTTAGTATCATCTGCAAACTTTGATATGTTACACTCGGTCCCCTCCTCCAAATCGTTAATATAGATTGTAAAGAGTTGGGGACCCAGCACTGACCCCTGCGGAACACCACTAGTTACTGATTGCCAGTCTGAGAATGAACCATTTATCCCAACTCTCTGCCTTCTGTTAGATAGCCAATCCTCTATCCATGCCAGAATATTACCCCCAATCCCGTGATTTTTTATCTTAAGCAATAATCTTTTGTGTGGCACCTTGTCAAATGCCTTTTGGAAGTCTAAATACACTACGTCCACTGGTTCCCCTTTATCCGCCCTATATGTTACTTCCTGAAAGAACTCCAGCAAATTTGTCAAACATGACTTCCCCTTCATAAAACCATGCTGACTTTGTCCTATTAAATTATGATTATCCAAATGTCCTGTTACGGTCTCCTTAATAATGGACTCCAAAATTTTACCTACCACAGATGTTAGGCTAACCGGTCTATAGTTTCCAGCCTTCTGTCTACTGCCCTTTTTAAATAAGGGTGTTACATTAGCAGTTTTCCAACCTGCCGGGACCTTTGCTGAGTCCAGGGAGTTTTGGAAAATTATTACCAATGCATCCAAAATCCCTACCGCCACTTCCCTCAAGACCCTAGGATGTAAGCCATCAGGTCCAGGTGATTTATCCGCCTCGAGTACCACTTCCTTAGTGATTTTGATCGTGTTTAGCTCCTCCTCCCCCCCCCCCCCGCCCCCCCATAGCCCCCTGTTTGTCCAGTGTTGGGATATTCTTAGTGTCTTCTACTGTAAAGACTGATACAAAATATTCATTCAGTGTTTTTGCCATCTCCATATTTCCCACCATTAATTTCCCGGTCTCATCCTCTAAGGGACCAACATTTACTTTAGCCACCCTTTTTCTTTTTATATAACTATAAAAACTCTTACTATCTGTTTTTATATTTTTTGCTAATTTACTTTCATAATCTATCTTCCCTTAATCAATCTTTTTGTTATTTTTTGGTGTCTTTTAAAGTTTTCCCAATCCTCTATCCTCCCACTAGATTTGGCTACCTTATATGCCCTTGTTTTTAGTCGAATACTATCCTTAATTTCTTTACTTAGCCACAGATGGCTGTCTTTTCTTTTACCTCTTTTCTTCTCAGTGGAATATATATTTTTTGGAAGTTGTAAAATAACTCTTTAAATGTACACCACTGATTATGTATCGTCTTACCCTTTAATCTATTTTCCCAATCCACTCTACTCAATTCCGCTCTCATACCTTCATAGTCTCCTTTATTCAAGCTCAGCACGCTTGTTTGAGATCCAACCTTCTCACCCTCTAATTGAATATGGAATTCAACCATGTTATGGTCACCCATTCCAAGGGGATCCTTTACTAGGACATTTTTAATTAATCCTGTCTCGTTACACAGGACCAGATCTAAGGTTGCTTGCCCCCTGGTCGGTTCAGTTACATACTGCTCAAGAAACCCATCCCTAATACACTCAATGAACTCATCCTCAAGGCAGCCCTGCCCAATTTGATTTGTCCAATTAATATGATAGTTAAAATCCCCCAAAATTATAGATGTTCCCTTATTACAAGCCTCAACTATTTCCTGATTGACACTCCGTCCAACAGAGTTGCCACTGTTCGGAGGCCTATAGACTACGCCCACTAGTGTTTTTTTCCCCTTATTATTCCTTACCTCCACCCAAACTGTTTCATTATCCTGACCTTTTGACCCAATATCATTTCTCTGTATTACAGTGATTCCTTCCTTTATTAACATAGCCACCCCACCTCCCCTTCCTTCCTGCCTGTCCTTCCTGATCGTTAAATAACCTGGTATGTTTAATTCCCAGGCATTGTCACCCTGCAGCCATGTTTCTGTAATGGCCACAAGATCATACCCATATGTAGTTATTTGTGCCATTAACTTGCCTATTTTGTTACGAATGCTACGTGCATTCAGATAGAGAACTTTCAAAGATGTTTTGTGACACTTAGTTCCTGCTTTTGCCCTTTTTATTAGTTTACCTTTTAATCCATACCTTCTGCCCCTTCCTGACATGGTCTGGTTTTTAATTTCCCCACTGCTACCTAAGTCTATGACCTTCTCTGTTGTCATTTTTATTATTTGCTCTCTAGGAACCTCCCCCCCATTAGTTAGTTTAAAGCCCTCTCTACAGCCCTAGTTATATGATCCGCCAGGACTCTAGTCCCAGCAGTGGCCAAGTGAAGCCCGTCCCAACGGAACAGCTCCCTCCTGCCCCAGTACTGGTGCCAGTGTCCCAGGAAGCAAAACCCATTTCTCCCACACTAGTCTTTGAGCCACGCATTTAACACTCTCATTTTATTTGTCCTAGCCAAATTCGCTCGTGGCTCAGGTAATAATCCAGAGATTATTACACTTGTGGTTCTGCTTTTTAATTTGGCCCCTAGCTGCTCAAACTCCCTCAGCAGAACCTCCTTCCTTGTCCTATCTATGTCGTTGGTACCAACATGGACCACGACAACTGGATCCTCCCCCTCCCACTCCAAGTTTCTCTCCAGTCCAGAGGAGATGTCCTTAACCCTGGCACCGGGCAGGCAACACAGCCTTCGGGACTCTCGCTCTCGGCTGCAAAGAACTCTATCTATCCCCCTAACGATACTATCCCCTGCCACTACAACATTAGTTTTAGATGAAATAGTCTCACGTTTTTGCCCTAAAAGTTCTGCAGAATTTGAAAAACCTTTATTAAACCTCCTATAAATCTTCTCTTCTTCCATGGAAATAGTCCTAATATCTCAACCCTTTTCTCATAAACGTTGTTTCCCATCCTTGGTATCATCCTGGTGAATCTATGCTGTAAGCTCTTTATGTCCAATGACTCTAAATGACTTTAATGTCCATTCTATATTGCAGCACCCAAAATCTGCCCATCGTCCTCAAAACCACTGTTGTGTATAAATTCATTGTTAAATCTTTACTTTTATAATCCAAAATGCTGTTGGCATTTTTTATGGCCTTAACTACCTGTACTCAGACTTTGATGAATTTATGGCTCAAATTTTCCCACAGCTGCAAAATTGGTGACAGACACCATAAATCTCACCATCCAGTGTGCCAATCTCACCGTTACGAATTTGCTCCAAATGTTGCTGGTTTTCTAATTATAATATGGTGTAATGAGAATAGCGGCGAATCAGTCATCTTGTCCATGAGACCCATTTCCTGCTCCCTTGACCCTATCCCCACTAAACTGCTGACCACCCAACTTCCTTTTCTGGCTCCGATGTTAGCTGATATTGTTAACAGTTCTCTCTCCTTAGGTACTGTCCCCTTCTCCTTCAAATCTGCCGTCATCACCCCTCTTCAAAAAACTAACCCTTGACACCCTCCATCTTTGCAAACAACCGCCCCATCTCCAACCTCCCTTTTCTCTCCAAAGTCCTTGAACGTGTTGTCACCTCCCCAATCCGTGCCTGTCTTTCCCGGAACTCCATGTTTGAATCCCTCCAATCAGGTTTCCGCCCCTGCCACAGTACCGAAATGGCTCTTAACAAAGTCACAAATGACATCCTATGTGACTGTGACAAAGGTAAACTATCCCTCCTCATCCTTCTCGACCCGTCTGCAGCCTTTGACACGGTTGACCACTCCATCCTCCTCCAACGCCTCTCCACCATCGTCCAGCTGGGTATAACTGCACTCGCCTGGTTCCATTATTTTCTTATCTATCTAATCGTAACCAGAGAATCACCTGCAATGGCTTCTCTTCCCACTCCTGCATCGTTACTCTGGTGTCCCCCAAGGATCTATCCTTGGTCCCCATCTATTTCTCATCTACATGTTGCCCCTTGGCGACATCATCTGAAAACACAGCGTCAGTTTCCACATGTACGCTGATGACGCCTAGCTCTACCTCACCACCACGTCTCTTCACCCCTCTCTAAATTGTCAGACTGCTTGTCCAACATCCAGTAGTGGATGAGCAGAAATTTCCTCCAAATAAATGTTGGAAAGACCAAAGCCATTGTCTTCGGTCCCCGCCACAAACTCCCTTCCCTAGCCACCGATTCCATCCCTATCCCTGGCAACTGTCTAAGGTTGAATCAGACTGTTTGCAACCTTGATGTCATATTTGACCTTGAATTGAGCTTCGACCACATATCTGTGCCATAACTAAGACCGCCTATTTCCACCTCCGTAACCTCAGCTCATCTGCTGCTGAAACTCTCATCCATGCCTTTGTTACCTCTAGACTTGACTATTCAAATGCACTCCTGGCTGGCCTCCCACTTTCTACCCTACGTAAACCTGAGGTCATCCAAAAACCGGCCGCCCATGTCCTAACTCGCACCAAGCCCCATTCACCTATCACCCCTGTGCTCACTCACCTACATTGGTTCCCGGTTAAGCAATGTCTCGATTTCAAAATTTCATCTTTGTTTCCAAGTCCCTCCATGGCCTCGCCTCTCTCTATCTCTGTAACCTCCTTCAGCCCCACAAACACCCCCCCCCCCCCCACCCCCGGAGATATCTGCGCTCCTCTAATTCTGGCCCCTTGAGCATCCCTGATTTTAATCGCTCAACCATTGGTGGCCATGCTTTCAGCTGCCTAGGCCCTAAGCACTAGAATTCCCTTCCTAAACCTCTCCGCCTCTCTACCTTTCTTTCCTCTTTTAAGACGCTCCTTAAAACCTACCTATTTGAGCAAGCTTTTGGTCATCTGCCCTAATTTCTCCTTATGTGGCTCGGTGTCAAATTTTGTTTTGTAACATTCCTGTGAAATGCCTTGGGATGTTTTAATACGTTAAAGGTGCTATATAAATACAAGTTGTTGTTTGAGCAGATTACTCACCTGCTCAGAACCCGTCCAGTTCCCACCATCTCCAATATTAATCTGCGAGGTTGAGTCACCCACTTAAGTAGGCAGCAGTCTCATGAATGTATGCAAATCAGGATCTCATTACATCAATAGGAACCCGATGGCATTTAACCAGGACCTGAATGGGGAAGGCACCACGGATTTCCCATCAGGCTGAAGCAGGTTGGTAGCTGCTGGAAAAAGTGAAGAGGCCATCCATGTAATTGTAAAACATTCCTTTGTGGGGCCAGCAGCAGTCTTCTACATCGGACTTTCCCTCACCGCCACCCCCAGCCATTTACTTGGCAGCTGGTGTGCCGTTAAGTGCCACGCAATCTTTGCATGCCCTATGCTCTCTTCATGCCTGTTCTGGGTGGGAAGTGCACCAGCAGCATTTAAATGAGACCCAGGAGTTAAAATACCCCAGATCTGAAATTTAGGCCAGCAACTGCATTTCACACACATCCCACCCCTCGCCTGCTGAAACCCACTTCGGATTAAAATCTATCCCATTTATCGAGAACAAAAACAGACCCAGCACTGACCACTGAAGTGCACCACTTCCAACCCTTCTCCAGTCCAAGCAACACTGATTTACCCTAACCCTTTGTTTCCTGTCTGCCAGCTTAATTTTTATTTGTTACATTTCCTCTTGTACCATACAACTGACGTTTTCTAATGAGCCTCTTGTCGGACAACTTATCAAATGCCTTCTGAAACCACATTTACTGCATTATTTTTATCTATCCTATGGTCACTTCTTGTAAAAGCTCTAATCATTTGTCAAATATGGCTTGCCTTTAACAAATCCATACTGCTGTCCTTGATTAACCCGTGCATTTCTACATGCTCACTAATTTTGTCTTGAATTATGGACATGAAGAGTTTGCTCACAACTCATATTAGACTAAATAATTCTTTGCTACCCAGTTTATCCTCCTCTCCCTTCCTGAAAAAGGGTGGTACATCAGCTACAATTTGCATATTTGAGGATTGAAAAATTGTGGCTAGAGTCCTCTGCTGTTTACTCTTTCATGTAATTTCAATAGCCTAAGGTGCATGCCATCAGGACCCACGGTGGCCCACAGTGTCTCGATGCCCAGTTATAGGCTCCCAGATCTGTCCTGAGTCTGTCTCTCTTCGTGTGTTGGTACTGCCACATTACTCAATGAATAATGTTCTCACTATGGAAGTGAGACTATTGTCTTTACAAGGACTGTGTGGTCACTCGTACCAATGTTGTTGTGAACAGACATTTCTGCGACAGGTAGGTAGTTGAGGACAAAGTACTTTAGTTGCTGTGCGTTAACCTAGCTTTCTCTTTTGGATATTTCATGTGCATTCCCAGCATTTTCTATTTTTATTTCAGATTTTTATCACTTTTTTAATATCTCATCACTGAAAAAATTTACCCTGTTTTGATTTTTCTAGGAATCACTTACCTGGACCATGGAGGTACAACACTCTATGCACACAGTCAGATTCATCACTTTTACCAAGACCTTGCAGAAAATATCTATGGTAGGATCTTCGCAATAATTTCTATGTTTGTCTTCAAGTTCAAAATAGAATCATAGAATAGTATAAAACAGAAGGAGGCCATTTGGCCCATCGAGTCTGTGCCTGCTCTTTCGAAGGGCAATCCAGTTAGTCCCACTACCCTGCTCTTCACCCATATCCCTGCAATTTTTCTCCTTCAAGTATTTATCCAATTCCCTTTTGAAGACTACTGTTGAATCTGTATTCACCGCCCTATCAGGCAGTGCATTCCAAATCCTAACCACTTGTTGCGTAATTTTTTTTTTCGTCATGTCACCTCTGGTTCTTTTGCCAATCGCCTTACATCTGTGCCATCTGGTTATTGTCCCTTCAGCCATTGGAAACAGTTTCTCTTTATTTACACTATCTAAACCCTTCATGATTTTTGAACAGCTCTATCAAATCGCCTCTTGCCTTCTCTGCTCCAAGGAGAACAACCCCAGCTTCTCTAGCCTATCCACGTAACTATTCCCTTATTCCTGGAACCATTATAGTACATCTCTTCTTGCCAAAGCCTTCATGTCCTTCCTATTTTATAGGGATTGTAACTGTGATATAGATTTTCCTGACGTCCTAAATTTCAATTTCCTTAACTGCTTTGGAAAAACGCCAGTACTTTTAGATAATAAAAACAGAAAAAGCTGGAAATACTCAGCAGATCTGACAGCATCTGTGGAGAGAGAAACAGAGTTAACGTTTCAGGTCGATGACCTTTTCATCTGAACTGGAAAAAGTTAGAGATGTAACAGATTTTAAGCAAATACAGAGGCGAGGGAAGAACAAAAGGGAAGGTCTGTGATAGGGTGGATGGCAGGAGAGATTAAATGACAAAAGGGATGATGGTGCAAGGCAAAAAAAGATGCTAATGGGACAAGTAAAGAAACAAAAGATGAGTCTAGAAGAGGTGTAAATGGGACTAGCAGAACCATCAATGGTTCTTTCCGAAAAAATGGGGGCAGAGATTATGATCTGAAATTGTTGAACTCTATGTTGAGTTCAGAAAGCTGTAAAGTGCCTAATCGAAAGATGAGGTGCTGTTCCTAGAGAATTGAGCTTCATTGGAACAGTGTAGGAGGCCAAGTTCAGAGTGGGAGTAGAGTGGAGAATTAAAGTGACAGGCGACCGGAAGCTCGGGGTCACGCTTGCGAACTGAACGGAGGTGTTCCACAAAGCAGTCACCCATTCTGCATTTGGTCTCCCCAGTGTAGAGGAGACCGCATCGTGAGCAGCGAATACAGTATATGAAATTGCAAGAAGTGCAAGTAAATCGCTGTTTCACCTGGAAGAAGTGTTTGGGGACCTGGACGGTAGGAAGGGAGTAGGTAAAAGGGCAGGTGTTGCATCTCCTGCACTTGCACGGACGGTACCGTGGGAAGGGGAGGGGATGTTGAGGGTGATTGAGGAGTGGACCAGGGTGTTGCGGAGGGAACAGTCCCTTTGGAATGCTGAAAGGGGAGGGGAGGGGAAAGATGTGTTTGGAATCACGCTGGAGGTGGCGGAAATGGCAGGGGCTGATCTGTGAATGTGGAGGCTGGTGGGGTGGAAGGTGAGGACAAGGGGAACCCTATCATGGCTCTGGGAGGAGAAGAAGGGATAAGAGCAGAAGTGCAGGAAATGGAGCACACACGGTCGAGGGCCCTGTCAATGATGGTGAAGGGAAATCCTCGGTTGAGGAAAAAGGAAGACACATCGGAAGCACTGGTATGGAAGGTGACATTGTCAGAACAAATGAGACAGAGAAACTGGGAGAATTAAGAGTCCTTGCAGAGAGCGGGGCGAGAGGAAGTGTAGTCAAGGTAGCTGTGGAAGTCAGTGAACTTGTGGTGGATATTGGTTGCTATCCTATTAGTAGAAATGGAGACAAGAGAAGCTGAGGAAGGCAGAAAATGCTTGAAATAGTCAGCAGATCAGGCAGCATCTGTGGAGAGAGAAACAGAGTTAACGCTGACTTTGAGATGGTAGAGCAAGAAAGGCTTAATAGTTCAACCTATCACTAGTATTGTTTTCCATAAATTGTGGTTAGGACGAATACGATCCACTTTTTTAATAAGTAAAGGCACCTGCTATGATGATCTATCAATCTATCTGTACAATCTGATTCTTTCACACTCCAGATGTCATACTTCAGTGTCAAAATTGTAAAAAAAAATAGAAAGGCAATCAGTTTAGGCTGTTTGAGCTGGAAATCTACAAGTAACTTCTCAATCTCCAAACTTCAATCACTCAACAGAAAGTTAGCATTTAAAAGAAGTGGAAATTCAGGAGATTAGTCAGTAATTTTGTAGCTTTCCTCCTCCCTCATTACTGTTTTCTGTGTTAACTACTTGCTCTTGGCAGTAACACCAGCAGGAAAAATGATTTACCAGTTGCTGTTGTCACCAGATTAAAATATAAAAATCAGATGCTGGCAAAACACAACTCTAGCCCTAGACTTCCATAGCATGCATTCCAGTTTTGTCAAGTTCAGGTGAACTTGTAAATATACTTTTTTGCTGTAATATACTTTAGAACATGAGTTTTTGAAGATTTGAGATTAATGGTTATTCTTAATTAATTTTTCTTGTGCTTCTGATATTTTTCAGGTAACCCCCATAGTGCAAACGTTGCCAGTAGACTGACACATGACACTATTGAACAAGTTCGTTACAGGTATGATAAAAAGGCATTTTAGCACAGGTACCTAGCTACTTCCTCAAATTTCATTGTGTAAAGTTAGTCAGTCTGTGAGTTTCTCTCTTTTTCTGCGTGCTTGTGTCTCATTTGCTACCATCCCCATCCCAGTCGTGTCTCTATCTGTTTGTGTGGTCCTCTTAGTCTCTGCCTTGTTGTCTCTTTGTATCTACATAAGAACATAAGAACATAAGAAACAGGAGCAGGAGTAGGCCAATTGGCCCCTCGAGCCTGCTCCACCATTCAATAAGATCATGGCTGATCTGAGCCTAACCTCAAATCTACTATCACTCTCCATCCCACCCGAACCCATGTGATCTCCCGGGAGAGGCGAAAAACCAGATAAAAAATCCAATGGCCAATTTGGGAGAAAAAATCTGGGAAATTCCTCTCCGACGCATCTAGGTGAGCGAAACTCGTCCAGGAGATCACTCTGTCCCTGTATTTCCTACAGTACTTACCTTCTGTAAGAGGTGATCTCCACCCCAGCCAGGAACAGGCCCAATTTACTCTTGAAGGACTCCTAGCTGGCAGCCTGTTCCCGAGGTCTCCACTAATCCCTGTGAATAGAACCATCTCCTAAAATCTAACACAGAATTAGAACACAAGAAGTAGGAGCTGGACCAGGCTACATGGCCCCTGGGCCCGCTCCGCTACCCACAGGGCCATGACCGTTCGAACCTAGACTCATGTCCAATTTCCTGCCCGCTCCCCGTAACCCCTAATTCCCTTTACTTCGAGGAAACTGTCTATTTCTGTTTTAAATTTATTTAATGATGTAGCTTCCACAGCCTTCTGGGGCAGCAAATTCCACAGACCTATCCTCTGAGTGAAGAAGTTTCTCCTCATCTCAGTTTTGAAAGAGCAGCCCCTTATTCTAAGATTATGCCCCCTAGTTCTAGTTTCACCCATCATTGGGAACATCCTCACTGCATCCACCCGATCAAGCCCCTTCACAATCTTATATGTTTCAATAAGATCGCCTCTCATTCTTCTGAAGTCCAATGAGTAGAGTCCCAATCTACTCAACCTCTCCTCATATGTCCACCCCCTCATCCCTGGGATTAACCGAGTGAACCTTCTTTGTACTGACTCGAGAGCAAGTATGTCTTTTCTTAAGTATGGACACCAAAACTGTATGCAGTATTCCAGGTGCTGTCTCACCAATACCTTGTACAACTGCAGCAATACCTCCCTGTTTTTATATTCTATCCCCCTAGCAATAAAAGCCAACATTCCATTGGCCTTCTTGATCACTTGCTGCACCTGCATACTAACTTTTTGAGTTTCGTGCACCAGGACCCCCAGATCTCTTTGTACTACAGTACTTTTCAGTTTCTTGCCATTAAGATAATAACTTGCTCTATGATTTTTCCTGCCAAAGTGCATAACGTCACACTTTCCAGTATTGTATTCCATCTGCCAAATCTCTGCCCACTTACTTAGCCTGTCTATTGTCCCTTTGCAGGTTTTTTATGTCCTCCTCACTCACTACTTTCCCTCCCATCTTAGTATCATCTGCAAACTTTGATATGTTACACTCGGTCCCCTCCTCCAAATCGTTAATATAGATTGTAAAGAGTTGGGGACCCAGCACTGACCCCTGCGGAACACCACTAGTTACTGATTGCCAGTCTGAGAATGACCATTTATCCCAACTCTCTGCTTTCTGTTAGATAGCCAATCCTCCACCCATGCCAGAATATTACGCCCAATCCCGTGATTTTTTATCTTGAGCAATAATCTTTTGTGTGGCTCCTTGTCAAATGCCTTTTGGAAGTCCAAATACACTACGTCCACTGGTTCCCCTTTATCCACCCTGTATGTTACTTCCTGAAAGAACTCCAGCAAATTTGTCAAACATGACTTCCCCTTCATAAAACCATGCTGACTTTGTCCTATTAAATTATGTTTATCCAAATATCCCATTACTGTCTCCTTAATAATGGACTCTAAAATTTTACCAACCACAGATGTTAGGCTAACTGGTCTATAGTTTCCAGCCTTCTGCCTACTACCCTTTTTAAATAAGGGTGTTACATTAGCAGTTTTCCAATCTGCCGGGACCTTTGCTGAGTCCAGGGAGCTTTGGAAAATTATTACCAATGCATCCACAATCCCGACCGCCACTTCCCTCAAGACCCTAGGATGTAAGCCATCAGGTCCAGGGGATTTATCCGCCTTGAGTCCCATTATTTTACCAAGTACCACTTCCTTTGTGATTTTAATCGTATTTAGCTCCTCCCCCCGCCCCCCCCCCCCCCCAGAACCCCCTGTTTGTCCAGTGTTGGGATATTCTTAGTGTCCTCTACTGTAAAGACTGATACAAAATATTTGTTCAGCATTTTTGCCATCTCCATGTTTCGCACCATTAATTTCCCGGTCTCATCCTCTAAGGGACCAACATTTACTTTAGCCACCCTTTTTCTTTTTATATAACTATAGAAACTTTTGCTGTTTTTATATTTTTTGCTAATTTACTTTCATAATCTATCTTCCCTTTCTTAATCAATCTTTTAGTTATTTTTTGCTGTCTTTTAAAGACTTCCCAATCTTCTATCCTCCCACTAGATTTGGCTACCTTATATGCCCTTGTTTTTAGTCGGATACTATCCTTAATTACTTTACTTAGCCACGGATGGCTATCTTTTCTTTTACAACCTTTTTTCCTCAGTGGAATATATTTTTTTGGAAGTTGTAAAATAACTCCTTAAATGTACACCATTGATCATGTACCGTCTTACCCTTTAATCTATTTTCCCAGTCCACTCTAATCAATTCCGCTCTCATACCTTCATAGTCTCCTTTATTCAAGCTCAGCACGCTTGTTTGAGATCCAACCTTCTCACCCTCTAATTGAATATGGAATTCAACCATGTTATGGTCACTCATTCCAAGGGGATCCTTTACTAGGACATTTTTAATTAATCCTGTCTCATTACACAGGACCAGATCTAAGGTTGCTTGCCCCCTGGTCGGTTCAGTTACATACTGCTCAAGAAACCCATCCCTAATACACTCAATGAACTCATCCTCAAGGCTGCCCTGCCCAATTTGATATGTCCAGTTAATATGATAGTTAAAATCCACCATCATTATAGCTGTTCCCTTATTACAAGTCTCAACTATTTCCTGATTAATACTCCGTCCAACAGTGTTGCAACTGTTCGGAGGCCTATAGACTACGTCCACTAGTGTTTTTTTCCCCTTATTATTCCTTATCTCCACCCAAACTGATTCACTATCCTGATCCTTTGACCGAATATAATTTCTCTGTATTACAGTGATTCCTTCCTTTATTAACATAGCCACCCCACCTCCCCTTCCTTCCTGATTGTTAAATAACCTGGTATGTTTAATTCCCAGTCATGGTCACCCTGCAGCCATGTTTCTGTAATGGCCACAAGATCATACCCATATGTAGTTATTTGTGCCGTTAACTCGTCCATTTTGTTACGAATGCTACATGCATTCAGATAAAGAACTTTCAAATATGTTTTGCGACACTTAGTTCCTGCTTTTTCCCCTTTTACTACTTTATCTTTGACTCCATACCTTCTGTCCCTTCCTGACACGTGTGGTGTATGTAACCGTTCCACCTTTAAGAGAACTATTTTAAGAGATGCACTACTTTATCTTGGCTGCTGTATACTGTAATACCGGTGGTGACCACACCGGTATTTAAGTGCTGTGTAATGATTTATTGGGCAGTTCAGCCTGACCTTCGACTAGTAAAGACCTGTTGAATTTATTCTTGTGGTCTGTGTGCAGTGATTCTTATTAACAATAACTAGAACACACAGACTTAACAACACGCTCTGATTTTTAATTCCCCCACTGCTACCTAAGTCTATGACCTTCTCCGTTGTCATTTTTATTATTTGCTCTCTAGAACTCTCCCCCCCACTAATTAGTTTAAAGCCCTCTCTACAGCCCTAGTTATATGATTCGCCAGGATTCTAGTCCCAGCCCTAGCCAAGTGAAGTCCGTCCCAACGGAACAGCTCCCTCCTGTCCCAGTACTGGTGCCAGTGTCCCAAGAAGCAAAACCCATTTTTCCCACACCAGTCTTTGAGCCACGCATTTAACTCTCTAATTTTATTTATCCTAGCCAAATTCGCTCGTGGCTCAGGTAATAATCCAGAGATTATTACCCTTGAGGTTCTGTTTTTTAATTTGACCCCTATCTGCTCGTACTCCTTTAACAGAACCTTCTTCCTTGTCCTATCTACGTCGTTTGTAGCAACATGGACCACGACAACTGGATCCTCCCCCTCCCACTCCAAGTTTCTTTCCAGCCCAGAAGAGATGTCCTTAACCCTGGCACCGGGCAGGCAACACCGCCTTCGGGACTCCTGCTCTTGACTGCAGAGAACCCTATCTATCCCCCTAATGATACTATCCCCTACCACTACAACATTTCTTTTTACTCTCCCCACTTGAATGGCCCCCTGTACCATGGTGCTGTGGCCAGGTTGCTCATCCTCCCTGCAGTCCCCGCTCCCGCCCTCACAGTGAGTAAGAACCTCGAACCTGTTTGGCAAGAGCAAGGGCTGTGGCTCCTTCAACACTACCTCCTGGATCCCCGTACTTGCCTCACTCATAGTGACACCGCCCTGTCCCTGACCACGGACTACATCTGAATTAATTAATTTCATAGGTGTGACTACCTCCTGAAACATAGAGTCCAGGAACTTCTCCCCCTCCCTGATGTGTCGCAGTGTCTGAAGCTCGGTCTCAAGCACCTCAATACGGAGCCGGAGTTCCTCTAGCAGCAAACACTTGTCGCAAATGTAATCACCGTGAGCCTCAATGGGGTCCACTGGCTCCCACATTTCGCAACAGTAACACATCACCTGCTCCATTCTATGTAATTAATTAAGTTTCTTATTATTAGTTATGAAGACCCTCTGCCCGGATATAGATGATAATATCACACCACTATTTAATAGGACTTACCAACTTAAAGGCATAAAAGAGAAGGAAGAGAACCTACCAACCAGCTGATCACCAACCTCCCTTTTGAATGCTGTCTGTGGTGCCTGTTAGGTTGATTCGTCTCGCTGCTCCGCTTCCGCAGTGCTGTTTAAGCCTGGGAGTAGGGAACAAAACAGAGCAAAAACACCCCCTCACCTCCCACTTGCCCGAACTCTCCCACTTACCAAACCCTCGCTCCACTCAACGCACCGCACTCGCGCTGCCGCACTAGGCCCACCCCTTTTTATACCTGGATTCTACTTCCGGTTTAAACTCCGCAACAGCTTTACTTACTCTTTTTAAAAAAAAAAAAAAAAAAATTAAACTTACTTTAAATAATTAACTTTTCCCCTCACTTAAATTCACTAAATACACTTAAATGACTTTTCTCCCACTTACCAAACTCTCACTCCACTCAACGCACCGTGAGTCTCTCTGTCTGATTTTGTTTTGTAGGACACCCACTAGCAAATATTTTTTGAAATCTTGTGCAAGAATGTGTTTATTTGTATATTCATTAAGTTAAATGTTTAAGTTAAGTTAAAGATTATTGCAACATAAATTTGTAATGAACCAGGATCAAAATCTGTAAACCTTTACAAGTACTTGACCTTGTTTGTGTGGCAAAGATAAATTTAGTATCTGCTTGGTATTGATTTTTATTTTTCCAAGATCTTTGAATGTAAGCTCTGTGTTGAAATTAGATTGAAGTTTACAAGAACTGGAGATCTTGTCTAAAACAGAAGATTCAAATGCATTTCTCTCTAAATCTTTTGTTGGATTGGGAGCAGAACGTGTCCCATTTCAACACAAGAGTGAAAGCACATTTAACATGAACCTTTAGTTCTTCAATGAGCATTAAGAGAATGTGTTCTCATAAATCTTTAGCTCAGCTGCTGAAGATGACTGCGATTTCATTTTGTGAGAACTGTTTGGTAGATTAATTAGCAGATTCAAAATCCCTACCTGACATAAAAGTAGACATGACTATAAATCTTTTTGTGTGCAAATATATTTAGTGGGATGCATAACATTAGGTTTGATCTTCTGTTCCTTATTTTCAAGTCTGGAAAATGTCATTTTTTGAGCCATTCTGATTCAATTATCCCTTGTGAAATGACATTTCTTTAAAGTTTACAATGCAACATATGAAAAGAAAGGTGAGAAATGACTATCTGGTCCATCAATGTTCACACTGTCCATTGTAATCTCATGCACCACCTCACCTCCCCAGCCTCTAGTAATGTTAACGCTTGGTGGAGACAAAAAAAAAGATTTCAGGAAAAAAAACTTGGAACTGCCTCCCCAACTCCATAAGGAAATCAAGTAAACTTCGAGACCAGGGTTACCCATGATGCATTAATTGACATATTTAAACTAAACCCCCCCCTCCATTCTTCTTCCACTTTATCTCTGTTACCTTTCTATGGCCTGTCTGTCAAAAATGTAGCCATCATCCTCCTATTGTTTATAAAATCCTCTGCTCCCACTGCCTCCCTGAATAGTTTGTCACGCTCTGCAGGAAGTAATTACCTTCTAACTGTGTATTCACTTTTCTTGTCTAAATTTAAATCTATGCCCCTTGTCCTAAAACTAGTGTTAATATTGTACATCATTCTGGGATCTAGTTTATTTATTCCCTTTGAAGATCTTAAAAATCTCAATAAGGTAATCTTTTAAGCCATTTTTGCTTCCAATATAAGCATCCCCACTATCTTTACGGTACACTTGCACTTCACAAGTTTAGCACATAGAATCATCGAGTGGTTACAGCACAGAAGGAGGCCATTCGGCCCGTCGGGCCCGTGCTGGCTCTCTGCAAGATCATTTCAGCTAGTCCCACTCCCCCGCCCTCTCCCCGTAGCCCTGCAAATTTATTTTCTTCAGGTACTTACCCAATTCTCTTTTGAAAGCCACGATTGAATCTACCTCCACCACCCTTTCAGGCAGTGCATTCCAAATTTTAACCACTCGCTGCGTAAAAAAGTTTTTCCTCATGTCACCTTTGGTTCTTTTGCCAAACACCTTAAATCTGTGTCCTCTGGTTCTCAACCCTTCCACTAATAGGAACAGTTTCTGTCTATCTACTCTGTCTAGACCCCTCAGGATTTTGAACACCTCTATCAAATCTCCCCTCAACCTTTTCTGCTCTAAGGAGAACAATCTCAGCTTCTCCAGTCTATCCACGTAACTGAAGTCCCTCATCCCTGGCACCATTCTTGTAAATCTTTTCTGTACCCTCTATAAGGCCTCCACATCCTTCCTAAAGTGCGGTGCCCAGAATTGGACAGAGCGCTCCAGTTGAGGCCAAACCAGTGTTTTATAAAGGTTCATCATAACTTCCTTGCCTTTGTACTCTATGGGCTCGATTTTCCTGCAGGTGTGGGGAATTGTCGGGTTCCCCGAATGTTGAGGTTCCCACACGAATCTAAATGGGTCTGCCAGATTGATGCAATTTTCCCTCAATTGGCAAATTCATTTCCAGCGTGTGGGAACCCTTGCTAATTGACTATTTCCAGTCAGAAAGCCGCACAGTATGATGTCATCATTCGTGGTGCTTTTAAGGTCCACAGCAAGCATTGCTTCCTCTGCAGGGTTCCAAACGAACCATACAGGATGGCAGAGGCGCCTGCAGCAGCTGTGGCCAGTGCCAGACCCCGAGCTGCCTCCATATTCGACGAGGCTTCACTGCAGGCATTATTGGATGGGGTTAGGGCCCACAGGGAGGTCCTCTTCCCTAGGTCAGGGAGGAGGAGGCCTCCCACTGAGACCAAGGCTGCATGGATGCAGGTGTCAGCAGATGTCAACTCACTGGGAGTCACCAGAAGAACCTGGATACAGTGTCGGAAACGATTCCATGACCTTCACTGTACAGGAAAAGTAAGTATGAAGTTTCCATCACCCTCAAACTGATCCCCATTGCCTTTCCCCACCAGCACTCAGCTTTAGCACTCTCTTCCTCCACATCCCACTTCAGTCACATCCATGCACCCTTACCCATTCCCTCTCTCTCTATGCTCACATTCACATAACTATTCCACCATGCAGCCCTCACACTCCCTCTCACTATGATGTTTTGAACACAACTGACAACACACAGGGAGGGCCCTTGGTCTTACAGCCTCACACCATCTTTGTCTCCCTCTAAGTATCTATGCTATGCAATCTCTACACTCCTTCATTCTGACTCAAACTCCACTTGTCTCCCTCATTGCAGGAAAAGAGAGCTCACAACAACAGAGAGCGAGCCAGGACTGGAGGAGGCCCACCCTCAATAGCCCACCTGACCCCCTGGGAGGAAGGAGTGCTGGAAATTGTCGGGGCTGATGTGGCTGCGGAAGCTGGGGAAGGAGAGATAGGGGCAGTCCCGCAAGCTGGTGACAGAATAGTTTTCCATCTCTCATTGACATAGCATGAGTCGCTGTTATGATTCTGAAGCTACATCATTTGGACTTATGAACGTCTGCAAAATCCAATGTGCATGTAACCTTGGCATCACATCTCTTAACTCTTTCCTTTACTCCCCCACAGGACCATCCAGAGCCCCCGTTCCCCACTGTGGAGGAGGAAGAGGCTGAGCAGCCAGACTCCTCAGAGGAAGCTCCAACCTCAGGGTGCAGCGTCAGCAGAAGTAAGCGCATCCAGCACCAGCGCAGACACTCACACCTCGGGGGGGACCTTCGGGACATAGAGTAGTGTTGTCACCTGGTGTTTCACAGCTCACAAGTGAGCATCAGCAGATTGTGGGGACAAGGACAGCAGTGGAGAGTCCTCGTCGGAGGGCGCAGGACTCTGCCAGCTCAGCTCAGCTGCATGTCGTCCCTGTGCCTCTGGGTCCATCCGCAAGAGAAGAGGTGATGGATCTCCATGCACAGATGCAGGAGTCTCTGGCAGGTTTTGTCTCCAGGGTCGCTGCGAGTGATGAGCGAATGGAGGAGTCCATAGCGAACATGAGCAGAGCCTTAGTGGAGTCTTTGGCGCATGAACGCATCACCACGGAAAGGATGGCTACCTCCGTGGTAAGGCTCGCTACCGTAGAGGAGAGGAGGGCTGCGGCCGAGGAGAGGAGGGCTGCGGCCGAGGAGAGGAGGGCCATGGAGGAGCTTAGTCGCCAGGCTATGGAAAACATGGTGAGTGTTCAGAATAGAATGACATCTCTTGAGGAGCGATGGGCATCTATTGAACACAGAAACCAGACCTTCATGGAAGTCCTTCTGAGTAGGACTTCCAGTGCAGATACAGGTCCCCATGGCCTCCCTGATGTGCAGCAAGGTGCTCTCCAGCCACTTGCAGGTGCTGAGGGGGACCTGACCCATGAGAGGGAGGTTGTTGGCACACCTCAAGGAAGTGGGGGCTCCTCTCCACATGCTCACACTTCCATGCCACTGCAGAGCCCTCGGTCAGAGCCCCGCCGGAGTCCACACCCAAGTGAGAGAGGCGTCTCAACCCCTGCACAGCCGCAGGAGCAGCAGACTGCTGGCGAGCCCTCACAGGTTTGCCACCCCAGAGGACGCCCGCCAAACGTGTCGAGACAGGAGCAGCAGGAAAGTCAGCAAGGGGCCTCCACATCTGCTGAAGCCACAGGGGAACCACTACGTAGGAGCACACAAGAGAAAAATAAAGCACCACTAATCACAAGGGTAGTCACTTGGGTGAAAAGTTTTGTATATAGTTATTATGTCATCAGTAGCTTGTTTATAAAAAATCTGATGGCAACTGCTGCAGTTGTGGCGTGTGTCATTTGGCGAATGGGGATTTCGCATTGAGGCCTTAGGATTACTTGCAGTTGTCAGGATGCTGGTCAAATAGGTAGGAATGCGCAGGGTTTGGCCATTGTCCATGCTCAGGTAAGAAGCAGCGAGGCTACAGTGTTTGATGTACTCGGCTATGCAAATCTGGACAGGATGAGTGCGTTCCTTGCATCCCGGGCAGCAATGTTCTTGCGTAATGGTGCCGCTGGTTGATGGGCCTCTGCAGGATGGTCGTTTTCCCCCTCCTCCCTTTCCTCTTTCATCTGAGGCGGGTCTATGAGGAGCTACTTGGTCCTGAGGAATCTGCAAGCCACGACGTTATGCCATGTTGTGAAGTGCACGGCAAACCACGACGATTTTGGAGACCCTGGCTGCTGAGTACTGTAGGGCTCCACCTGAGCTATCCAGGCATCTGAAGCGCATCTTCAGCAATCCGATGGTTTGCTCTATAATGCATCTGGTGGAAATGTAGCTGGAGTTGTAGCGCTCCTCAGCTTTGTTGGTTGGTCTCCTCAATGGCATCATTAGCCAAGTCCGCAGGGGATAGCCCTTGTCTCCAAGTAGCCATCCCTGAAGTTCGTCTGGTGGCCTGAATAGCAGAGGCACAGTAGACTGGCGCAGTATGGCAGCTGCCAGGGTACTTGGCACAAACATGCAAAATCTCCTTCTTGTGGTTGTTATGTTCATTAATAACTAATCGTTTTCATTATGAACAGCTAGCTTAGAGCTTCGTCATTTATTCAGCCATGTTCTCCTCTATACAGCATCCATCTTGACTACTGCCTTGTGGGTAGCCTAGTGCATCGTGGGTAGTCTAGTGCATCGTGGGTAGTCCAGTATTTAAACATACAGCAATATACAGCTCCACCTAGTGTACCATTCTAGAATGACATGTTACTGATCATTACATCCCCCTTTCTTCGAGGTTAAACAAAATCAATATCAATCAACTTTCAAGAAACACGATAAAGATGATATCAGTAACACTTTTGTTAGTGCTCTATAAACATAAACATTTTCACAACAGTCAACACATTTTCAAAGCTTTACTTTATACTCAAAGATTAAGTCTATCAGGCTTTTTTACTTTACCTGTGGATCTTCAGAGCACAGGTAAGTCTGATGTGTTTGCATGAGAGCCTGTATGTGTGTTTGTGTTAGATTGTTCTCGTGGTGAGTGACAAGATTCAGTTGCGGCATTGTCATCGATTTGCTCTTGGATAGTTTCTTGTGTTTTTAGGAGGGAACGGCGGTTCCTCATGAGAATCTGTCCTTCCTCAGTTCTAACAGTGTATGACCTTGGTCTTACTTCCTCAAGAACTGTAGCTTTCCTGTTCCATGCATCTGGATCCTCAATCCTGACAACATCATCCCTTGTCAATGGTTTCAGAGTTTTGGATGACTTGTCATAGTGTGATTTCTGTTTCAGCTTTAATAGTTGAAGTCTCTGTCTCAGTTCCTTACTCTGCTTTTCTTTTGCACAGCAGGGTAGCGTGGTGCGCAACTTGCGACCCATTAGTTCAGCAGGTGAAGAACCAGAGTCTAAAGGTGAGGCTCAGTAGCTTAGCAGGGCAAGATAAGGATTAGACTTGCTTTCTGTCGCTTTCTTCAGTAGCTGTTTGAGAACTTGAACACCTTTCTCTGCCTTACCATTCGACTGAGCATACAAAGGACTGGATGTGATGTGTTGAAAGTCATAATGTGCTGCAAACTGTTGCCACTCCTTACAGTTGAAGCACGGACCATTGTCGCTAACGGCAATCCTGGGAATTCCATGTCTGGCGAAGATGGATTTAGCATGCATTATGACACTGCTTGCTGTGGTGCTTGAGAGCAGCGCCATCTCAGGATAGTTAGAATAGTAGTCAATCAGTATTCGATAGTCTTTACCATTCAAATGAAAGAGGTCCATACCAACCTTTTGCCATGGTGCTGTTGATATGTTAGCTACTATCATTGGTTCCTTTGCTTGTTTGTTTTGGTGTTTCTGACATGTCTCACATTCGCCTATCATGTTCTCAATGTCCTTATTTATGCCAGGCCAATAAACAGTGTCTCTTGCTCTCCTTTTGCATTTTTCAATTCCGAGGTGTCCCTCATGAATCCTTTTGAGCATGTCTTGACGTAGAGCCTGTGGAATGACTATTCTGTTCTGTTTTAGTAATAGTCCACTTGCGACACTCAATTCTGACCTGATGTGAAAGTACTTTGGACAGGAACCTTTTGGCCAACCATGATGAATGTTCTCTATTACTGTTTGTAACACTGTATCTTTTACTGTTTCTTCTGCTATTTGCTTTGATTTTGTGTCTGACACGGGCAGCGCAGCAGTGACCATACTCACATGAACATCCACGTCTTCTTCAGTAGAGCTCACATGACTCATTGTGGGTGCTCGGGGTAGTGCATCTGCTAGCACTATGTATTTGCCTGGTGTGTAGATCAGTTCAAAGTCATATCTTTGCAGCTTCATCATGAGTCGTTGAATCCTTGGAGACATCTCATTCAGGTTCTTTTTTATGATGGCAACCAGTGGGCTGTGGTCTGTCTCAACTGTGAAGGTGGGAAGTCCATATATGTAGCCATGGAACTTTTCTCGTGCAACTACCAAGCCTAGACATTCCTTTTCAATCTGGGCGTATCGACACTCAGAATCAGTCATAGACCTGGAGGCATAGGCAACAGGCTTCCAATCTTCACCCTCTGCTTGTAGCAAGACCGCGCCTAGGCCATCTTTTGATGCATCCGTTGACACTTTGATTCTCTTTGTTGGGTCAAAGAAGGTGAGTACAGGTGTGGTTGTCAGCACTGTTTTGAGGTTCATCCACTCTTGTTCATGTCTTTCTGTCCATGCGAACTCATTTGTTTTATGTAGCAGGTCTCGCAGACAGGTTGTCTTGGCTGACAAGTTAGGAATGAGCTTTCCAATGAAGTTTATCATCCCCATGATGCGTAGCACTCCTTTTTTGTCAGTGGGTCGGGGCATGTTGAGTATGGCGTTTACTTTTTCCATATCTGGCTCTATTCCTTTACCAGATAGATTATCTCCTAGGAAAGTGACTTCCTGGACGCCAAACTGACACTTGGCTTTTGTTGAGCTTCAGTCCATTCTGGCGTATGCTCTGTAGCACTTTAGTCAGTCTCTCGTTGTGTTCTTTCAGTGTGGAGCCCCAGATGATGATGTCATCAACATAGACCTGAACTCCTTCCAGACCTTCAATTATGTGTTCCATCGCTCTATGAAAGATTTCAGATGCAGATATTATCCCGAAAGGCATTCTGAGGAAACAATACCTGCCAAATGGTGTGTTGAAAGTACAGTATTTGGTGCTCTCTTCATCCAGTTTTAGTTGCCAAAATCCTTGTGAGGCATTGAGCTTTGTGAAGTATCTGGCACCTGACATTTCACTGGTGATTTCTTCTCGCTTGGGAATCTGGTAGTGTTCACGTTTTATGTTTGCATTTAAGTCCTTTGGATCCATGCATATTCTTAGATCATTGTTCTTTTTCTTTACACATACCATGGAGTTAACCCAGTCTGTTGGCTCTTCGACTTTCCTGATGACTCCTAGTGTGGTCATTCTGTCCAGTTCTTTCTTGAGCCGGTCACGCAGGGGTGCTGGAACTCTCCGTGGAGCATGTACCACTGGCTGAGCATCCTCCTTTAGCTGGATCTTGTAAGTGAATGGTAGAACTCCAAATCCTTTGAACACATCCTGGAAATTACTCACGACAGAATCCACTGAGTCGTCTGGTCTGCTTATGGCACAGTTTATACGGTAGACTCTCTTGACCAGTTCTAAGTCCTCACAAGCTTTGTCACCTAATAGTGAATCAAGTCCTTCAGCCACAACAGAAAACATGAGATGATGCACTTTGTCTTTGTCTGTCACTTTAAGTCTGCATACACCTAAGCTATCTATTTTCTGTCCATTATAGTCCTTCAGTAGTACTGACGTTTTCTGTATTTTGGGCTTTTCTTTCATGTTTTTAATGTCACTCATACTGATTTAAGTTTGCTTTTGCCCCAGTGTCTAGTTTCAATGTAACGAATGCTCCATTTACCTGCAGTGGCATCATCCATTTGTCCTCTTTTACTGCATTAATTTTATGTTCAGCATTGTCCATTCCTGAGGGCTGCACATTTTCTGTATCCTTTTTGATATTGTCACATGACACCATTCGTACAAAAAGTGTCTCACTTAAATCAGTGTCCTCAATCACATTGACTTGGACTTGTTGCCCTTTCTTTGTTTTTACTTTTGAAAAGCATTGTTTGGCAAAGTGATTCTTTCCATGGCATTTTGTGCACATTTTCCCAAACGCTGGGCATTGTTTTAACTGGTGTTTGTAACCACAGTGTTTACAATTAAAAATTCCATCCTCCGATTGCTTTGCATTTCTGTTCTGCCCACGTTTCTTCCCCTTGTAGGACACAGCACCGACAGCAGCACTATCACTTACTACAATCGCATCATTATTGATTTCACTGAAAGTCTTCACGTGCTTTTTAGCTAGCTCACTGGCTTGGCATATTTTCACAGCATTTTCCAATGTTATTTCGGTTTCTCTCAACAGACGTTCCCTGACCTTTTTATCATGAATACCAAACACAATCTGGTCACGAATCATGGATGATTTCAGGTCAGAGAAATTACATGTCTGTGCTTTCAGTTTCAGATCGGTCACAAAGCTATCAAAAGTCTCATTTTGCTGCTGTGTCCGTGAACAGAACACGTATCTCTAATAGGTTTCATTCTTTTTGGGAGAAAAATGTGCATCAAACTTATTTAGCACATCGTCCAATTTTTTTCTGTCCTGCTCTTGATCAAAAACAAATGTATTAAATACATCTATCACCTGCGGGCCTGGAACCGTGAGTAGCAATGCTATTTTCCGTGCGTCTGGCTTCGTACCGAATCCGATGGCAGCAATGTAGAGTTCGAATTGTTGTTTGAAAGTCCGCCAATTGCAGTCGACATTCCCCGTGAGTTTCAAACCCTCCGGTGGCTTCAAAGTCTCCATGTCACATTTCACAATATTCAGTAGATTTTACCAATCCTGGTACCATGTTCTGTTCATTAATAACGAGTCGTTTTCATTATGAACAGCTAGCTTAGAGCTTAGTCATTTATTCAGCCATGTTCTCTACTATACAGCATCCATCTTGACTACTGCCTTGTGGGTAGCCTAGTGCGTCGTGGGTAGTCCAGTATTTAAACATACAGCAATATACAGCTCAACAGCTCCACCTAGTGTACCATTCTAGAATGACATGTTACTGATCATTACAGTGGTCACACACCAGCTGAACGTTAAGGGAGTGGAAGCCCTTGCGGTTGACAAAAACTCCTGGATTACGATGGGGTGCCCTAAGGGCCACATGTGTGCAGTCAATGACGCCCTGCACCCTTGGAAAGTCTGCCAGATGAGCTAATCCAACCGCTCGTGCCCTCACACTTGCGCGATCCCTGGTGAAATGGATGTGATTGTGCGCGAGGGCAAAGAGGGCATCGGTTACCTGCGTGATGCAAATGTGTGCGGCCGCCTGGAAGATGCCGATGATGTCTGCTGCTGATCCCTGGAAGGAGCCTGAGGCAAAAAAGTTGTGTGCGGTGGTGACTTTGAGGGCCACCGGTAAGGCGTGTCGACCTGGTGCTCTGGGCTCCAGGTCTTGCTGCAGCATTGCGCAGATGTCAGTCACTACCTCTCGCGAAAGTCGGAGCCGCCTTTCGCACTGCTGCTCAGCCATGTTGAGGTAGCTGACCCTGTGTTTGTAGACCCTGTTTGGGGGGTATCTCCTGCGCCGATGGCCTTCCATGTGCTGGCCCCTTCTGGCCTGTGCTGCCTCAGGTGGGTGAGCCGCAGCCTGTCGCTCCTGCTGCTGTTGTTGCTGGATCTGCTGCTGCCGCCTCTGCTGCTGGAGATCCTCTAATGCCAAGAAGGGAAGGAAAAAAAGGCCTCCCATGCTTCTGGTAGATGCCTCCGTTGAGGAAGCGCTGAGTGAGGGTGGCGAGAGGAGCTTCCCAGGAGCTCACACTGGAGAAGTGTGTGAGGCTCCAACCTTCAACAGCTGTGCCTAAGCCTGGAACAACAAAGTCCTGCAACCTACAAATGATGTCTGATTAAATCTCTTCTTTCCTGATTGACCTGCAGCTGATAGTCAGCAATCCGATATTATTCACGCCAGGTTTCATCAGCGGTGTTCCCACCAGGCGTGTTTAACGTGGGAAAAGGCTGAAAACAGCAAGGGCCCCTTAAAATGGCATTATAGATGCCAATTATTGGTGATTAAGGTGCCTGAAGACCAGTCCCGCCTGCTGCGGGCAGGACTGATTCGGGTCGGACAGAAACGCCTGGGTGAAAATCTGACGGGGCGGGGAATCAGGCGGGGGTGGGGTCGCGACCCCCTATTTTTGCGAATTTCCCCCCCCCCCCCCCCCACCGCAACGTCTGAAAGCCTGCCTGACGGCTCCAGGAAAATCGCCCCCTATGCCTCTATTTATGAAGCCCAGGATACCTGTATACTTTTTTTAACCGCTTTCTCAACCTGCCCTGTCACCTTCAACGATTTGTGCACATATACCCCCAGGTCTCTCTTTAGAATTGTACCCTTTAGTTTATACTGTGTACAGTTCTGCGAGCTTCACCTCAGAAAGGATATATTGGCCTTGGAAGGAGTGCAGCATAGATTCACCAGATGCTAGGCATTTGGGTAGAGCATCAGATCACATCTCAGTCTTCTAAAGTGTTTCTAGGGGACATTTTGTCCTTGACAGTAACCTTTTCTGTACAATTACTACAGTATTTCATACAGATATTGCATGCCATGGGTCACAAGTCTGCTGTTTATTTTTAATCCAGTAAGTGCTTTATGAGCATGGCACTGCATTCTAAAAAGTATTTCCTAATTAATCAATGTAATTTTTAAAACCCTTTTCAGAAAGAGCTCTAAGGTTTGTACATTTGTTAAAATGGCTTATGGCAAATAGAGAAGATGGATTTCCATCCACATGATTTTCTATTGAATTATTGTATGATTTAATAAGCATACATTAACCTTGTTGGAACTAAAACATGTTTTCAGTATTTGGAATATGGATTGGGATTTTTGTGCATTCGCATTCAATACACTTGCACACATACAGCACATTTGTCTTGTAAATCCAGGTTGAAGTATCCAGAAATGGGTATGAGGCTATAATTCACCAGAGAGGTTTCAGTGATAAAGCTATAGCAGTTTATAAGTATTTTAAAATAAAAAGGGAAAAACTGAAAATGCTCGAAACATTTAGCAGGTCAGTCCGCATTTGTAAAGAGAAAAGATAGGATATGATGTTTTGGATTGTACCCTTCACTAGATGGAGTATCCAAAATGTCATAATCCATCTTTTTTCAGACTTTGATTGGCCTGCTATGTATTGGCAGTATTTTCTGTTTTTATTTTATAAATCTTGTAACCTGAAGAGTGCTTATGTCAGACAGCCTTGAATAGACCCCACCCAACTCATATTTATACATAGAGACCTCTCATTTTAAATAAAATATACATTTGTGAATTTTACTTGTTTTGTTGAATGAATTTATAGCTTATACAACCATGTCAATTTTCCTATTACCATCCACTGTGAGCTCTGAGCTTGACATCCTAAACCTAATAACTGGTATTGGCTTTCTATGTATATCAATCTGTCTTTCTTTTCCTGCTGCGTGCCAATTCGACCTTTTCTTTCTTTATGGCTTTCATCAGTTGGTTCGATGTATCGCTTCTCTCGACCCCTCCACAGTCTCTAAATTATCAGACTGCTTCTCCAACATCCAGTTCTGGATGAGCAGAAATGTTCTCCAATTAAATATTGGGAAGACCGAAGCCATTGTTTTCAGTCCCCGCCACAAACTTCGTCCCCTAGCCACTGACTCCATTCCTCTCCCTAACATCTGTCTGAGGCTGAACCACACTGTTCACAACTTGGGGTCGTATTTGACCCTGAAATGAGCTTCTGACCACACATCCGCAGCATTAACTAAGATCGCCTATTTCCACCTCCATAACATTGCCCATCTCCACCCTTGCCTCAGCTCATCCGCTGCTGAAACCCTCATCCATGCCTTTTGTTACCTCTCGACTTGACTATTCCAGTGCACTCCTGGCTGGCCTCCCACATTCTACCCTACGTAAACTTGGTGATCCAAAACTCGGCTGCCCGTATCCTAACTCACACCAAGTCGCGTTCACCCATCACCCCTGTGCTCGCTGACCTACATTGGCTTCCGGTTAAGCAACATCTCATTATCAAAATTCTCATCCTTGTTTTCAAATCCCTCCATGGCCTCCTTAGGCTTTGTGTTCTCGCCCTTCCCTATCTCTAATCTCCTTCAGCCCCACAACCTCCCCGCCCCCCCCCCCCCCCCCCCAAGATATCTGCACTCCTCTAATTCTGCCCTCTTGAGCATCATGATTATAATTGCTCAACCTTTGGTGGCCGTGCCTTCTGTTGCCTAGACCCTAAGCTCTGGAATTCCCTGCCTAAACCTCTCTGCCTCGCTACCTCTCTTTTCTCCTTTAAGACACTCCTTAAAACCTACCTCTTTGACCAAGCTTTAGGTCACCTGCCCTAATTTCTCCTTATGTGGCTCGGTGTCAAATTTTTCATCTTTTAATACTCCTGTGAAGCGCCTTGGGATGTTTTACTACGTTAAAGGTGCTACATAAATAAAAGTTGTTGTTTCAGAAATCTTTCTGTTCTGAAAGAACTGACTGACTGGATGTCAATCCTTTCCACATATTTAGTACTGCATGGGCAGAACTCACAGGATTTATGTCACTAATGGTAGACACTGTAAATGCTGTGATGAATTTATTTTCCCGCTTCCCTACTTTATCTCTGCCCCCCACCCCCCCCCCCCGCCACACCTCAGTCAAATTTAAATTCCTATCAATTTTAAAAGGCACACATCTGTTGTGTGCAGTACTTCACTCAGATTAAAAGTGGCATGTCACCACAAAACTGTTTGTTTGCCTTCCAATGAGTGCAGGGGTTCAGCAGTCTTGCTGTGTGCTGTTGCCATTTTGCATTTATTATGTAGTTCCAACAATCTATAAATGAAATGACTTCAATGTTTACACTTGCTGTGTGAAGCAATGTCCTTCCCAGCAGCCTGGTAAAATTCAACAGTTCGTCCCTAAGCGTCCCAAAAATCCATTAAAGTGACATCATGCGCATTTGTTTGACAATATAAAAGTACACTTTACACTGCCAAGTTAGATAGCTTGAGGAAGCATAATGGGCACAGAGGCACAAAAATAATTAGAATGCTATTCTTTCTGTATAGATATTCCTCATAAACTCCAGCTTACTTTGTGGTTGTCTAGTTTATGCAATTTTTGAGCTTTAAATCAAAGAATCTGCAGTCCCTACTTCATCAGCACTTTTCATTATTTTTAGAAACTTAATCACATCCATCCTTTTTATCAAATGTCTGTAATCCTATTTCCCATCAATGATTCAAATGCATTGTTCTTAATTTTTTTTTAAAATGTGAACTTTTTACTTGCTGTTTTCACTTCTCTCTTTCTCTGTCTTCCCTCCCCATCTTTCACCCTGTTTACCTTCTCTTGTCTTGTTCACTCTCCTTTTCCCCTTTCCTCTCCATTTCTTCCACCTATCATCTGCCCATACGTACCCTCTTCTTCCTCACCACCCTCTCTCCCCACCTCTCGCTTCCACTCCTCCTTCCCCATCCCTCCTCTTTCTCTTCTCTTCCCCTTCTGTTCCTCTCTTTTCACCTCTCTCTCCATCTTCTCCCCATTAAAGCATTGATTCTTTGCTGGGACACAATGTGGAGTATTGCCGTATCAAAACTGTGTTCTAGGTGATCTAACTAGCATCCCTCTTGATGCTTTTCAGCACTGAGGTCAAACTTGCTGGTCTATTCACCAGGCTGTGATTTTAATCCTTTTTTCAATAAGAGCAAATCATGCATCTTCTTCCAATCAGTTGGCACTTCTAAGTGAACTGTTAAAACCATTTAATATGAAAGCAGAAATACTCAGCAGGTCAGGCAGCATTTGTGGAGAAAGAAACATAGAAACATAGAAGATAGGAGCAGGAGTAGGCCATTCGGCCCTTCGAGCCTGCTCCGCCATTCAATGAGATCATGGCTGATCATCCAAATTCAGTACCCTGTCCCTGCCTTCTCCCCATATCCCTTGATCCCTTTAGCCTCAAGAAACATATCCAACTCTTTCTTGAATATATTTAATGAACTGGCCTCCACCGCCCTCTGTGGCAGAGAATTCCACAGGTTCACCACTCTCTGGGTGAAGAAATTCCTCCTCATTTCTGTCCTAAATGGCTTACCCCTTATCCTTTGACTATGACCCCTGGTTCTGGACTCCCCGGCCATCAGAAACATCCTTTCTGCATCTAGTCTGTCCAGACCTGACAGAATTTTATAGGTTTCGATGAGATCCCCTCTCAATCTTCTAAACTCCAGTGAGTATAAGCCCAATCGACACAATCTCTCCTCTTACGTCATTCCTGCCATCCCAGGTATCAGCCTGGTGAATCTTCGCTGCACTCCCTCCATGGCAAGAACGTCCTTCCTCAGGTAAGGTGACCAAAACTGCACACAATACTCAAGGTGCGGTCTCACCAAGGCCCTGAACAACTGCAGCAAGACATCCTTGTTCTTGTACTCGAACCCTCTTGCTACAAAGGCCAACATACCATTTGCCTTCTTAACCGCCTGCTGCACCTGCATGCTTACCTTCAGCGACTGGTGCACAATAACACCCAGGTCTCTTTGCACTTCCCCTTCTCCCAATCTATTGCCATTCAAATAATAATCTGCCTTCCTGTTTTTGCCACCAAAGTGGATAACCTCACATTTATCCACATTATAGTGCATTTGCCATGTTTCTGCCCAATCACCCAACCTGTCCACATCGTACTGGAGATTCACGACATCCTCCTCACAGCTTACCCTCCCACCCAGCTTTGTGTCGTCTGCAAATTTGGAGATATTACATCCAATTCCCTCGTCCAGATCATTAATATATATTGTGAACAGCTGGGGTCCTAGGACCGATCCTTGCGGTACCCCACTAGTCACTGCCTGCCACTCGGAAAACAACCCGTTTATTCCAACTCTTTGCTTTCTGTCCGCCAACCAGTTCTCTATCCAAGTCAATACCTTGCCCCCAATCCCATGTGCCTTAATTTTGCACGCTAATCTCTTATGCGGGACTTTATCAAAAGCCTTCTGAAAGTCCAAATACACCACATCCACTGGTTCTCCCTTATCTATTTTACCAGTTACATCCTCAAAAAATTCCAGTAGATTAGTCAAGCATTATTTACCATTTGTAAATCCATGTTGACTTAGTCCGATCCTGTCACTGCTTTCCAAGTGCTCTGCTGTTACATCTTTTATAATAGACTCTAGCATTTTCCCCACTACCGATGTCAGGCTTACCGGTCTATAATTCCCTGCTTTTTCTCTACCACCTTTTTTGAATAGTGGGGTAACATTAGCTACCCTCCAATCCATGGGTACTGTTCCAGAGTCTATCGAGTTCTGGAAGATGACCAGCAATGCATCTACTATCTCTAGGGCCACTTCCTTAAGTACCCTGGGATGTCGACCATCAGGCCCTGGGGATTTATCGGCCTTCAGTCCCATCAATTTTCCTAACACCATTTCCCTACAAATACTGATTTCTTTCAGTTCCTCCCTCTCATTAGACCCTATGTTCCCCGGCATCTCTGGGAGGTTATTTGTGTCCTCCTTTGTGAAGACAGAACCAAAGTATGTATTTAGTTGGTCTGCCATTTCCTTGTTTCCCATTATAAATTCCCCTGATTCTGACTGTAAGGGACCTACGCTTGACTTCACCAATCTTTTTCTCTTCACATATCTATAAAAGCTTTTACAGTCAGTTTTTATATTCCCTGCTAGCTTACTCTCATATTGTATTTTCCCTTTCTTAATTAATCCCTTTGTCCTCCTTTGTTGACTCCTAAACTGCTCCCAATCCTCAGGATTATTGCTTTTTCTAGCCAATTTATATGTCCTCTCCTTGGATCTTATGCTGTCCCAAATTTCCCTTGTTAGCCACGGTTGAGTCACCTTTTTTGTTTTATTTTTATGCCAAACTGGGATGAACAAATTCTGTAGCTCATCCATTCGGTCTTTGAATGTTTGCCATTGCCTATCCACCATCAACCCTTTGAGTGCCATTCCCCAATCAATCCTACCCAACTCGCTCCTCAGACCATCGTAGTTTCCTTTATTTAAATTCAGGACCCTAGTCTCTGAGTCAACTACTTCATTCTCCATCTTAATGAAGAATTCTATCATATTATGATCGCTCCGACCCAAGGGGCCTCGTACAACAAGATTGCTAATTAATCCTTTCTCGTTACATAATACCCAGTCTAAGATGGCCTGATCTCTGGTTGGTTCCTCGACATATTGGTCCAGGAAGCCATCCCGTAAACACTCCATGAATTCCTTCTCCACAGTATTGTTACTAATTTTGTTGGCCCAATCTATATGTAGATTAAAGTCACCCATGATGACTGCTGTGCCCTTATTGCACGCTTCTTTAATTTCCCTTTTAATGCCATCCCCAACCTCCGCCTTACTGTTTGGAGGTCTATGTACCACTCCCACTAATGTTTTTTTCCCCTTGGTATTTCTCAATTCTACCCATACAGATTCCACATCATCAGAGCTAATATCCTTCATTACAATTGTATTAATCCCTTCTTTAACCAGTAATGCTACCCCACCTCCCTTTCCTTTTTGCCTATCTTTCTTGAATATCGAATACCCCTGGATGTTGAGTTCCCAGTCTTGGCCATCCTTGAGCCACGTTTCCGTAATCCCAACCAAATTGTATTCGTTTACCTCTATTTGCGCAGCCAATCCATCCACCTTATTACAAATGCTCCTCGCATTAAGACACAAAGCCTTCAGGCTTGTTTTTTTAACACTCTTAGACCTATTAGAATTATTATTTATTGTGGCCATGTTTAATTTAAACCATTGATTTCTCTGACTGCCACTTTTGTTTTTCTCCTTCCTATCTTTTGCTTTTATCCCTGTTTCCCTTTCCTCTGTCTCCCTGCTCAGGTTCCCAACCCCCTGCCATTTTAGTTTAAACCCCCCCGAACAGTGCTAGCAAACCTCCCCGCAAGGATATTTGTCCCGCTCTGGTTCAGGTGCAACCCGTCCGACTTGTACAAGTCCCACCTTCCCCAGAAGCAGGCCCAGTGATCCAGGAAACTATAGCCCTCCCTCCTGCACCAACCCTTTGGCCACGCATTCATCTGCTCTATCCTCCTATTCCTATACTCACTAGCATGTGGCCCCGGGAGTAATCCAGAGATTACAACCTTTGAGGTCCTACTCTTTAATCTGCTGCCTAGCTCCCTAAATTCTTGCTGCAGGACCTCATCCCTCTTCCTACCCATGTCGTTCGTCCCAATGTGAACCACGACCTCTGCCTGTTCACCCTCCCCCTTCAGAATGCCCTGCAGCCGCTCAGTGACATCATTAACAGAGTTAATGTTGCAGGTCGATGACCTTTTGTCAACTGGAAAAAGTTATGATGTAACCGATTTTAAGCAAGTGCAGGGGCAGTGAAAGGGGGAGGGGAGGAAAGAACAAAGGTGAGGTCTGTGATAGAGTGGAAGGCAGGAGTGATTAAATGACAAACGGGATGGTGGTGCAAGGCAAAAGGAGATGGTAATGGGACAAGTAAAGAAACAAAAGATGGGCCTCAAAGAGGTGTGAATGGGAATAGCAGAATCATCAACAGCTGCCATCTTGGAAAAAATAGGGGCAGAGGTTATGGTCTGAAATTGTTGAACTCCATGTTGAGTCTAGAAGGTTGTAAAGTGCCAAATCGAAAGATGAGGTGCTGTTCCTTGAGCTTACGTTGAGCTTTGTTGGAACAGTGCTTTTGTATTGAAACCATTTGCTAGGGTATTACCAACACCCATGGCCATTTCTTCAGTACCCAAGGATAAATCAAAACTAGCCCTGATGCTTTTCCCACCTTGACCCTCTTTAATTTAGCTTGTGCCATTTCTCTTAAGATACAAAAAATATAGCACCTTTCACGACCTCGGGAACTCCCAAAGCACTTAACAGTGAATGAAGTAGTTTTTGAAGTGTAGTCACTGTTGTAATGTAGGAAACGCAGCAGCCAATTTGTGCACGGCAAGCTCCCACAAACAGCAATGTGATGACCAGATAATCTGTTTTAGTGATGTTGATTGAAGGATAAATATTGTCCAGGACACCAGGGATAATTCCCCTGCTCTTCTTCGAAATAGTGCCATGGTTTCTTTTATGTCCACCTGAGAGAGCAGACCAGGTCTCAGTTTAACATCTCATCTGATAGACGGCACCTCCGACAGTGCAGCACTCCCTCAGTACTGCACTGAAGTGTCAGCCTAGATTTTTTTTCTTGTGCTCAAGTCTCTGGCGTGCGACTTAAACCTACAACCTTTTGACTCGGAGGCAAGACTGCTTCCAACTGAGCCACGACTGACACTACGGCCCAGAAATTCCGTTCGCAGGCGATTTGGAAAAATCTGCTGTTAAAGTTTTTAACGGGGCTAAAAATAAACTTACCTTTCTTTAAAGCATTTTAAAATGATAAATCAGTGGAAATTAAAAAAAAAAAAAAAAACTTTTTTCAACTCTTATCCTGGTAAAAGCAGGCCTTGCGCCTGCTTTTACCAGGCGCAAAAATTGTAATTGTTTTCTGCGGGCGGAGGGTCTCCAAAAATCGGAACTCTCAACCCGCAGATGCCCTGCTCCAGGGCAGCCGGAGGATCTGTCACAAGCTTTCTTGACAGATCAGAAATGCTGGTTTCCAGCACATGCCTGAAACCGGCATTTCCAATGTCCCTACGGGTGGGTACACAGCGTGTACCCACCCGTAGGGATCGGAATTTCTGCCCCACTAGTATGTATAAGCAGCCCAATTGACCCGAGGGGCAGATCCAGCCTATTTGCAGTTAAAAATTGATGCATAGTATCTGTTCAGCTTTTCTGCCTTGCTTTTGTCATCTTATATATTTCTACCTAAGTCATCTTGCAAAGGTTCTATTTGTTCTGTAACTGACCTCTGACTCCTAACATAAGCAAAATGCCTTCCTATTATCTTGTCTAAGTTAGCTATTCTTTATGGATTTATTTTAGCTTGCCTAATATTTCTTTTTGTTAACGCTATCTACTTTTTGTACCTTTCCCTGTCTGGAAGGGTATTATTGATCTTCTAACTCTTGAACCACCTTTTTTTGAGTGCAAAATGCCTAAGCCATTGTGGCTTTCTCTTGCCATTCACAGTTCTGCACCCCATTGAGATATATAAGGCTTCGCAACTTTACAAGATTTTCTTTTAAAGTGTCTCATTTCCTTTGTGTTACAACAATCCTAATCTAGATCCGCCTCCCATTTAACCGCCATTGGGTCTCTCTTCATAGCCTGTTTGCAGCTACTTTTGCACCATCAAGCAACTCTCATTCCCCGCTGCTTTTCCTGTTGCCAACCAATTCCTATTTTTATGTTCCTGCCTTAATGTTTCTGCTTTAAAGCTTATAGAGGTCTTTTAGTAAGTCTGCTGACATATGGGGGTCGATTTTATCTCCTGAACGGGAACGCGGCCAAGTGAGTGGCCAGCCCGTCTAGGAGCGGCAACAGGGAGGCTCGGTCAATTTTACTGGCTAGGTTTATTAGTATGCTGTTTCCCGACTTTTTGACCAAGCTCCCCGGATGTTAAAATCATGTGGCTCAAGGCCGCCGCCAGAGACCCTCAGCACAAGATCAGTGGCTACAAGCAGAATCATGGTCGGGTGGGAGGGAGATGAGGAAGCCCGGGGTAGGGGAGGTCCAAAGTTTCCTCGTGGGGCCTGGAGACACACTCCTCCTCCTGACTGACAAGGAACTGAAACAGGAATAAATTTCCATAAAAATAAAAAAATTATCTCAAAACAGTCAAATTACATTATTTATCTAGCTTTAAATCGTTAAAGTTGTTCAGAAGTTAAAGAATTTTTAACTGAAATAAAGAGTGGAGTGTTTTTTTATGATTGATGTGAAGAACTCCAATAAGAACATAAGAAATAGGAGCAGGAGTAGGCCATTCGGTCCTTCGAGCCTACTCCGCCATTCAATGAGATCATGGCTGATCTTCTGCCTCAACTCCATTCACCGGCCCTATCGCCATATCCCTTGATGCCCTTACTAGTCAGAAATCTATTGACTTCTGTTTTGAATATATCCAATGACTGAGCCTTCACAGCCTTCTGGGGTAGAGAATTCCAAAGATTCACCACCCTCTGTGTGAAGAAATTTCTTCTCATCTCAGTCCTGAATGGCTTACCCGTTATCTTGAGGCTGTGGCTCCTGGTTCTAGACTCCCCAGCTAAGGGAAACATTCTCCCAGCATCCATCCTATCAAACCCTGTAATAATTTTGTATGCTTCAATGAGATCCCCTCTCATTCTTCTGAATTCAAGAGAGTACAGGTCTAGTTTACTCAATCTCTTCTCATACGACAGTCCCGCCATCCCAGGAATCAATCTCGTGAAGCTTCATTGCACTCCTTCTATGGCAAGTATATCCTTCCTTAGGTAAGGAGACCATAATTGTACACAGTACTCCAGGTGTGGTCTCACCAAGGCCCTATATAATTGGAGTAAGACTTCTTTACTCCTGTACTCAAATCCTCTTGTAATGAAGGCCAGCATACCATTTGCCTTCCTAATGGCTTGCTGCACCTGCACATTCACTTTCAGTGACTCATGTACAAGGACACCCAGGTCCCTTTGAGCATCTGCATTCCCCAATCTTTCACCATTTAGGAAATACTCTGCCTTTCTGTTTTTTCTACCAAAGTGGATGACTTCACATTTATCCACATTATATTCCATCTGCCATGTTCTCGCCCACTCACTGAGCCTGTCGAGATCCCCTTGAAGCCTCTTCACATCCTCTTTGTAACTGACACTGCCATTTAGCTTTGTATCATCAGCAAATTTGGAAATGTTACATTTAGTCCCCTCATCCAAATCATTGATATAGATTGTGAATAGCTGGGGCCCAAGCACCGATCCTTGTGGTACCCCACTAGTCACAGCCTGCCATCCTGAAAAAGACCCGTTTATCCCTACTTTGTTTTCTGTCTGTTAACCAATTCTCAATCCATGCTAGTATATTACCCCCAATTCCATGTGCCCTAATTTTGTTCACCAACCTCTTGTGTGGGACCTTATCGAAGGCCTTCTGAAAATCCAGATACACCACATCTACCGGTTCCCCTTTGTCTACTCCACTAGTTACATCCTCAGAGAACTCCAATAGGTTTGTCAAACAAGATTTCCCTTTCATAAATGTATGTTGACTCTGCCCAATCTTACTATTCGTTTCTAAGTGCCCAGTTATTGCATCCTTTATAATAGATTCCAGCATTTTCCCAACTACTGATGTGAGGCTAACAGGTCTGTAGTTCCCTGTTTTCTCTCTCCCTCCTTTCTTAAATAGCGGGGTTACGTTTGCTATCCTCCAATCTGCAGGAACCATTCCAGAATCTATAGAATTTTGGAAGATGACAACCAATGCGTCCACTATCCCAATGGCCACCTCTTTCAAAACCCTAGGATGTAGGTCATCCGGTCCTTGGGATTTATCGACTTTTAGTCTCATTAATTTTGCTAGTACTGTTTTTTTACTAATAATAATTTCTTTAAGTTCCTCATTCTTGTCACACCCTTGGTTTTCTCATATTTCTGGGAGGTTTTTTGTGTCTTCCTCCGTGAAGACAGAAACAAAGCATTTATTTAATTCCTGTTATAAATTCTTCTGACTGTAAAGGACCTACATTTACCTTCGCCAGTATTTTCCATTTCACATACCTATAGAAGCTTTTACAATCCATTTTTATATTTTTTGCTAGTCTGTGCTCATATTCCATTTTCCCTTTATCAATTTCTTGGTCCCCCTTTTGCTGATTTCTAAAAAGATCCCAATCCTCAGGCTGACTGCTTTTTCTGGCAACTTTATAAGCTTCCTCCTTTGACTTAATACTAGCTTTAATTTCTTTTGTTAGCCATGGTTGGATCACTTTTCAGATTCAGATTGGACTACATCACTCTCAAACTTAATGTAAAATTCAATCATATTATGGTCACTTGTCCCTAAAGGCCCCTTTACCACAAGATTATTGATTAGCCCTTTCTCATTACACAGTACCAGATCCAGAATAGCCTGTTCCCTGGTTGGTTCCTCCACATACTGATCCAGAAAACCATCTCGCATGCATTCCAAGAATTCGTCCTCCATGCCATTAGTGGTAATTTGATTTGCCCAGTCAACATGTAGCTTAAAGTCCCCCATGATTACCATATTTCCCTTGTTACATGCACTTCTAATCTCTTGATTGTTACTGTACCCTACATTACCATTACTGTTTGGTGGCCTATACACAGCTCCCACCAATGTTTTCTGAATAATTAGGACTTCATCTCTGGCTGGGTTTAAATTACTTGGAAAAAACAAGTTGATATGTTCTTCAACTTTTCATGGAAAAATAAGAAAAGAAATGCATTCATGATGAACAATTTTATAATTGGGGTCTTCATTATAAAATGTATGGAACAGAATCTGGACCATTTCAAAACAAATGAAAAGCAGATGACTGGCATCACTAGTTACATCATTTAGAAATGAAACACCGAGAGTTCCAGTATTTTGAATTATACATTCTTAATTAAAGTTCTGGGGGGATAAATTGAGCTGCAACCATTTTCGGGTGGTGAATCAGTGCTGCACATGCAGCCCATGCCCGAACACGTGGCGATGTTAAGCCCAGAAATTGGTCCCTGTGCCTAATTAATAACGAATTGGCGGACTACCGACTGACGCAGGCTGGCAACTTGTGTAAACTGCACATGCTCAGAATGCACAGATATGATTGGAAACTCTCTTAAAAGACTAGGCTGTTGAGATAATATGAGGCATTGAAGTAAAAAGGATGTCATTAAAAGATATTAAAAATATAAGTTTTCTAAAAGTACTTAACTAAATGTGGAGCCGGGAGGAGAAGGACTTAACCTTAGGCCCTCCTTTTCTCTGCTTGTGATGGGGGAGCTGGTTCTGGGGTCACGCATGGCACTTGCAGCTCGCTGGTACTTTCCTAATGAGACCGGTGGACCAATTTGCTGTGGCCCTACAGCTGGCCTCATTGGGCAAGTGCAGTGTGCGCTACACCAAGTTAGCACCTCGATTTGGGTGCGATCTAATTTCCAGTCAAGGTTTTTAACATAGTATAGATTGAAATTAAATTGATAAATATTGCTTCTCTCTAGAGCCTGATACAACACTTCAAGAGCACCAAGTAATGCACTTTGTTAAGTAAATTATTGCTGTTTATTTCATGAAAGTCAGTTGCCAATTTAGAAACTGTATTTGGCATCTGTTTTGTTGCTGACTACACCCAGCTCTACCTCACTACTTCTTCTCTCGACCCCTCCACGCTGTCTAAATTGCCAGACTGCTTGTCCGACATACAGTTCTGGATGTGCAAAAATGTTCTCCAATTAAATATTGGGAAAACCGAAGCCATTGTTTTCGGTCTGCGCCACAAACTCCATTCCCTAGCCACTGACTGCATCCCTCTCCCTAACATCTGTCTGAGGCTGAACCACACTGTTCGCAACCTTGGTGTCATGTTTGACCCTGAAATGAGCTTCCGACCACATATCCACAGCATTACAAAGACCGCCTACTTCCACCTCCGTAACATCGCCCATCTCCGCCCTTGCCTCAACTCATCCGCTGCTGAAACCCTCAAAACCCTTCAAAATTTGAATTGGAAGAGAGGGACCGTTAGTGGTAAGGGTTAGCAGAGACCGATGAATGGCTGTTGAAAGCTGCTGTATTTTGTCATGCAGTGTGTACAGGCTGATATTGGAATGTTTTTTTTATTCGTTCTTAGGATATGGGCTTCACTGGCAAGGCCAGCATTTATTGCCTATCCCTAATTGCCCTTGAGAAGGTGGTGGTGGTGAGCTGCCTTATTGAACCGCTGCAGTTTGCGTGGGGAAGGTACTCCCATAGTGCTGATAGGTAGGGAGTTCCAGGATTTTGACCCAGTGACGCCAAAGGAACGGCAATACATTTCCAAGTCAGGATGGTGGGGAACTTGCAGGTGATGGTGTTCCCATGCGCCTGCTGCCCTTGTCCTTCTAGGTGGTAGAGATCGCGGGTTTGGGAGGTGCTGTCGAAGAAGTCTTGGGAAGTTGCTGCAGTGCATCTTGTAGATGGTACATACTGCAACCACGGTGCGGTAGTGGCGGAGGGAGTGAATGTGTAAGGTGGTGGATGGGGTGCTGATCAAGCGGGCTGCTTTGTCCTGGATGGTGTTGAGCTTCAAGTGTTTTTGGAGCTGCACTCATCCAGGAAAGTGGAGAGTATTCCATCACACTCCTGACTTGTGCCTTGTAGATGGTGGAAAGGTTTTGGGGAGTCAGGCGGTGAGACACTCGCCACAGAATCCCCAGCCTCTGACCTGCTCTTGTGGCCACAGTATTTATGTTGCTGGTCCAGTTAAGCTCCTGGTCAATGGTGATCCCCAGGATGTTGATGGTGGGGGATTCGGCAATGGTAATGCCGTTGAATGTCAAGGCGCGGTGGTTAGATTCTCCCTTATTTGAGATAGTTATTGCCAGGCACTTGTGCGACATGAATGTTATTTGCCACTTATCAGCCCAAGCCTGAATGTCGTCCAGGTTTTGCTGCATGCGGGCATGGACTGCTTTATTATCTGAGGAGTTGCGAATGGAACTGAACACTGTGCATTCATCAGCAAACATCCCCACTTCTGACCTAATGATGGAGGGAAGGTCATTGATGAAGCAGCTGAAGATGGTTGGGCCCTGAGGAACTCCTGCAGCGATGTCCTGGAGCTGAGATGATTGACCTCGAACAACCACAACCATCTTTCTTTGTGCTAGGTAAGTCTCTAGCCAGTGGAGAGTTTTCCCCCTGATTTTCATTGACTGCAATTTTACTAGGGCTCCTTGATGCCAAATTCTGTTAAATGCTGCCTTGATGTCAAGGGCAGTCACTCTCCCCTCGCCTCTGGAATTCAGCTCTTTTGTCCATGTTTGGACCAAGGCTGTAATGAGGTCTAGAGCAGAGTGGTCCTGGCGGAACCCAAACTGTGCTTCGGTACGCAGGTTATTGGTGAGTAAGTGCCGCTTGATAGCACTGTCGACGACACCTTCCATCACTTTGCTGATGATTGAGAGTAGACTGATGGGGTGGTAATTGGCTGGATGTGCCCTGCTTTTCATGGACAGGACATACCTGGGCAATTTTCCACATTGTCGGGTAGATGCCAGTGTTGCAGTTGTACTGGAACAGCTTGGCTAGATGTGCGGCTAGTTCTGGAGGACAAGTCTTCAGCACGACAGCTGGGACATTGTCTGGGCCCATTGCCTTTGCTGTATCGAGTGTGCTTTCTTGATATCGCATGGAGTGAATCGAATTGGCTGAAGACTGGCGTCTGTGATGGTGGGAATCTCAGGAGGAGGCCGATATGGATCATCCACTTGGCACTTCTGGCTGAAGATGGTTGCAAACGCTTCAGCCTTGTCTTTTGCATACGCGATTTGGGCTCTACAATCATTGAGGACTGAAATATTCATGGAGCCTCCTCCTCCTCCTGTTCATTATTTAATTGTCCACCACCATTCATGACTGGATGTGGCGGGACAGCAGAGCTTTGATCTGATCCGTTGATTGTGGGATCTCTTAGCTCTGTCTGTAGCATGCTGTTTTCGCTGTTTAGCTGTGAAGGAATTCTACAATATAACCTTTTTAGAAAAATATACTGTATAACTTTTTTAAAGGAAGGCATGGCAAGCTGGATTTGGAAATCCTACCTTCTGAAAGAATTCTGGCCTCGTTGAGATAAGACAGTGGTTAACCCTGAAGAGTACCTTATAAGGAACTCTACCTTATAAATGTTTAAAACATGACAAACTGGGTTTGGAAATTTAGAAACCTAATTATGAAATAGCTATTAAAGAATTCTGGCTATTGAAATAGGACAAGTTGTTGAAACAGAAGAATGGGTGGCCCTGAATGGGTAATCTTATTAAAATAAGACTGGTCAGCCCTGGATGAATGATCTTGATTAAAACCTCTTGAGAATGACATGATGTAAGGTACATCTGCCCTTTGCCCATATATGGTAAACTCCCAATAGCTATTGATGATGTGGCTGTAGGTCAGCTAAAAAATGATTAGTGATAATTGTAGTGTATGTACCTGTAAGGGGAGAACTACTTTTTACAGCTCCTGTATACTGTAGTACCGGCAGTGACCAAACCTGTATATAAACCCTGAGTAGGGATCTGTACAATTAGTTTTAGAGTAACCCTCATCCAGTAAACACCTGTTGATTGTTCCCTGCAGTCTCTTGTCTAATTATTGAAGGACACACAACATCAAGATACACGGATCTAACATTGGCGACGAGAAGATTCAAACCTACCTGCAACTCTGCATCACCTCCCAGGGATTCGCTCCTGGAGAACAGTGAAAGAAGAAGGCCGAGTCCAGAAGCACGGGCGTCGACCATCCAGCGGAGACTTGAGCATCGCAGGGGAGGCTGTTGAGAGCTGGGCTTGGTTCTCCAGTCACGGTGGTCCAGCGAAGCAGGCTGGCAACAGGTACGGCGTAGACCCTTCCCGGACAGCAGCGGCTAGAGCCGACCGACGGCACAGAAAAAGGCCGAGTAGCGTCGACGGGAGAAGAGAGAGGGTAGAGCGCACAGGGCGCAGCTGGTGTTCAGGACCGAGCGGCGTCGACGGGAGAAGAGAGACAGTAGAGCGCACAGGGCGCAGCCGGTGTTCAAGGGCCGAGCAGTGTCAGCGGGGAAGAAAGGAAAGCGCGGGAGACGCCATTTTGAGCCGCAGCGGAGAAGAAGGGAGAGCGCGGGAGACGCCATTTTGAGCCAGTCTAACCACACCCAGGGATGCCAAAGAGTGGCAGTGTCACAGCGTTCGACAATGAAGCCGAAGATTGGACGACATATGTCGAACGCATAGAAGTGTACTGCAAGGCGAATGAAGTGCCAGATGACAGGAAAGCGCTGGTATTGTTGAATTCAATGGGTGCAAAAACGTATGGCTTACTGCGAAACCTAGTAACCCCAGAGAAGCCAGTGGAAAAGGATTTTGAAAACATAGTGTCAATCCTACAGGACCACTTAGATCCCACACCGCTGCTGATAGCAGAAAGATTTAAGTTTCACAAAAGGAACCAGCATAAAGATGAAAGTAATGCTGAGTTTTTAACGGAACTGCGCAAGCTATCGAAAAACAGCCAGTTTGGGACGGGACTAGCAGATACTTTAAGGGACAAGATTGTGTGTGGGATTCAAAGTGAAGGACCCCAGAAATGGCTTCCATCAGAAAAGGATCTTACGCTGGACAAGGCTTTCAGCATAGCAGCAGCACTGGGCGCGGCAGAGATACAACGGAGACTGCAAGAATATGGCACAAATGAAATGTCATACGGAACAGTGAAGTGCTATCGCTGCAGCAGAACAACACACGACCATAAGGATTGCTGGTTCAAGGATCAAGTGTGCAGACAGTGTGGAAAAGTAGGACACATAGCAAGAGTCTGCAGGTCGGAAAAGAAAACCAGCAGCAAGAAATCCCCACAGGAGAAGTACAAGAAGGTACATAAGGTGACGGAGAGTAGTGCAGACAAACAGAAAAGTGATACAGACACTGGAGGCAAGGAGCTGGGTTGTCTGAAACTACGTAATGTGATCAAAACGGAGGATCACCAAACTATCTGGGTCACGCTCAAGATAGCCGGAGTCCAAGTGAAAATGGAATTGGACACAGGATCAGCCCTAACAGTCATAAACCGAAGGGACTACAAGCGGCTATTCTCACATATACCCTTGAGAGATACAGAGATTGTCTTGAAGACGTACATGGGGCAAAACATCTACCCCAAAGGAAAAATAAGGCTGAACGTTATATATAGCGGCAAGGAAACACCAAAAATGGACTTATGTGTATTGCCAGATGGAGGACCACCACTACTAGGACGTGAATGGATCCGGAAGATACAGCTAGATTGGCATTCCATACAAGCACTGACTGTAGATGCCAAAAAGGATGACGACGTCACACCTGGACGACTGTCAAAAATGCTAACTGACGCACAAGAAGTGTTCCAGGAGGGACTCGGAACACTAAAAGGCATAACAGCGACGATCAAAATAGAGGAAAGTGCAAGCCCAAAGTTTTTTAAGGCCAGACTGGTACCTTATGCGATCCGCCCAGCCGTCGAAGCAGAGCTGGAAGGTTTGGAACGTTCAGGAGTACTGTCCAAAGTGGACTGGAGCGAGTGGGCTACACCCATCGTTTCTGTAATGAAGAGGTCGTTGAGTAATACGCCTGGGGAACCAAAGAAGGTTCGCATCCGTGGGGACTTTAAGGTGACAGTGAACCCAGTCCTTCACAGTGTGCAATATCCGCTTCCGCGGATTGAAGATATTTTCGCCTCGCCATCTGGCGGGAAACGCTTCGCTAAGATTGATCTGGCCCAGGCGTACCTGCAAATGGGAGGTAGAAGAAGCCTCGAAACAGTACCTCACGATCAACACCCATAAAGGTCTCTGCCAATACAACCGGCTGGTGTTCGGGGTAGCATCAGCTCTGGCTATTTGGCAAAGGGCAATGGATCAAGTCCTGCAAGGGATTCCAGGGACCCAGTGTTATTTGGATGACATCCTGGTCACGGGTGAAAATGACAGTGATCACCTCGCCAACCTGGAGCAGGTGCTCACTAGATTGAAGGAATATGGGCTCCGAGCTAATCGCCACAAATGCGAGTTTTTCCAGAAGCAGATCTCGTATTGTGGCCACGTTATTGATGAAGAGGGGTTACATAAGTCCCCTGAAAAGATTGAGGCAGTAGTCAAGGCTCCAGCACCGGAAAATGTGTCGCAACTGAGGTCGTTCCTCGGGCTGGTGAACTACTACCATAAGTTCTTGCCGAATTTGTCTACAGTACTACACCCACTGAACACCCTACTGCAAACGGGGGTACCATGGAAGTGGAATGACGAATGTAAACGAGCTTTCCAGAAGTGCAAAGAATTGATCACATCAAAAGAGGTGTTGGCTCATTTCAGCCCAGCACTACCAATTCGGTTGGCGTGTGATGCATCTCCCTATGGCATTGGAGCGGTGCTGTCGCACAAATTCCCGGATGGCTCAGAGAGGCCAGTAGCCTTTGCGTCTCGGTCACTAACCTCAGCCGAGCGTAACTACGCCCAGATTGACGGGGAGGCCCTCAGCCTAGTGTGGGGAGTGAAAAAGTTCAACCACTATCTGCACGGGCAGATTTCGCCTTGCTGACTGACCACCAACCACTTGTCTCCATCTTTAATCCAAAGAAGGGCGTTCCAGTGATGACTGCGCAACGGCTACAAAGATGGTCCCTTTTTCTAGGGGCGAACCAATATGAAATCGAGTATAAGGGCACGAAACAGCATGGAAACGCTGATGGGCTATCACGCCTGCCACTGCCTACTGCGGTGGAAGCACCAGCAGTGGACCCTGTCGAAATATTTTATTCGACTATAATTGAACGCTTGCCAGTAACTAACGCTGATATAGAGAAGGTGACCCGACACTGTCTCGGGTATATGACTTGACGGTGAAGGGATGGCCAACACATGGCGACTCACTGTTGCCAGCATTCTCATCCAGAAGAGAACAGCTGTCAGTATGCCAGGGGACCTTGATGTGTGGATCCCGAGTGGTAATTCCACCCAAGTTAAGGGAGAGAGTGCTCAATGAGCTTCACGAAGGCCATCTGGGAGGGGTGAAAATGAAAAGCCTTGCTAGGGCGGATCGATCAGCAAATCGAGGACCTGACAAAGAGCTGCTCAGGATGCCAGAAGTTCCAAAATGCACCACCACATGCCCCTCTACACCCATGGGAGTGGCCCTCATGTCCATGGCAACGGGTGCATATTGATTTTGCTGGTCCATTCATGGACTCGATGTTTTTAATAGCCGTGGATGCGCACTCGAAATGGCCTGAGGTGATCAAAATGTCCTCCACCACCACGGAGATAACTATTGCAGTCCTACGGACCATATTTGCCAGGAACGGCTTGCCAGAGCAGATTTGCCCTGATGTCGGACCACAGTTTGTGTCCGAGGAGTTTCGAAGATTTATGAAAAGGAATGGGGTAAGGCATTACACATCCACCCCGTATCATCCAGCCACAAATGGATTGGCTGAGAGGTTCGTACAAACCTTTAAAAAAAGCAGTAAGGGCCATGTGCAATGACGACATTCCACTGCAGCATAAGGTGGACAATTTCCTGTTAGCCTACAGAAATGCGACACATGCAGTCACCAACCAGACCCCGGCCATGATGTTCTTTAACCGAAGGTTGAGATCTCGTCTGGATTTGCTCAGACCAAATGTACGAAGAGATGTTGAGAATAAGCAATTCCAGCACACCAATGAGAAGCCGACAAGGAGCTTCAATGTCGGGCAACCAGTCTTGGCCCGCGACTACCGAACAGAGAAATGGCAACCAGGAACGATATGCACACGGCAGGGGCCACTAATGTACACAGTGGATGTTGGGGAGAACATTGTGAGACGCCATGTTGACCAGATCCTAGAGTCACAGGAACGAGTCAACCCCATGTCTCGCGTACCTGGTGATGAACCCGACATACAGGTAGCATCTACCCCAGAAACAGTAGCATCAGAAGTTGATGAACCAACCGATGACAGGGGGCCAGAATCGCCTCCGCACCAAGAGCAAGACACTCAGGAAAAGCGCTATCCAGAAAGGATCAGGAAGCCTCCCCAAAGACTGAATTTATAAATAGACTATTTTCAGTTAATGTTGCATGTTAAAAGTGTTAATTGTAATTAGTTGATATTTAATTGTTAAATGAATGTTATGGTACTGTTAACCTAAAAGGGGAGGAATTGTAGTGTATGTACCTTTAAGGAGAGAACTACTTTTTACAGCTCCTGTATACTGTAGTACCGGCAGTGACTGCACCTGTATATAAACCCTGAGTAGGGATCTGTACACTTAGTTTTAGAGTAACCCTCATCCAGTAAGCACCTGTTGATTGTTCCCTGCAGTCTCTTGTCTAATTATTGAAGGACACACAACATCAAGATACACGGATCTAACAATAATTAACTTGAATTAACAGAAACCTTATGAAAAACAGCTGAAAAAGGGGTATAAATATTGGAGTCTCGAATGAGAAAATCATACTTGCTTTAATCGGGCAAGGCGATTCTCGACTACAGGGGCGGCTCTGTAGTCCTTCATTCTTTTGTACCTCGGGGATTGAAGGTAACTGCTACCTTGATAATTGATGGATATCCTGTAATAGACAAGTTTAAGAACAGTAATACTATAGCGAAGTTAAGATTTATAAGTAGGATTCTCTGTTAAGAATACGATCGTATTGTTTCTCTTTTTAGAATTGTTAAACATTGCGATTGACTGATTCACCTGATTGACTGACTGACAGATGCATCTGCGACAGGTAGATTGGTGAGGACGAGGTCAAGTAGGTTTTTCTCTTGCGTTGGTTCCCTCACCACCAGCCGCAGGCCCAGTCTGGCAGCTATATCCTTCAGCACTCGGCCAGCTCGGTCAGTAGTGGTGCTACCGAGCCACACTTGATGGACTTTGAAGTCCCCCACCCAGAGTACAGTCTGTGCTCTTGCTACCCTCAGTGCTTCTTCCAAGTGGTGTTCAACATGGAGGAACACTGCTTCATCAGCTGAAGGCGGGTGGTAGGTAGTAATCAGCAGGAGGCTTCCTTGCCCATGCTTAACCTGAAGCCATGAGACTTCATGGGGTCCGGAGTCAATGTTGAGGACCCCAGGGTGACTCCTTCCCGACTGTATACCACTGTGCCGCCACCCCTGGTGGGTCTGTCCTGCTGGTGGGACGGGACATAACCAGGGATGGTGATGGCGGAGTCTGGGACATTTGCTGAAAGATGTGATTCTGTGAGTATGAATATGTCAGGCTGTTGCTTGACTAGTCTGTGGGACAGCTCTCCAAATTTTGGCACAAGTCCCCAGATGTTAGTGAGGAGGACTTTGCAGGGTCAACTGGGCTGGGTGTACCGTTGTCGTGTCCAAAGCCAGTACCTAGGTCGATGCTGGGTGGTCCGTCCGGTTTTATCTGTGTTATTGTTTTTTGTAGTGGTTTGTTACAACTGAGTGGCTTGCGAGACCATTTCAGGGGGCAGTTAAAAGTCATCCACATTGCTGTGGGTCTGGAGTCACATATAGGCCAGACCACGTAAGGGCGGCAGGTTTCCTTCCCTAAAGGATATTAGTGAACCAGATGGGTTTTTACGACAATCTGATGGTTTTATGGTCACCATTACTGATACTCGCTTTTTAATTCCAGATTTATTTAATTGACTGAATTTAAATTCCCCGGCTGGTGGGATTTGAACACGTGTCCCTGGATCATTACTCCAGGCCTCGGATTAGTAGTCCAGTAACGTAACCACCATGCTACCTTTCCCTGTGAAAGGCAAAAGAAGGTAAGATGCGCAGAAACTCTCTGAGACTTGTCCTCCAGCATCGCCAGTGGCCACGGGCCTAACTCAGTCTGTGTCCACGAAGTCCAGGACCACCTCTTCATGTGGAGACAGAACATAGATATACATTCATTGTCATAAATCGCAACGTCTACAAGAAGTAACTCGGGAAGTACTACTGGACGGCCAGCTGAAGGCGCCGTCCGAGGAGTATAAATACTCGGGCGTGGGCCCAACTTGGCCAGAGACAATCTGGAAACAGGAAGCTAGTGACTACTAACTGGACCTCCATGTTTTGTTACAAGTCGATTAAAGCCTTGCTTTATGTTCAACCAAGTGCGTAGTGAGTCTTTATTACGTCAATTTAATCGACTTGTTATCGTCCCCACGCTTTGGGTGATTTGGAACAACCAGCTGCAACTCGAACCGCAGAAAGGAACTTGGGCAAGAAACTGATCCATCATGGAAAAACTCCTTAGACCCGCTCGTCTCGACCTGGACCCGAATGCACCTGCGGCAGCGAAGGTATGGAAGCATTGGTTTCGTACCTTTAGCAACTTTCTTGAAGAATGTGGGGCGGATGCCCCTAATAAGTTACGAATGCTTATTAACTACGTATCCCCTCATGTGTATGATTATATTGAGGACTGTATAATAGACTACGACGCTGCGATCCAAATTTTACAACAGCTATACATCAAGTCCCCGAATGAAATCTTTCCTCGACACCTACTGGCCACAACTCGGCAGCAGCCTGGGGAATCACTCGGTGAATTCCTCCAGAAACTTCGCAGGCTCGGCAAACATTGTAACCTTAAAGCGGTTACAGCTGAACAGAATCAAGAGGAACTAATCTGCGATTCCTTTATCAATGGGATTGCGTCCGTTTTATACGTCCGCGCCTGCTGGAAAATAAAACCCTCAATTTACGGGCTGCTTTTGACCAGGCGTGTTCCCTGGACTTGGCCAAGAAGAATGCAGACACTTAGCCACCGCCCATGCATGTGGTGGGAGATATCACCTTTAATGAGTCTTTCGATAGGTCTCGGGCGGATGCCCCCGCTGATGACTCTACTCTAACGGGCGACGACCCTACCCTAGAGGCCTTCGCTGATGACGACCCCGCCCTAGCAGCATCCTGGCAATCAGGAAGAAAGTGTTTCTTTTGTGGACGTATATTCCATTACAGAAAATTTTGCCCGGCTCGTAATGCGACCTGCAATCATTGCAGCAAGAAAGGACACTTTTCCAAGGTATGCCAGTCACGGGCCTCTGCTAACAAGAAAGGCCGCTCCTCTAAAGTATACCGGTCGAGAGCCCCTGTTAGCTTCACAGCTGCTATCTATGGAGCTGCTCCTCCCCCAAGAACCACTGCTAAGGCTACAGCTGCTGAAGGAAAAATTGCCCCTCCTTCCATCACAGCTGTTTTTCCCCAAAGTTTGTCCCATGCAGCCACGAAGGTTTCAGTAAATGGGCACACTCTAAGCGCGCTAATCGACTCCTGCAGCTCTGACAGCTTCATTAGTTAGCGGGCTGTCAGCAGGTTAAAACTGCGCATTTATCCCTCGGGCAGGGAGATTGCAATGGCTCTGACGACTCTGACCACCAATTCTTCTGGCTTCTGTCTTGTCAACCTCATCCTCAATGGCCGCACTTAACTCTCCACCCGGCTCGGAGTACTCGAAAACTTATGCAGCGATGTGCTTCTGGGACAGGACTTCCAGAAGCAGCACAAGACTCACTTTTGAGTTTGCAGGGTCGAAGCTGGAGCTTACCATTTCTAAGGTGCCGTTTTGTGCGCTCTCGGCGGCCTTACTCGGTGAGCCCTCCCTGTTTGCCAATCTCCCCCCCCCCCCCCCCCGCTGTAAACCCATAGCCATCAAATCACAGCGCTTTAGCCAAGACGACCGAGCATTTATCGAGGCAGAAATCTCATGCCTTTTAGCTGATGGTATTATCGAGCCGTGTTCATCCCCCTGGCGGGCTCAAGTCGTCGTTGTGAAAAACCCTTTAAAACAACATAAGAAACGTCTGTGTATTGATTATTCGCAGACTATTAATCAATATACCGATCTGGATGCCTACCCACTACCACGCTTAGATGACATGGTCAACAACCTTGCCAAATACAAGGTATTTTCAACCTTCGATTTAAAGAGCGCGTACCATCAGGTACTGCTGAAAGACTCTGACAAAAATTATACGGCCTTTGAGGCCAATGGTCGGCTTTATCAGTTTCGTCGCCTTCCATTTGGGGTCACCAATGGGGTGGCCGTCTTCCAATGGGCAATGGATGGCCTAGTCCGGCAAGAGAACTTGACGGATCCCTTTCCGTATTTAGACAATATCACTATTGCCGGCCATGATCAAAAGGAGCATGACGCCAATCTTCAGAGATTTTTTGACGTTCTCCGTCGTCGCCACTTAACGTTAAACGAATCCAAATTGGTGAAATCGGTGCCATCAGTGAACATTCTTGGCTACTAGGTGGGCAACGGTGTTATTAAACCGGACCCAGAGCGACTTCGTCCACTTCAGGAGCTCCCTCCCCCTACAAATCTCGGCTCCCTTCGTCGGGCACTTGGCATGTTTGCTTATTACGCAAAGTGGATACCTCACTTCTCCGATAAAATACAGCCCCTGCTTCATGCGAAGTCTTTTCCATTGGAAGCAACGGCTATTTCTGCCTTCAAACGACAGCTGGAGAAAGCCACGCTTCGCTCCATTGACGAAAACCTTCCTTTTGTGGTCGAATGAAATGCATCGGAGGTGGCGATCTCGGCTACCTTGAATCAAGGTGGTCGACCCATGGCATTCCTATCCAGAACCTTGCAGGGTAGTGAGCTCCATTACCCCCCCACACCCCCACCCTGTCGAGAAGGAGGCTACAGCCATCATCGAGGCTGTACACCAATGGAGTCATTTTCTTGCTCGGCGTCATTTCACGCTCATAACTGACCAGCGCTCCGTGGCCTTCATGTTGGATAACCGGAAGCGCACGAAAGTCAAAAATAATAAAATCCAACTCTGGAGGATGGAGCTGGCTGCCTTTGGATATACTATCCGTTACCGACCCGGGAAACAGAATGTGGCCCCAGATACCTTCACACGGGCATTTTGCTCTTCAACGTCGACTCTGGCGGATCTGCATATGAACTTATGCCATCCTGGCCTTACCTGTATGTTGCACTTTATGCGCTCCAAAAATCTACCATTCTCAACGGAGGACGTAAAGAAAACATGCTCCTCCTGTAGGATTTGTGCAGAATTGAAACCACAATTCTTCCGCCCATCAGATGGCTTACTCATACATGCAATGCAGCCTATGCAGAGGCTCAGCATAGACTTTAAAGGGCCATTGCCTTCGTCGACGCGGAACACCTACCTACTTACGATGGTAGACGAGTATTCACGCTTTCCCTTTGCCTTCCCCTGTCCTAATATGCTTACCTCTACGGTAATTAAATGCCTCGATCAGGTCTTTTCCCTTTGCGGGACGGCCAATTTTATCCACACGGATCGGGGTCCCTCCTTTATGTCAAGTGAAATTAAAGGTTATCTCTCCCAACGGGGAATCGCCTCGAGTAAGACGACACCATATCACCCAATCGGCAACGGACAGGTTGAACGATACAATGCCATCATCTGGAACGCTGTCCATCTGGCACTGAGGTCACGCAACCTGCCAGACCAGCAGTGGGAAACTGTGCTCCCCGACGTGTTACACTCTATCAGGTCTCTTCTCTCCACATCCACTAATGTCACGCCTCATGAGTGATTCTTCAAGTTCCGGCGTCGCTCTACACATGGAACATCTCTACCGTCATGGTTGGTGGCTCCAGGCCCTGTGCTACTCCGGAGGTTCCTCCGGTCTGCCAAGAATGACCCTCTCATTGATGAGGTGGAGTTAATGGAGGTAAACCCCACGTATGCGCACGTGCGGTACCCTGATGGCCGGGAGTCCACCGTCTCGCTCAGAGATCTGGCTCCCTGCCCAACCGGTCACACGGGCCCGAATGATGAAGGATCGCACGACGATGATGTCAACACTCCGCACCCCTATGAAGATGACACCCTACCTGGGACATCGAGGGATCTGCCGGCAGTGCTACCGGATCACCTCAGGAAGCCGAACGCTCCCTGTAGGATGGCCGCCCGAAACCAGGATGCCGGACAATCTCCGGCTATGACCCAGGATGAGGCCAGCTCTGCGCCTGTGGGGACCCGCACCTGGAGTCATGATATTCCCAGTCCTCCACAGGACGATCAAGACGACGCGGACTCTACGACTCGCCAAGCGACCCAGGGACCAGACACGGTCCGGGGAGACGTGCCTTCCGGTCACAAGCAGAAAGCTAAATGACTACGGCTATTTTTGGTCCACCTAGTCCGTTAAAGGAAGACTGAACTTCCAAACCTTTTAGGGAGGAAGAATGTCATAAATCGCAACTTCTACAAGAAGTAACTCAGGAAGTACAACTGGACAGCCAGCTGAGGGCGCCGTCCGAGGAGTATAAATACTCGGGCGTGGGCCCAACTTGGCCAGAGACAATCTGGAAATAGGAAGCTAGTGACTACTAACTAGACCTCCATGTTTTGTTACAAGTCGATTAAAGCCTTGCTTTATGTTCAACCAAGTGCGTAGTGAGTCTTTATTATGTCACTCATCCCATCCAGTCATAACATAAGAAATAGGAATAAGAGTAGGCCATATGGCCCCTTGAGACTGCTCCGCCATTCAATAAGATCATGGCTGATCTTTGACTGCAACTCCATTTTCCACCCTATCGCCATATCCCTTGATTCCCTTAGTGTCCAAAAATCTATTGATCTCAGTCTTGAATATAGTCACAACTGAGTATCCACAGCCCTCGGAGGTATAGAATTCCAAAGATTCACAACTCTGTTAGTGAAGAAATTTCTCCTCATCAGTCCTAAATGGCTGACCCCTTATCCTGAGACTACGACCCCTAGTTCTAGACTCTACGGCCAGGCGAAATAACCTCTCGGCATCTACCCTGCCAAGCCCTCTAAGAATTTTATACATTTCAATGAGATCACCTCCCATTCTTCTAAATGCCAGAGAATATAGACCCATTCTACGCAATCTCTCCTCATGGGACAGTCCTCTCATCCTCGGACCCAATCTAGTGAACCTTCGTTGCACTCACTCTAAGGCCTGTATATCCATCTTTGGATAAGGAGACCGGAACTGTACACAGTACTCCAAGTGTGGTCTCACCAAAGCCTTATTTAACTGCAGCAAGACTTCCTTACTCTTATACTCCAACCCCCTTGCAATAAAGGCTAAGATACCAATTGCTTTCCTTATTGCTTATTATAGCTGCATGTTAACTTTCTGTGATTTGTGTACAAGGACACCCAAATCCCTCTGAATACCAACATTTACTAGTCTCTCGCCTTTTCAAAATTATTCTGCTTTTCTATTTTTCCTACCAATGTGGATAATTTCACATTTTGCCACATTATACTCCATCTGGCACCTACTTACCCAGTCACTTAGCCTATCTATATATCTTTGCGTCCTCCTCACAGCTTACTTTCCCACCTAGCTTTGTATCGTCAGAAAACTTGGATACATTACTTTCTGTCCCCTCATCTAAGTCATTGATATAAATTGTAAATAGTTTAGGCCCAAGCACTGATCCTTGCGGCACCCCACTAGTTACAACCTGCCAACCTGAAAATGACCCATTTATTCCTACTCTGTTTTCTATCCGTTAACCAATCCTCAATCCATGATGATATATTGCAACCAACCCCATGAGCCCTAATTTTGTGTAATAACTCTTGTGTGGCACCTTATTGAATGCATTTTGAAAATGTCCATGCCTGCTCCTGGGTATTATCTGAAGAAGGGTTCGACCTGAAACGTTGACTCTGTTTCTCTCTCCTTGATGCTGCCTGGCCTGCTGTGTGTTTCCAGCATTTTCTGTTGTTATTCCTGGGTATTATGTGCCAGCTTGTCCTGCAATAAAGAAGGAAGTGTGTTAATAATAGCTCAATAAGATATCTTGAAGGTATGCATGTTATGATGAAATAGTGTGGATGTTATGTGAAATGTGTCAGAGGTATGGAGAAGTGAGGAAGTAATAGTGAGGAGAGTAGCAGATGTGGAGCGCGGCAGTAGTAGCAGAAGGAGCTGGAGTGAAGTGTACTGCAGTGATTAGAAGAGCATGTAGGGAAGTGGGGAGGGAATGCTTATGAATGATAGAGCTACAGGTGGTACAGAGTTCAGGAGAGAATAATGTGAGATATGAGTTAGGAGTCTTACCTTAGCAACCCTGGTGAGGTCATTAAACTTCTTACATAAGAAATAGGAGCAGGAGTAGCCCATTTGGCCCCTTGAGTCTGCTCCGCCATTTAATGAGATCATGGCTGATCTGATCTTGGGCTCAGCTCCATTTCCCTGCCCACTCCCCATAACCCATCACCCCCTTATTGTTCCAAAATTTGTCTATCTCCACCTTAAATATATTCAATGACCCAGCCTCCACAGCTCTCTGGGGCAGAGAATTCCACAGATTTACGACCCTCTGAGAGAAGAAATTCCTCCTCATCTCAGTTTTAAATGGGCGACTTCTTATTCTGAAACTATGTCTCCTAGTTCTAGATTCCCCCATGAGGGCCTTGTTACATCCTCAAAGAACTCCAGCAAATTTGTCAAACATGATTTCCCTTTCATAAAACCATGCTGACTCTGCTTGACTGTATTATGATTTTCTAAATGCCCTGCTACTGCTTCCTTAATAATAGACTCCAGTATTTTCCCAATGACAGATGTTAGGCTAACTGGTCCATAGTTTCCTGCTTTCTGTCTCCCTCCCTTCTTAAATAGGGGTGTTACATTTGCAGTTTTCCAATCCGCTGGTACCTCTCCAGAATCCAGGGAATTTTGGTAGATTGCAACCAATGCATTCACTATCTCTGCAGCCACTTCTTTTAAGACCCTGGGATGCAGGCCATCAGGCCCAGGGGATTCCCTGGATTCTGGAGAGGTACCAGCGGATTGGAAAACTGCAAATGTAACACCCCTTTAGTCCCATTATTTTACCAAGTACTTTTTCTTTAGTGATTGTTTTAAGTTCCCCCCTCCCTATAGCCCCTTGATTATGTGTTATTGGGATGGTTTTAGTGTCTTCTGCTGTGAAGACTGATACAAAATATTTGTTCAAAGTCTCTGGCATTGCCCTGTTCCCTATTATTAATTCCCCAGTCTCGTCCTCTAAGAGACTAGCGTTTACTTTAGCTACTCTCTTCCTTTTTATATACCTGTAGAAGCTCTTACTATCTTTTTATATTTTTTGCTAGTTTACACTCATAATCCATCTTCTCTCTCTTTTTATTTTTTTAGTCGTCCTTTGCTGGATTAAAAACATTTCCCAATCCTCTGGCCTTCCACTAATCTTGGCAACATTGTGTGCCTTTGTTTTAAATTTGATACCATCCTTTACTTCCTTAGATAGCCACGGATGGTTCTCCCTCCTCTTAAAGTCTTTCCTTCTCACAGGAATATATTTTTGTTGAGAGTTATGAAATATCTCCTTAAATGTCTACCATTGCTTATCAACCATCTTACCCTTTCATTTATTTTCCCAGTCAACTTTAGCCAACTCTGCCTTCATACCTTTGTAATTGCCTGGACACTGGTTTGAGACCCAACTTTCTCACCCTCCAATTGAATTTGAAATTCAACCATGCTATGGAACTCTTTCCGAGAAGATCCTTTACTATGAGATCATTTATTAATCCTGTCTCATTACACAGTACCAGATCCAAGATCGCCTGCAGCCTGGTTAGTTCCACAGCGTATTGTTCTCAGAAACCATTCCGGATACACTCTATGAACTCTTCCTCAAGGCAACCTTGGCCAATTTGATTTGTCCAATCAATATGAAGATTAAAATCGCCTATGATTATTGCTGTACCTTTCTTACAAGCCTCCATTCTGTCCAACAGCATAGATACTGTTAGGGGACCTATAGACTACGCCCACCAGTGACTTTTTTCCCTTGTTATTTCTTATCTCCACCCAAACTGATTCTACATCTTGCTATTCTGAGCCAATATTATTTCTCACTACTGCACTGATCTCATCCTTTATTAACAGAGCTACCCCACCTCCTTTTCCTTTCTGTCTGTCCTTCCTAAATGTCAAATACCCCTGAATATTCAGTTCCCAGCTTTGGTCACCTTGCAACCACGTCTCTGTAATGGCTATCGGATCATACCCATTTATAAATATTTGTGCCGTCAACTCATCTATCTTGTTACGAATGCTGCGTGCTTTTAATTTTGCCTTTTTACTATTTTTCCGTGCTTTGACCCCACTTTCTGATGCACTCTTATTTTTATACATTCTGTCCCTTCCTATCACACTCTGGTTACCATTACCCCCATCACTGCCCTGCTCTATTGCCTTCTTATGACATTGCAGCCAGGGTTTGGGTGCTATTCTCCTTGCATTGGCCTCTTTTACCGATGCTTTTTGGCCACTTGTCATGTGACTCTTCGGCCCACCAGTGGGAATATCACCTTATTCCTCATGTGCGCCATCTCTACCAGGACCCACTGTGCAGCATTTGAGAATCTGGGGATCCTTGCATCAACTGTTTCAGGCATGTCTGAAGTCTTCACGACTGATTACAGTATATAGCAGCAAATGTGCACCTTCCCTTTAAGATGAGCAGGCAGCCTCTAAATGGCATCAAGGACGCATGATATTGACGCCCACGCCTCTCCATTAGGCGGGCTGCCAAGGAACAGTGCGAGACAGCCCACCTGTTTAATATTAATTAGGCACAGGGACCAATATTTCACCAGTTTGATTCCTGAAAACTGGAAGAATGTGTAATTCAAAATATTGGAGTTCTTTGATTTCTAAATGGTGTAAGTAGTGTTGCCAATCATCTGCTTTTCTCTCATTTTGAAATGGTCCAGATTCTGTTCCACAAATTTGATAATGAAGACCCCAGATTATAAAATTATATATTTAATCTGTATAATGCAAAGTTTCATGTCTAGCCAGTGTATATATAGATTGAAGGGAGATTGCGCGTGTGTATGACATGCTGATTTGATTCACGAAAAGTCAAGCAATCAAAAGCCATAACCTGTGGGGGGTTTTTTTTTAAAGAAAATTCACTATTTTCACTCTAAAAATGTTTACTTCTCTAAAAGGCAACCAGCACAAAAGCAACAAATCCAAATGTTGCAAAGGATGCTGAGGAACCATGTTGGTTGTCCACCTACCCCACTATAACCTTTGAGAAATAAAGTGTTTTATTTAAGAAGCACAGAAAACAAATAACTCTGGGTGGGGGGGGGGGCGGGGGAAATCAATAAATCCCAGATTTTTTTTAAGTCTCCCTGGAGTGTGGGGAGGAGGAGGGGGAGGAGGGCATTGATTGCACTGAATATTGTGACACAAGCCCCTTCTTGAACACAAGGTTGCCCCAAGAACATGTCCACTCTCTGGCATAACCTCCATGTTTTGTGCTTACATCTTTATGGATGGTAACATTTTGCAGCATGCAGCCGCCGGTCCTTGAATCTCATAACAAATTCAATCATAATATGGTCACTATTCACAAGCTGTCAGATTGTTAACGAATTCTGGTTCAGTACTCAACCAAAAATCTAGTATGGCCTTATCCCTTGTCTGTTCCAAAATGTTTTGTTCTATAAAACTACCCTGAATACATTTTAGAATTTCACTGCCTTTACTACTTGAGTTATTCTGCTTCTTCCAGTTAATGTAAAAAATGTAAATCTTCCATTATAACCACATTAATTCTGCTACATGCTTCCCTGATCACTGTATTTATACACCTCCCCCCCGCCCCTGCATCACTGCTGTCACAAAGTCTGTAGGCAACGCCCACCAGAGTTCTGACAAAAGGTCATCAACCTGAAACGTTAACTCTCTTTCTCTCTCCACAGATGCTGCCTGACCTGCTGAGTATTTCCAGCATTTTCTGTTTTTATCCCACCAGAGTCTTGCATTCTTTACTGTTTCTACTGCCCGAGTGTAATGTATCAAGTTTGCTGATTATACAAAGCTTGGTGGGAAAGTAAGTTGTAAGGAGGACACAAAGACACTGCAAAGGGATATAGACAGGCTAAGTGAATGGACAAGAACGTGGCAGATGGAATATAATGTGGAGAAATGTGAAGTTATCCGCTTTGGTAGGAAAAATAAAAAAGCAGACTATGTTTTAAATGGTGAGAGATTGGTATGTTGGTATTCAGACAGACCTGGGTGTCCTTGTACACGAATTGCAGAAAGTTAACATGCAGGTACAGTAAGTAATTAGGAAAGTAAATAGTATGTTAGCCTTTATTACAAAAGGAAAAATGTAAAAAGTCACACAACACCAGGTTATAGTCCAACAGCTTTATTTGAAATCACAAGCTTTCGGAGCGCTGCTCCTTCTTCAGGTGAAGTGGAGAAATGCATAAAGACACAGCTTATATAGTCAGAGAATCATGTCAGATGTTTACAGGTAACCTTTCCAACTGCCATTTATCACACCTCGGCAGAGAGATAATCACAGCAGTCAAAGGTGTGAATGGTGTCCAAACAGGTCAGTCAGGGAAACATTACATCAAAAGGATTTATTACAAAAGGATTGGAGTATAAGAGTAAAGAACTCTTAGTGCAATTATATAGGGCTTTGGTGAGGTCACACCTGGGGTACTGTGTATAGTTTTGGTTTCCTTACCTAAGGAAGGATGTACTTAACTTAGAGGGAGTTCAACAAAGGTTGACTAGACTGATTCGTGGGGTGCTGGATTTGTCCTATGAGGAGTGATTGAGTAGACTAGGCCTATTCAGTCAGAGGCTGGGGATTCTGTGGCAAGTGTCTCACCTCCTGACTCCCCAAAGTCTTTCCACCATCTACAAGGCACAAGTCAGGAGTGTGATGGCATACTCTCCACTTGCCTGGATGAGTGCAGCTCCAACAACACTCGAGGAGCTCGACACCATCTAGGACAAAGCAGCCCACTTGATTGGCACCCCATTCACCACCTTAAACATTCACTCCCTCCACCACTGGCACACCGTGGCTGCAGTGTGTACCATCTACAAGATGCACTGCAGCAACCCACCAAGGCTTCTTTGGCAGCACCTCCCAAACCCGTGACTTCTAAAACGTAGAAGGACAAGGGCAGCAGGCGCATGGAAATACCATCACCTGCAAGATCCCCTCTAAGTTACACACCATCCTGACTTGGAAATATATCACCGTCCCTTCATCGTTGCTGGATCAAGATCCTGGAGCTGCCTCCCTAACAGCACTGAGGTAGTACCTTCACCACGCAGACTGCAGCGGTTCAGGAAAGTGGCTCACCACCACCTTCTCAAGGGCAATTAGGGATGGGCACTGAATGCTGGCCTTGCCAGCAACACCCACATCCCAGGAACGAATAAAAAAAAATTCCCTAGAGTTTAGAAGAGTGAGAGGTGTTCTCATTGAAACATATAAAATTCTTAAGGGGCTTGACAGGGTAGATGTTGGGAGGATATTTCCCCTGGCTGGAGAGTCTAGAACCAGGGCTCACCGTCTCAGAATAAGGGATCGGCCAGTTAGGACTGAGATGTGGAGAAATTTCTTCACTCCGGTTTGTGACTCTTTGGAATTCTCTATTCCAGAGACCTGTGGATGCTCAGTCATTCAATATATTCAAGACGGAGATCGATAGATTTTTCAATATAAGTGAACCAAGGGATATGGGATAGATCAGCCATGACCTTATTGAATGGCGGAGCAGGCGCGAAGGGCGGAATGGCCGACTCCTGCTCCTATTTCTTATGTTCACACTTATTTAAGTTCTTCTTTACACTGCTGTAATTGTGTCTTTTATCTATATTGCTACACCGCTTTTCTCAATTTCCCTGTCCTTTCTAAAGATCTGACAGCCTGGAATATTTAGCTCCCAATCATACCCAGCTTGTAACCAGGTTTCTATAATGACTAGTACATCATACCCATTAAACTGAATTTGTGCTTCTATCTCATTTGCTTTATTTCTTATGCAGCATATATTTGCGTACATAAGTCTTCTTTGCATAACATTCCCCACTCTGCCCATATGCTTTGATGGTGTATTTCTCACTTTTTGATTTATCACACTTTTGGTTGTTGATGCTGTGTACATTGCTATACAGGTAATTTAAGATTTTTTTTTTTTTTTTTAAACACTCCTGCCATATTTTTAAGAAGTTTTTTTATAATTACTTCCTATAACCTTTTCTCTTCCTGGAGTATTTATATTATCTTTAACTATTTTTATACTATGACCGTTGCTCTTATCCCCCTCTTTTTCGTATCTTTAGATTATTTTTATTTCCACATTGACTCCTCTTCCTCCTCCCCCACCCCTTATTGGTTTAAAGTCCTTTCTACAGTCCTATTTATCCCTTTTGCTAGGACCTTGGTCCCAGCCCATTTCAGGTGCAACCCATCCCAGCGGTAGTGCTCTTTGTACCAGTACCAGTGCAGATGCCTCATGAAATGGAACCTCTCCTTCCCACACCAATATTTCAGCCATGCATTTAATTTCCTGATCTGTTCATCATCAATTACCACGTGGTTCAGATATTAATCCAGAGATTACCACCCTCGAGGTTAACTATAAAATAGTAATTTAGCAATTTCGATTATAGAATGAAATTGAGGAATAAAATTTATAAATGAATGAGTTATTCCCTATAACTATTAATGAAATTAGTGCCCCAATTTAAATAGTTATGAACCACTACATTTTGTCTGTGAGCAACATCTTACTAGTAAGAAAACTTATCCCAGGCGCCAGTGCTTGTGCCAGACAGCCAGTGTCAATTCCCTGCGGCCACCCATGTCAGATTTGTTGGTATTGATTTTTTTAATGTGACCTGATAGTTTAAGGTAACTGAATTGTACACATCTCATGTGTCTGAGTGGAGGTGTGGGGGAGGCGTTGATGAATTGCAAAGTGTTCAATTATTCAGTCACATGGTTAATTTCTTCATATTTTGTCTATCAGCGATTGCATAAGTGGATCACTTCTTGCGGAGTTTCTAAGTGTAAGTTAATTATTTAGAGAATTTATTGATCCATTTCTTTCAAAAAGCTTTTCTGTTTTTGCACTAACTGGTGACCCCTAATGACGGTTGCCTGCCATTTTGTGTGTTAGAAATGCAGTATTATGCATTGTTAATGGAGCATGACTTTCAGTTAAAATCTTATTTATCAATGTAAATTGACTTCTCGTTTCTCAGTGCTGCTGGATAAGCTTTTAAAATAATGTTTATCACTTTCTGGGTGCAGAGCTTCTGCATGACCGATTATTCATAACTCCTGCGCATATTACATTGCTGATCGTAAAATGCTCTTGAAAGTCACTGATTCATTTCTCTGGCAGCATCAGGTTCTCTCAGTAATGGATCCCAGTAATGGTAGAATCTCATTCTCCTATCCCACTAGGTCATCTGTTTGTTACAGGGTCTTACACTTTTTGGTTTGTCAATTTCAAAGCAGCCTCATACTGTGAATTAGATAATCAGTGTTGTAGTTGAATGAATGTACTTGGACTGCATTTATTACTGGTTTCCATTAGCTGAGAGTTGTGAGTGCATGCCATTATTATTACTGATATTCATATAGGTAGACAGCCTAACCACCTTGCCTGCACAGTATAGGTATCTCCTAAATGTTCATTGTTCAGCTCATTGTATATAGCACTAAACAATTTACTCTTTGTTAGGGGTGGACAGATGGTGATAATTCTTCTGTAACATAAGAGTCAAGCTGTAAACTAGCTGTTGCTTACTGGTGTTGTGCTATGGTATTACAATATATAAACAAATTTTACTTTGATATAATATTGCAAATTAAGACCCTTAAAATCCCCAGTGGTTTTGGTGTAATCCCGCTGTAACTTCAATAAGAGTGGAACAGTCAGAAACTAGACCGGATATACCAGCTCCCAGTATTAAGTTTGGGATTCTGCGAAGGCCTACTGGGAATGGAGCCTCCACTTGCCCCAAACAAGGCCAACGGTGTAAGAGGGGGTGGGGTTGGGTCGTATTGTTGGGAGTTCCTGAGTCCCAGGCCCTCGTGGAACCCAGACATTGGTCGGTTGAAGTACTCCTGCTCAGACTGGGGGTACCTCCACGACAACCAGTGGAAGTGAAGCCCACATGAGGATCGTGGTTTGGACCTCCAAAGAATAAGGAAAACAATTTGATTCTAAATTTTAAAAGCTGCTTGTTCATAAGAAGGATTTTAAAAGTGAGTTTGAGAGATGGAAACGGGTAAGTTCAAAGTAGGAGAAGATTCTGGAAGAGTAGGTGGAGAGGCCAATGTGAGATTTGGCAATGAGGCTATACTACCATCGTGGTCAAAAGTGTAGCCAGACGTGGATACTTCTGTACTGTGAAAGGAGTCATTGCCTGGGACCCATGTTTCTGTCAGTGCCAGGATGTCAGTAAAATAATCCAGGATGAGATTGTGAATGGCAAGGGTGTTTGCAAGTGAGAAAACACTCTGGCTCGGTCTGGATCTGCAATCATAGGCTGCAATAGCCTGCTCACTGATGCCCAGTTTGGGTTCCACCAAGACCACTCTGCTCCCGACCTCATTACAGCCTTGGCCCAAACATGGACAAAGGAGCTGAATTCCAGAGATGAGGTGAGAGTGACTGACCTTGACATCAAGGCAGCATTTGACCGAGTGTGGCATGAAGGAGCCCTAGTAAAATTTCAGTCAATGGGAATCGTGGGGGTGGGGGAGGGGTGGGGGGAACTCTCCACTGGCTGGAGTCATACCTAGCACAAAAGAAGATGGTTGTGGTGATTGAAGGTCAATCATCACAGCCCCAGGACATCGCTGCAGGAGTTCTTCACGGCAGTGTCCTAGGCCCAAACATCTTCAGCTGCTTCATCAATGACCTTCCCTCCAACATAAGGTCAGAAATGGGGATGTTCGCTGATGACTGCACAGTGTTCAGAGCCATTCACAACTCCTCAGATAATGAAGCAGTTCATGCCCACATGCAGCAAGACCTGGATGACGTTCAGGCTTGGGCTGATAAGTGGCAGGTAACATTCGCGCCACAGAAGTGCCAGGCAATGACTATCTCCAACAAGCGAGAGTCTAATCACCGCCCCTTGACATTCAATGGCATTGCCATCACTGAATCCCCCACCATCAACATCCTGGGGGTCACCATTGACCAGAAACTTAACTGGACCAGCCACATAAATACTGTGGCAACAAGAGCCGGTCAGAGGCTCGGTATCCTGTGACGAGTGTCTCACCTCCTGACTCCCCAAAGCTTTTCTACCATCTACGAGGCACAAATAAGGAGTGTGATGGAATACTCTCCACTTGCCTGGATGAGTGCAGCTCCAACACCATCCAGGACAAAGCAGCCCGCTTGATTGGCACCCCATCTACCACCTTAAACATTCACTCCCTCCACCACTGGAGTGAAGGGATAATTACAAGTCCTAGCCCTTTCGGGCTACCCCAGATCAGGCGTATTCCCCAGACGTTCACCTTCAACCTAAGTTAGAGATAGCCGAATTCCATAAGACGCTTAAATGGGTCTAAAGGTTCAGGCTATCTCTCCCTAAAGGAAAGGAACGACTGAAGATGTTACCGTCCTCCAGATAGCATTTTTAATAAGTTTAGCTAGACTGTAACCTTCCGGATGTTATAAGGGTCCAGAATACCCCCAGAATTCTGCAACTCCTTACAAAAGAGTGTACAGAAATTGGGTTCACGAGCTTATACAGATTTACTCTGAAACAATTCTAAAAATATATTGTTTTATTTAAGAGCCGACATTCATTTAACAGCTGTTGAATCATTTCGCAACATTAACAATTCAAAATACAGATAGCTTACATTTCTTATTTCTCAGAGATCCTTATTTTCAAATCTTTACTTTGTTACATTTCTACATTTCTTACTTATTTCTAAATCCAGATTATCCACCAAAATCAATTACTTTGATTTCCCAAGACTCATAGTTTAAAAACTTACAGAGATGCCTCTGAAGGGTTGAGAAACGCTTGGCCAGTTCAGCGAGTTCTGACTTTCTGTTTGAAAAGCTCTTATTTTTATACCGTTTTTGCTGTGGTTTATTCTTTGAAGCTCTCTGCTGATGTCAGCTAATTGTCTTTATTCATTCTCTCTTTTGAATGTTTTCCATCTTACTATCAATTCAACTGCTGCATGCATAATTATGTCTCTACCTTTAGGTGTTTCAGAAACCATCATAAAAACAATATGACTGCTATGGTTTCTGTTTGATGCCATTCTTACAAAATTCTCTCATTCAATTCTTAATATTGGCTTTACTGCTTTTTAGCAGACATTGTGACTCCTTACTGCTCCAAGTTCAATACAAACACAATGTAATTGCTTGGTGTATCTATTGAAATCATATCTTCAAAGTGTTCTTGTTGGTATCATATTTACTATATGTATAAATTAAAGACACTTTGAACAGAGTGGTTCATGCATTTCTAGCTATCTCAGTTGGTTGCATATTTAATCATGTTTCCTGTCTTCCAAGTTTAACATAAAAACTATTTGACCAGCGGGTGTTTCTTTTACTTGATGTCATCTTTTCAAAGGCACATGCCTTTTTTAATGTTTGTGTTTCTGTTCAATGTGTTAGCTGGTAACACCTTAAACTGGGCATTCTCATTGTGTTCCCTCCAAACTCTAGACCTTTCGGAAGCGCCAAACTGCCATTTCAATAGAGTCATTGTTTTAGTATTTTTAACTAATTCCCATTTCAAAACTTGTGGTTTTTTACAACTTTGTTCAACAACTGATCTTTATCTCAGAAGCCTGTATTTCTGTTTGCAGCCTGTGTCTCCTAGGCTTTAGATTTTTAAACCCAGTATATCATGTATTAATAATATCAGTATTCTGTTCATATTATGCTGTATCTTTCTGAAATATGGCATATTCCCTCACAGGCATACCGTGGCTGCAGTGTGTACAATCTACAAGATGCACTGCAGCAACTCGCCAAGGCTTCTTTAGCAGCACCTCCCAAACCCGCAACCTCTTCCACCTAGAAGGACAATGGGCAGGTGCATGGGAACACCACCACCTCCAAATTCCCCTCCAAGTCACACACCATCCTGACTTAGAAGTATATCGCCGATCCTTCATCGTCGCTGGGTCAAAATCCTGGAACTCCCTACTTAACAGCACTGTGGGAGTACCTTCACCACACGAACTGCAGCGGTTCAAGAAGGCGGCTCACTGCCACGTTCTCAAGGGCAATTAGGGATGGGCAATAAATGCTGGCCTTGCCAGCGACGCCCACATCCCATAAATGAATAAAAAAGAAAGGCAGGAGTGAAATGAGGTTGGATTTTAGACAGAGGGGATGGAACTTGTAGCAGCCACCAGTGCCACTCACTGCCAAATTCACCTCCTTCAACTGGATCTGGATCATGCCCTTTGTGCCCCTCCTTCCAATTTAGCCAAAAAGCTGGGTCCTCCTTTGCCAGATTACGATCAGTAACATCTCAACTAAAGGGACATTAAATTTGTGGCTTTGTTGCCCTGAAGAACCAACAGCCTTAGACATTATGGCCTAGAAATTGGAGAACGCTGGAAACCTGCCAGTAACATCGGCGGCCAAGGATAACTGCTGCTGTCTGAGAGAGTGCAGGTAGTACCGGCATTTTGGTACTGCCTGCTCATGTTTTTCTAGTGTAACGCTCTCTGCAGCGCTAATCTCCGAAGGAGGCCAAAGGTCGCCTCTGACTCTAGCTGGCTGTGTAGGGGAATGGGGAAGAAACGAGCAACCCCAACAGTTGCCATACTTGCTTCAGAAATATTAGCTGGCACCTGATGTTTGTGGATTTTTTTAATAGTATATGATCTGCATCTGCGTTCCTTGTAACACTAATCTTTCCCCAATGGTTACTCTTGAAAGTGTTTAAATGTGTAGTCATCATGGCAGCTTTTAGTGGGTCTTGCATAGTCGACACCAAATAATTATTGCCTAAATAATTGGTTATGGAATTTTGAATAAATTATTTATGATTTCTTAAAATCTTAAGCAGTTGAGTCCAGACTTGCTAGGGGATGATGTTCTGGTGACGCTATCATAAACATAAGAGATCTTCAGAGATCATCTTCAGTCGTTGCAAAGGAGTTCACCCATTGATTTACTGACCCACAAACACTGTAGGCCTCCTGGAAAGCTGCCAGAAATTGCTCCCCCCCACCCCACCCCCAACCACTGATGGGCAAAAAATGAAAGTTTAAAAGAAGAACCTTGGCAAAGGAGGCGTTTGAAGTTCCGCCATCCTTCTGAGGTGTTTTCCACTTGGCAGTGTCCATCCTCCTAAGTTCAGCCAGACTCCTCATGGCCGTTAACGCTGCTGAAACACCTTTTAGCGACAGCACTCGCTAGCGTGATTTAATGTGGGCGGCAAACTCCAATATAGATGAGCTTGCGTCAACTCGGCATTACACGCCGATTGGTGTCACGCTCCAACTCATTAAAATACTTTCGCCGATGGTAAGCAACGGCAGCCTTGCCGAAAATGGTGGCCACCACAGTACCCACCACCAGCTGGCGGAAGAGAGCTGGCCACTGTTTTTTGCCATTTCATGGCAGTAATGGGTGGTGCAAACCACCTGACTTTCTAAGCCTATGGGTGTCAGTCTATATGTCCATCTGAGAAGGCAAACTGGGCCTCAGTTTAATGTCTCATTCGAAAGACGTCACTTCCGATCAGTGCAGTACTGAAGGAGTGCAGCACTCAGTGTCAGCCTAGGTTATGTCCTCAAGTCTCTGGAGTGAGGCTTAAACCCGAGAGTGCTGCCTCCGAGCCAAGGCTGACAGGTAGAGCTGGGTGTCATTAGCATACATATGGAACCTGACCCCATGTCTGCAAATTATGTTGCGACAGGGCAACATATAGATGAGGAAGAGGAGGCAGGCTGAGGATACATACTTTGGGGACTCCAGAGGTAACAGTGCAGGGATGGGAAAGGAAGCCATTGCTGTAGATGTTCTGGCTGTGATTGGAATGCAAGAGTGAAAATTAGCAAGGGCAGTCCTACTGAGCTGGTCATCAAAGAAAAGGAATTGGAAGAGGATGGTGTGGTCAACTATGTCAAAGGCTGCAGAGAGGTCAAGGAGGATGAAGAGGGAAAATGCACCACGGTCACAGACGGATGTCAATTTGTGATTCTGGTTAAGGTTGGTTTGGTGCTGTGGTATGGACAGAAATCTAATTGGAAAGATTCAAACATGTAGTTGCGGGAGCGATGGGTAAGGTTTTGGGAGGCGACATCACATTCAAGAACTTGAGAGGAAAGGGAGGTTGGAGATGTGGTACTTTGCAAGGACAGAGGGCTTGGGGGATGGGGGGTCAGATGGTGGTGGTTTGATGAGGGGATAATGATGGAGGGTTTGAAAGGAAGGGGAACGGTACCTGATGGGAGAGAAACATTTACAGTGTCACCTAGCTTGTAGCCAGGATGAGAAGTTGAGTGGCCAGCAGTTTAGTAGGAATGGGGTGAAGTGAGCAGTAGGTGGTTCTTATGGATGAGGTGAGCTCGGAAAGGGCATGAGGGAAGATAGTTAAGAAACTAGAGAATGTTAGGGTCGGGAGAAGCCTTGGAGGAGGTTTGGCTTAGTGGGTAAGAGCAAGTGGGGAAACGGCAAAGGTATCGGAACGACTAGTCTCAATATTGGTGACAAAGAAGTCCATGAGCTCCTTGCACTTGTTGGATGAGGGTAGGGGAGAGAGGTTTAAGGAGATAGTTGGTAGTGGAGAAAAGAAGCTGGGGTTATCTTTGCTATCTATGAACCTGGAGTGGTGTGTGGTTTTGACAAAGGACAGTGAGGCCTGACAGTGCTGGATGTGGTCCAGTCAGATCGGTGATGGCTGGCTAAACCAATTGTGTGCCAGATGTGCTCCCATCTGTGCCCCTGGGACTTGAAGGATTAAAGATGGTGGCCATACCAGGTGGAGGATGTACTGGGGATAAGGGCATCAAAGGTGGGGGTGAAGGACTAGTTCAACAGATCAACAGCTGCAGAAATATTGTGAATGAAGGGCCAAAGGCTGGGCAGCTGGGAATTTGAAAGTTTTTAGGTGACTTGGAAGAGAGTTTTTTCTAGGGGTGGACGCAGAAAAAGTGGTGTTGGACGGGGCTAAGGGAATGTGGGTGGTGATGGATATAAAGAGGTATTCGGAAATGGCCTTGTTTGTGATAGAGACCATTGGAGTTGTTAAATGATCAGTGAACGAATGCTGCTATATACCATATTTCTGGCATTCTACTATTATCATTTGTATTGCTGTAAGTGCAATATAATGCTGCTGTGCTAATAGTCTTGAAGCTGTTCATATTTTAAAAAAAAGACTTTCAAATAATAGTTTCTATCAATTCTGTTTTCCACTGTTAGTATGAAGACAGCTGGCATTATGAGTCAGCATTGGGCCCTCATACTGTGTTGCCGTATGTGTGGTAATGTCACAGCATAAAAGTGCCATTTTTCCAGTAACCTTCTAGACTTTAAGCTGCAGTATTTAGAAATTGATTTTACATCCTACAAATCCTATAGAAAACAAAGAGTAGGGGTAAATGATTTTTTTTTTAATTGGCTGGTTGTGGGTATGGTATGCCCCAGGGATCTATTCTGCGATTCTTTTTCTTTTCCATTTATATAAATACGGGAACGGTAGCGCAGTGATAATGTCACTGGGCAAGTAATCCAGAGGCCTGGACTAATGATCCAGAGACGCGAGTTCAAATCCCACCGCGGCAGCTTGGGAATTTAAATTCAGTTAATTAAATAAATCTGGAATGATTACTAGTATCAGAAATGGTAACCATGAAACTATTGTTGTAAAAACCCATCTGGTTCATTAATGTCCTTTAGGGAAGGAAATCTGCCGTCCTTACCTGGTCTGACCTATATGTGACTCCAGACCCACAGCAATGTGGTTGACTCTGAAATGGCTTAGCAAGCCACTCGATTGTAACAAACTGCTACGAAAAGCAATGAAAAGAATGAAACCGGTCGGACCACCCAACATCTACCTCGGCACCAGCTATGGACATGGCAACGGTACACCCAGCCCAGTCGACCCACCTGGGGACTTGTGCCAAAATTGGGAGAGCTGTCCCACAGACGAGTCAAGCAACAGCCTGACAACAGAATCATACCTTTCAGCCAATGCTTCAAACTCCTCCATCACCATCCCTGGGTATGTCCTGTCCCACCGGCAGGACAGTCGGGAAGGAGTGGCCCTGGGAGTCCTCAACATTGACTCCGGACCCCATGAAATCTCATTGCTTCAGGTCAAGCATGGGCAAGGAAACCTCCTGCTCATTACCACCGACCACCCTCCCTCAGCTGATGAATCAGTGCTCCTCCGTGTTGAACACCACTTGGAAGAAGCACTGAGAATAGCAAGGGCACAGAATGTACTCTGGGTGGGGGACTTCAATGTCCATCACCAAGAGTGGCTCGGTAGCACCACTACTGACCAAGCTGGCCAAGTCCTGAAGGACATGACTGCCAGTCTCGGCCTGCGACAATGGTGAAAGAACCAACACGAGGAAAAAACCTACTTTACCTCGTCCTCGCCAATCTACCTGTCGCAGATGCATCTGTCCATGACAGTATTGGTAGCAGTGACCACCGCACAGTCATTGTGGAAACGCAGTCCTGTCTTCACACTGAGGACACCCTCCATCGTGTGGTGTGGCACTATCACCGTGCTAAATGGGATAGATTCAGAACAGATCTAGCAGCTCAAAACTAGGCATCCATGAGGTGCTGTGGGCCATCATCAGCAGCAGAATTGTATTACACCACAATCTGTAACCTCATGGCCTGGCATACCCCTCTGATGCGCCATCAATTACTCAAAAGACTGAGGTTAAGCGAGTAACAACCAGGCTTTTATTAACTAAAGAATGAAGGTCTTGTCTCGAGTGGTTGACCCGTCCAGAATACTAAGGGACTGGGAGGTAGTCACTTATATACCTGGAATAGTGGGAGGAGTCAGCCGAGGCATGTCCAGACCTGTACCTAGTGGAATACACATACACATACACATACAGACAGGTATACAGTGATTTACCACACCCTCACTGTACGATTACCATCAAGCCAGGGGACCAACCCTGGTTCAATAAGGAGTGTAGAAGAGCATGCCAGGAGCAGCACCAGGCGTATCTAAAAATGAGGTGCCAGCCTGGCGAAGCTGCAAATCAGGACTACTTGCATGCTAAAAAGTGGAAGCAGCATGCTCTAGACAGGGCTAAGCGATCCCACAATAAACGGATCAGATCAAAACTCTGCAGTCCTGCCACGTCCAGTCGTGAATGGTGGTGGACCATTAAACAACTAACGGGAGGAGGAGGCTCCATGAATATCCCCATCCTCAATGATGCAAAAGACAAGGCTAAAGTGTTTGCAACCATCTTCAGCCAAAAGTGCCGAGTGGATGATCCATATCGGCCTATTTCTGAGGTCCCCACCATCACAGAAGCCAGTCTTCAGCCAATCCGATTCACTCCACGTGATATCAAGAAACGGCTGAGCGCACTGGATACAGAAAAGGCTATGGGCCCCGACAACATCCCGGCTATCGTGCTGAAGACTTGTGCTCCAGAACTAGCCGCGCCTTTAGCCAAGCTGTTCCAGTACAGCTACAACACTGGCATCTATCCGACAATGTGGAAAACTGCCCAGGTATGTCCTGTCCACAAAAAGCAGGACAAATCCAACACAGCCAATTACCACCACATCAGTCTAATCTCAATAATCAGCAAAGTGATGGAAGGTGTCATCGAAAGTGCTATGAAGCAGCACTTACTCACCAGTAACCTGCTCATGGATGCCCAGTTTGGGTTCCGCCAAGACCACTCTGCTCCTGGCCTCATTACAGCCTTGGTCCAAACATGGACAAAGGAGCTGAATTCCAGAGGTGAGGTGAGAGTGACTGCCCTTGACATCAAGGCAACATTTAACGGAGTTTGGCATCAAGGAGACATGAAGCTGAAGTCAATGGGAATCGGGTGCAAAACGCTCCACTGGCTGGAGTCATACCTAGCACAAAGGAAGATGGTTGTGGTGGTTGAATGTCAATCCTCACAGCCCCAAGACATTGCTGCAGGAGTTCCTCAGGGCAGTGTCCTAGGCCCAACCATCTTCAGCTGCTTCATCAGTGACCTTCCCTCCAACATAAGGTCAGAAATGGGGATGTTTGCTGATGACTGCACAGTGTTCAGTGCCATTCACAACTCCTCAGATAATAAAGCAGTCCATGCCCGCATGCAACAAGACCTGGACAACGTTCAGGCTTGGGCTGATAAGTGGCAGGTAACATTCATGCCACAGAAGTGCCAGGCAATGACTGTCTCCAACAAGCGAGAGTCTGACCACCTCCCCTTGACATTTAACAGTATTGCCATTGCCGAATCCCTTGCCACCGCCGAATTCCCCACCATCAACATCTTGGGGGTCACCATTGACCAGAAACTTAACTGTACCAGCCACATCAATAATGTGGCAATAAGAGCAGGTCAGAGGCTAGGTATTCTGCGGCGAGTGTCTCACTTCCTGACTTCCCCAAAGCCTTTCCATCATCAACAAGGCACAAGTAAGGAGTGTGATGGAATACTCTCCACTTGCCTGGATGAGTGCAGCTCCAAAAACACTCAAAAAGCTCAGCACCATCCAAAACAAAGCAGCCTGCTTGATTAGCACCCCATCCACCACCTTAAACATTCACTCACTCCACCACCGGCGTACCGTGGCTGCAGTGTGTACCATCTACAAGATGCACTACAGCAACTCACCAAGTCTTCTTCGGCAGCACCTCCCAAACCCGCGACCTCTTCCACCTAGAAGGACAAGGCAGCAGGCGCATGGGAACACCACCATTCCAAGTTCCCCTCCAAGTTACACACCATCCTGACTTAGAAATATATCGCCATTCCTTTTTTCGTTGTTGGATCAAAATCCTGGAGCTCACTCCCTGACAGTACTGTGGGAGTACCATCACCACAAGGACTGCAGCAGTTTAAGAAAGCGGCTCACCACCACCTTCTCAAGGGCAATTTGGGATGGGCAATTAATGCTGGCCTTGCCAGCAACGCCCACATCCCATAAACGAATTTTAAAAAAAAATGACATTGGCTCCCAGTTCCCCAACACCTGAGATTTAAAATTATTTTCCTCGTCTTTAGAACCATTCATTGTCTCGCCACTCCCTGTCTCTATTACCTCCTCCAGCCCTACAGCTCCCCTAAACTTCTTTGTCACTAAGAATGAGACCATCCAATCAGCTTTCTCTGCCTCTGCCACTTCCCTCCCTTCCCCTAGCCCACCAAGCCAAATTTCCTCTTCGGTTTCCCCCCTGCCTGAGCCCTGAACTCGCATCTTTTTCTAGTTTTCTGTCCTATCTCCCCTAATGCCCTCTCCGAGCTCATCTTGTCCATGAGACCCACCTCCTGCTCCCTCGACCCTAATCCCACTAAACTGCTGACCACCCAACTTCCCTTCCTGGCTCCCATGTTAGCTGATATTGTTAATGGTTCTCTCTCCTCAGGCACTGTGCCCCTCTCCTCCAAAAACCAACCCTTGACGCATCTGTCCTTGCAAACTACCGCCCCATCTCCAACCTCCCTTTCCACTCCAAAGTCCTTGGCCTAGAAATTCACTTGGGCGCGGGCAGCTCGCTCGCGCCCAAAAGTTAGCGCTGGGCGGGGCAGCATTAGCGCACGCCGTATATTCGTCTTCTGCGCCCCAATTCGGAAGCGGGCGCTATACCAGGGTGTGCCCGCCTCCGTTTGGGGCGCTGCAACTGAATATCGGCGCGCTAGTTGCCGCAACGCCACCCGATGCGGTGCAGCAGGCTGCGGTACTGCAGGCCTCCTCCTCTTAAGGGGGAGGTGCTTGCAACGGCCGGAGCCCCGATCGCGAGTGCCGGCAAAAGAGCCCGGCACAACGGAGAAGTGCCGGGCTCCACGGAAACCAGCCGGCAATGCCGCGGGGGGGTGGGGTGGAGGAGGCCGGGGAAGGAGGTGCGGGCAGGCGGCCGCCGAAAAAGCAGCCGGCCGCACCTTCCGCTTTAAAGTGCCCCACTATGGCAGCAGGACGGCCCCGTTTTCTGGTCGCTGTTTGCGCCCGCTTCGGAGGAGGCGGCCGCAAATAAATATGGGGATCGGCGCGGTTTCGGGGCGTTACGGGCCACCGCACACACCGATGACGTCATCGGTCCCGGCGCAGCGCTAACGGCTACCGCCGCCAATACCACTGCACTCAATTTCCGCGCTACCACCCCGCCGGCGCAAACGACCTCTTTAGGCGCTAAGTGGGCGCAAGGCCCACTGAATTTCTAGGCCCTTGAATGTGTTGTTGACTCCCAAAATCCGTGCCCACGTTTCCTGCAACTCCATGTTTGAATCCCTCCCATCAGGTTTCCGCCCCTGCCACAGTACAGAAATGGCTCTTATCAAAGTCACAAATGACATCCTATGTGACTGTGGTAAACTATCCCTCCTCATTGTTCTCGACCTGTCTGCAGCCTTTGACACGGTTGACTACACCATCCTCCTCCAAAACCTCTCCACTGTCGTCCAGCTGGGTGGGACTGTACTCCCCTGGTTCCATTCTTATTTATCTAATCGTAGCCAGAGAATCACCTGCAATGGCTTCTCTTCCCGCTCCCGCACCTTCAGGATCTATCCTTGGCCCCATCTATTTCTCATCTACATGCTGCTCCTTGGCGACATCATCCAAAAACACAGTGTCAGTTTCCACATGTACGCTGACGACACCCAGCTCTACCTCACTATCGCCTCTCTCGATCCCTCCACTGTCTCTAAATTGTCAGACTGCTTGTCTGGCATCCAGTACTGGATGAGCAGAAATTTCTTCCAACTAAACATTGGGAAGACTGAAGCTATTGTCTTCGGTCCCTGCCACAAACTCCGTTCCCTAGCCACTGACTCCATCCCTCTCCACAGTCTTAGGCTGAACCAGACTGTTGGCAACCTGGGTGTCATATTTGACCCCGAGATGAACTTCCAACCATATATCCGCGCTATGACTAAGACTGCCTATTTCCATCTCCGGAACATAGCTCGATTCTGCCTCTGCCTCAGCTCACCTGCTGCTGAAACCCTCATCCATGCCTTTGTTACCTCTAGACTTGACTATTCCAATGCACTCCTGGCTGGCCTCCCACGTTCTACCCTCTGTAAACTTGAGGTCATCCAAAACTCTGCTGCACAAAGTCTCGTTCACCCATCACCCCTGTGCTCGCTGACCTACATTGGCTCCCGGTTAAGCAGCACCTCGATTTTTAAAATTCTCATCCTTGTTTTTAAATCCCTCCATGGCCTTGTCCCTCCCCATCTCTGTAATCTCTTCTAGCCCCACAACCCTCAGAGATATCTGTGCTCCTCTAATTCTGGCCTCTTGAGCATCCTTGATTTTAATCGCTCCACCATTGGTGGCCGTGCCTTCAGCTGCCAAGGCCCTAAGCTCTGGAATTCCCTCCCTAAACCCCTCGACCTCTCTAGTCTCCTTTTAAGATGCTCCTTAAAACCTACCTCTTGGACCAAGCTGTTGGTCATCTGCCCCAATATCTCCTTATGTGGCTCGGTGTCATTTTTTTTGATAATGCTCCTGTGAAGTGCCTTTGGAAGTTTTACTATGTTAAAAGCGCCATATAAATACAAGTAGTGTTGTCGTCGTCATCTATCCCTTTCTCTGACTCTGGCTTCATCCCCCTGCCTTGCCATCTCCCTCTCCTTCTTTAAGACTTTCCTTAAAACCCACCTCTGACTAAGTCTTTCGGTCAACCCTCTTAATTTCCTCTTTGGCTCAAATGCCTTGGGACATTTCCTAAGTTAAAGGGACTTCATAAATGTAAGTTGTTGATGTTTGAGGTTGTGGACATATACACAAGAGAATGGTATTGCTGTTTGTTGATGACACCACATCTAGGGGGCGTGGCAAGCTATGAGAAAGAATGCAGGAGACTGCAGGACATTAGGTTAGAGGTGTGGATAAGTGGCAGACACAGTTCAATACAGAGAAATGTGAAGTGGTACATTTTGGGGGCAATACAGTGAACCGCGTCTGATAAAGTCCCCTCTCCACAGATGCCTGACCTGCTGAGTGTTTCCAACAATTTCTGTGTTTATGTCTACATTTAAATTTCCTTTTCCCAAAAGTAAGTAAAAGATATTGACTAATACTGTTTTGTTTCTTCCCCTGTAGAATTCTGCAGCACTTCAACACCAGCCCAGAAGAATATACCATCATTTTTACATCAGGAAGCACAGCTGCTCTTAAACTTGTTGCAGAAAGTTTTCAATGGACCTGTGCAGAGCAAGGAGGCTCAAAGAGTCGGTTTTGTCACCTGACTGACAACCATACGTCTGTAGTGGGTATGAGAGGATTGTCTGTTCCAGCTGGTGCTCTAACTATTCCGGTAAACCTGGACGAGATTTATGGAGATAAAAACACTCTGGACAAGAACATTTCTGTCGGCAAGGAGGAAAATTGTCACACTCATCATCTGTTCTGTTATCCTGCTCAAAGCAACTTTTCAGGGACAAAATACCCACTCACTTGGATAAGGGACATTAAATCAAAAAACCTGTATCCTTTTAGCAGAATCCCAGGGGAATGGTATGTGCTGGTGGATGCAGCCTCATTTGTGAGCACCTCGCCACTTGACCTCAGCTTACATCAGGCAGACTTCATTCCCATCTCATTTTATAAAATCTTTGGGTTCCCAACAGGTCTAGGAGCTCTGTTGGTGAAGAATGAAAGTAGTCATATGCTGAGAAAGAGATATTTTGGAGGAGGAACAGCAGCTTCTTATTTGTCGGGGGAAGATTTCTATGTTCCAAAGCAGTCAGTAAGTGACAGGTAAGGTATTTCTCTTCAGGAAGAAAAATATAACTTTTGAGATATTTTAGTATATTTTGAGTGCTTGGCTATCATTGTTTAAAATGCATTCATGTGCTATAAAATATTAAAGCTAATTGCTGGCAAAATTAACAGTCAATTATCTGAGACTGAGTCACATGCAAGGACAATATTGCAAAGGGATTTTTGCATTCTGATCATATTCCCAGTAAAACATGTTTCCAATTTTTCAATCCCCTAGTGCAAACTTTGGTAGTAACTCTAGCACAAGATTCCCTGGCTACTGCCAAAGAGCAAAAATCCAATTTATCCTTTTCAGAAAGTGCTGCCCACAATGAATATTTAAGAATTTGTTTAATTGACTTCAATTAGGCTTTGTCCTTCTCCCTTGTCATATTGGGTCATTGCCTGTTCTGTGTGCATGATTTGCCCCAGAAGTAAGTGTTTTCGTCTTTAATATTTTTAATGTTATTTTAAGTTTAAAAATATATTTTTGTATTCAGGTGCCTTTTCATTTTAAACATGCATGCTAAAGTACATTCCCATAATAATTAACTGGTAATTTGTGAGGCACAAGGAGGGTAATTTTGAGTCCGTGCTTCAGTGGGGAACTTCGCCGCTGGGAGCACATCAGCCTGCCAATGATTTTCTAACCATTTGTAGCTGGAATTTCAAATACGTGCCCCTGCCAGAAGCGTGGACCTCCTAAGATTTGCTCACAAGTCAAATAGATTTCACTATTACATGGTTCCCACAACAGGTGTGGAGTTCATTTTGTTAACTTTGTATTTTTTTCCTGTATTTTTATGGGGCATTGAAGATTCTCTTATACTTCTCATTATGTTAAAAAAGGCAACTTTTTTTCCTTGCAACACAACTAGCCCCAAATATATACCTTGAGTAAGTGACGGACTTGGTATGAATATTTCATTCCGTGACTGTATAAATAGACAAATTTTCTGTCAGTCATTGAATTGCCACTCTTGTCAATTCAGTTTTGTGCACAGGTCAATAAAATCTGTAACGTGCATGATCACAGTAGTAATAATAGAATAGTACAGCACAGGAGGAGGCCATTCGGCCCATTGAGTCTATGCCGGCTCTTTCGAAGAGCAATTCAGTTAGCCCCACTCCTCTGCTGTTTCTCCATATCGCTGCAATTTTTTTCTCCTTCAAGTATTATCCAATTCCCTTTTGAAGGCTACTATTGAATTTGTATCCACCACCCTTTCAAGCAGTGCATTCCAAATCTGAGCATAACCAGATGATCCAGTTACAATGCTATCACAGTGCAATAAATTTTCAATCTGAAATTACAGCATGGGCTATGAGTGTAGAAACACTTGATGCTTGTCTCTTAATAATTCATCTCTCCAGGTTTTTTCCAGAGCTGTTAAGCAATTTATTTTAATGAGTTAACCTTCGATAAATTCTATGTTAAAGGTACTACATAAAGTATGTTGTTGCTGCTGCTGCTGTTGTTTGGCCCTGGACAACAAGTGCAAAGTTGGCTCATTATAGAGTAAAGCTACCCACTGTAACCCTGGCTTGTTATAAACTCTGCTGCATCCACCACCTGCTGAGCACAGGTGTAATGGGGTCATGTGTTCACATGAGCCATCAGCGCAAACACCATAGCAATGATGAAGCAGAGATTCTGATGCATTGAGAGGTCTGTGCGTTTCCTCCGGTACAAGCCAGCCAAAATATCACACATCATTATGGTTTTCTGTATGCTGCACATCTTTACTGTGCAACATGGAATAATTATACAAGTGCCGGGGGAGAAGGGCCCTTATCCTTCTGACATTGAAAACACACTTGAAGATGAGCACACCAAGTGTGTCTCTAGTGAGCTGTCTGTCAGAGTCTGATTTACAAATCCTTGACACAATGACCCATAAATGTCCTGCATAAACAGTCCTCCATACAACTTAATTATTCCCTCAACAGAAGCACCTTCGCAGCTAGATTTGACAAATATTCCCCAACTGCCAAACATCTCACTTCTCTCACCAGATATTGCAATGGTCCATATCATTCTTTCAAGAACACTCTCAAGAATCAATATGAATGAAGTGCCAATAAATGTTATTTCCCTACTTGTGGTCTATAGCCCCAAAAATCTGTGGTGCAGTATCTTGCTGAAGAGGCCACCAGGAACTTCTACCACTGACCCTGGCAGACTTTTCAGGGTTGGAGGAGGTTCCCTCATTTCAGTAACTATGACAGGTGCCCATTCCACTTGTGGCACATCTTAGGCTTCAGCAGTTGGTGAACGAAAGGTATCTGCTTCGGGGGACAGTGGTGCCTGGTCTACTCCTGGAAGCATGTCTGGAGTGTTTCATCGGCCCCTTCTAGAAGTGTAGGGTTTGGTTTCGAGGCTCGCCAGCTGCATTTAAATGAACAGAGGTGTTAACAGTGACAACCCTCCAGTCTTGACACAACTGCCAGATACAAGGATATCCAAAAGATTGTGGTCAGAACACCTGCTATTTAGGCTCTGACTTCCTTCAGCATTCTAGGATGCACACCCTTTTCCGCTTTTGCGTTTCAGCAATTTCTTCTTCAGTCCTGCTTTCACACTTTATAAGTCTCTTGCAGCTCAAGACTACTACCTTGCTAGTAAGCTCAAATTTATAATTTCTTAATTTACACATTGGCCTAACTGCCACAGAACATGCAACCAATCAGAGAATAGCTAACCACACCACTTACATAACCAATGAATTAACTTATTACTGGCTCAAAGGTAAGACACCAAATAAACAAGTATAAACAGCTACTAGTATTGAACAGCTAAAATGAAGGAAATTAAATTGAAAATAAGAAAAATAAATAAGTAAAAATTTCAATACTTAAGGCCCAGTCACTCTCAATGAGACTAAACACCACATTCTCCTGCACCATGATGATTTTCAGGATTGTTGTGTGCTGCATACTGTACAATTTGGCCTTATGAAGAGGTTTCATCATAGATATCCCAGCATCAAGAGGAGCAGGAGGAGTCTGAAGAGAGCAAAGCAAAACCCAATGCCAGAGCCATTCGGCAAGCTCTCACACAAGAGACCTTTTCTTAATTTGCAAGTGTGAATACTGCATTAGCTGTCCTTTCTACATCTTCCCCATGTCCTTTACAAATATGTCTTCACCTACAGTACCTTAAATCTTCCAAGCAACACTCAAATATCACATCCACCTGATGAAATATGCACACACAATTTGTAAGAACACTACATACAGCTTCAGTGCAATTCAGATTTTTTATTTAGGACCATACTGTGTGTGAACTTAGTGTTTGCTTCCATGGTACTTCCCCTTTGTGATACTGAATGACGTATGTTCCTTAACCTCTTTGATGAAGTAATGGAGAGGGCTGATGAGGGTAGTGTGGTGATGTGTATCTGGACTGTCAAAAGACGTTTGATAAGGTACCACTTAATAGAACTGCTAGCAAAATTGAAACCCATGGAATTAAAGGGGCAGTGGCTGTGTGGATACCAAATTGGCTAAGGAATACAGGAACTGGAGTAGGCCACTTAGCCCCTCGAGCCTATTCTGCTAAGGAACAGAAAGCAGAGAGTAGTGGTGAAGGTTTGTTTTTCAGACTCGAGGAAAGTGTGCTCCAGGGTCACTCTTGGGACCACTGCTCTTTTTGATGTATATTAATGTCCTGCACTTGGGTATACAGGTGCCATCAGCTCCTGCCCACTTAGTCCAGAGATGGACCTGCTGTCAGGTGCACTATTTCTGCTACTGCATGGGCAGCTTGGCCAGCATTCTTTCTGACACCTATACAGAGTGGCTGTCAGGAGAACCTGCATGTGTTGGTGTCCTAAGAAACAGCAGCATCATCCATGCCCATTCCAGCTATGTCCCTGTGACTGGGTACTGCCTCATCATGGCCACTGGCATGACCACAGACTGAACAATTAGATCTGTGAAGATCTGCCATAGAGTTATACAGCACAGAAAGAGGCCCTTCGGACCATCGTGTCCACGCCGGCCATCAAGCCCTGCCTATTCTAAACCCATTTTCCAGCACTTGCTCCATAGCCTTGTATGCTATGGCATTTCAAGTGCTCATCTAAATGCTTCTTGAATGTTGTGAGGGTTCCTGCCTCTACCACCCTTTCAAGCAGTGAGTTCCAGATTCCCTCTGGGTGAAAAAGTTTTTCCTCAAATCCCCTCTAAACCTCCTGCCCCTTACCTTGAAACTATGCCCCCTGGTTATTGACCCCTCTACTAAGGGGAAAAGTTCCTTTCTACCTACCCTCTCTATGCCCCTTATAATTTTGTACATCTCAATCAGGTCCCCCCTCAGCCTTCTCTGCTGTAAGGAAAACAACCCCAGCCTGTCCAGTCTCTCTTCATAGCTGAAACGCTCCAGCCCAGGTAACATCCTGGTGAATCTCCTCTGCACCCTCTCCAATGCAATCACATCCCTCCTATAGTGTGGTGACCAGAACTGCACACAGTATTCCAGCTGTGGCCTAACTAGCATTTGGTACAGCTCCATCATAACCTCCCTGCTCTTGCCTTCATTAGCTGAGGCATAGAATATAAGTATCCCATATGCCCTTTTAACCTGTCTACTGTCTATGCTTATCTTATCTACCTGTCCTGCTGCCTTCAGGGATCTATGTACATGCACACCAAGGTCCCTCTGACCCTCTGTCCTTCCTAGGGTCCTACCATTCATTGTGTATTCCCTTGCCTTGTTAGTCCTCCCAAAATGCATCACCTCACACTTGTCAGGGTCAAATTCCATTTGCCACTGTTCTGCCCATCTAACCATCCCATCTACATCGTCCTGTAGCCTGAGGCTTCCCTCCTCGCTATTTACAACTCCACCAATTTTCGTGTCATCTGCGAACTTACTGATCATACCTCCTACATTCATATCTAAATCATTAATGTACACTACAAACAGCAAAGGACCCAACACTGATCCCTGTGGTACACCACTGGACACAGTCTCCCACGTGGGACTTTGTCAAAAGCCTTACTGAAGTCCATGTAGACTACATCAACTGCACTACCCTCATCCACACACCTAGTAACCCCCTTGAAAAATTTAATCAAATTGGATAGACATGATCTCCCCCCTGACAAAGCCATGCTGACTATCCCTGATTAATCCCTGCCTCTCCAAGTGGAGACTAATTCTGTCCGTCAGAATTTTTTCCAATAATTTCCCTACCACTGATGTTAGGCTCACTGGCCTGTAATTCCCTGGTTTATCCCTACTACCCTTCTTGAACAATGGTACTACGTTAGCTTTCCTCCAGTCCTCTGGCACCTCCCCTGTGGCCAGAGAGGTTCTGAAAATTTGTGTCGGAGCCCCTGCAATCTCCCCCCTTGCCTCACACAGCAGCCTGGGATACATCCTGTCAAGGCCTGAGGATTTATCCACTTTTAAGCCTGCTAAAACCTCTAGTACCTCCTCCCTGTCAATACTAATTTGTTCAAGTATATCACAATCCCCCTGCCTGATTTCTATGCCTACATCGTTCTTCTCCATAGTGAACACAGATGCAAAATATTCATTTAAAACCTCACCTCATAGCTCTCTCTGACTGATGGCCATGACTGTTGAAGCTAAAGGAGATAGCTCATTCCACTTTGGAATGGCAGGCCTCTATGGTAGCAGTTTGAGCATCTGTGGGAGGATCATTTACTGCCCATAGGGCTTTTGGCATGGGGGAGCTATGCCACAGATACCTCTGGAGTTACCATGCAGGAAAGTGGTATTGACAAACCGTTGTGCAAGGCTGCAGACTTATGGCTAGTGGAATCCTCCACCTGGGACTACCATTTGGCACTTACTGCTTTGTCTGTGTAGTGTCCGAGTATAAATAATACACGGACTGCAGGAGAACAATAAAACAGGTATTTACTGAACAGAGAGTAATTCAAGACTGACGTACAGAAGCCTGCTATGGCTTTATATACAGGGGTGGTCACTGCCGGTACTGCAGTATAGAACCAGTTCTTCCCTTAAAGGTACATACACAACAATTCCTCCCCTTTTAGATAAACAGTACATAACATTCATTTAACAACTAAATAATAACTAATTACAATTACAATTTTCTCTGTACTATATACATCAACTGAAATAATCATTTATAAGTTCAGTCTTTGAGGAGGCTTCCTGATCCTGACTGGATAGCGCCTTTCTCAAGTATCCTGTTCTTGCGGCGGAGTTGATTCTGGCTCATTGTCATTGGTTGGTTCGTCAGCTTCCAATACCACTGCTTCTGAGGTAGACGCAATCTGTACTTCGGGTTGATTACCAGGTGCACCTGCTCGTGGTATGGGTTTGGCTTGTTCCTGTGACTCTAGAATCTGGTCAGCATGGCGTCTCACGATGCTCTCTCCAACGTCCATTGTGTACATTAGTGGTCCCTGCTGTGTACATATCGCTCCTGGCTGCCATTTTTCTGTTCGGTAGTCGCGAGCCAAGACTGGTTGCCCTATCTTGAAGCTCCTGGTTGGCTTCTCATTTATGTGCTGGAATTGCTTATCCTCAACATCTCGTCTTATGTTTGGTTTGAGCAAATCCAGGCGACATCTTAGCCTTTGGTTGAAGAACATTATGGCTGGAGCTTGGTTGGTGACTGCATGTGTCGCATTCCGGTAAGCAAACAAGAAATTATCCACCTTGTGTTGTGGTATGTCGTCATTATGCATTGCCTTTATGGCCTTTTTAAAGGTCTGAACAAACCTCTCAGCCAATCCATTTGTGGCTGGATGATATGGGGCAGATGTGTAATGCTTCACCCCATTATTCCTCAGAAACCTCCGGAAATCCTCTGACACAAACTGTGGTCCATTGTCGGAGCAAATCTATTCTGGCAAGCCATTCCTGGTGAAGATGGTCCGTAGGACTGCAATAGTTTTCTCCGTGGTGGTGGAGGACATTTTGATGACCTCTGGCCATTTCGAATGGGCGTCCACAGCAATTAGGAACATTGAGTCCATAAATGGACCAGCAAAATCAACGTATACCCGTTGCCATGGAGATGAGGGCCACTCCCATGGATGTAGCGGGGCCTGTGGTGGAGCGTTTTGGACCTTCTGGCATCCTGTGCATCTCTTGGTCATATCCTCGATTTCTTTATCGATTCCCGGCCACCACACAAACGCCCTGGCGAGGCTCTTCATTTTTACCCCTCCCAGATGACCCTCATGAAGCTCATTGAGCACTCTATCTCTCAACTTGGGTAGAATTACCACTCGGGATCCACACCTCAAGGTCCCCCGGCACACTGACAGCTGTTCTCTCCTTGGCGAGAATGCTGGCAACAGTGAGTCGCCATGTGCTGGCCATCCCTTCACCGTCAAATCATAGACCCGAGAGAGTGTCGGGTCATTTCGGGTTTCCTTCTCTATACTTGAGTTTGTAACAGGTAGACATTCGACTATGGTCGCATGGAATATCTCAACAGGGTCCACTGCAGGTGCTTCCTCTACCGTAGGCAACGGTAGGCGCGACAGCCCATCAGCGTTTCCATGCTGTTTCGTACCCTTGTACTCTATGTCGTACTGATGTGCCCCTAGAAAAAGTGACCATCTTTGCAGCCGTTGCGCCGTCATCACCGGAACGCCCTTCTTTGGGTTAAAAATGGAGACCAGGGGCTGATGATCAGTCAGGAGGGTGAATTTCTGCCCGTGCAGATAGTGATTGAACTTCTTCACCCCCCACACCAGGCTGAGGGCCTCCCTGTCAATCTGGGCGTAGTTACGCTCGGCTGAGGTTAATGAGCGCGACGCAAATGCTATTGGCCTCTCTGAACCATCAGGGAATTTGTGTGACAGCACCGCTCCGATGCCATAGGAGACGCATCACATGCTAACCGAATCGGTAGTGTTGGATTGTAGTGGGCCAATACTTCTTTTGAAGTGATTAGGCATTTACATTTCTGAAAGGCACGCTTACACTCATCACTCCATTTCCATGTTACTCCAGTTTGCAGTAGGGCGTTCGGTGGGTGCAGAATTGTAGATAAATTCAGCAAGAACTTATGGTAGTAGTTCACCAACCCGAGGAACGACCTCAGTTACGACCCATTTTCCGGTGCTGGAGCCTTGACTACAGCCTCAATCTTGTCCGGCGACTTATGCAACCCTTCCTCATCAATCATGTGGCCACAATACGAGATTTGTCTCCTGAAGAACTCGCACTTCGGGCGGTTGGCTCGTAGCCCATATTCCTGTAATCTCGTGAGCACCTGCTCCAGGTTGGCAAGGTGTTCACTGCCATTTTCGCCCGTAACCAGGATGTCGTCCAAATAACACTGGGTCCCCGAGATCCCTTGCAGGACTTGTTCCATCGCCCTCTGCCAAATAGCTGGGGCTGATACTACCCCGAATACCAGTCGATTGTACTGGTAAAGTCCTTTGTGAGTGCTTATCGTGAGGGATTTCCTAGACGCTTCTTCCACCTCCATTTGTAGATATGCTTGGGCCAGATCAATCTTTGTAAAGCGTTTCCCTCCAGATAGTGAGGCGAAAATATCTCCCATCCGTGGAAGTGGATATTGTACTGTGTGCAGGACTGGGTTCACAGTTACCTTGAAGTCCCCACAGATGCGAACCTTCTTCGGTTCCCCAGGCGTGCTGCTCAATGCTTTCTTCATTACAGGAACGATGGGTGTGGCCCATTCGCTCCAGTCCACCTTGGACAGCACACCCGAACGCGCCAGACTCTCCAGCTCTGCTTCAACGGCTGGGCGGATCGCGTAAGGTACCGGTCTGGCCTTAAAAAATTTTGAGTTTGCATTATCTTCGATTTTTATCGTTGCCGTTACTCCTTTTAGAGTCCCAAGTCCTTGTTGGAACACCTCTTTCGCGTCAGTTAGAATTTTTGACAGTCGGCCAGGTGTGACGTCATCATCCTTTTTATCGGTCACAGTTAGCGCCTGAATGGAATGCCAATCCAATTGTATTTTTCGGATCCATTCACGTCCCAATAATGGTGGTCCTACATCTGGTAGTATATATAGATACAGTTTCTGTGTTTCCTTGCCGTTGTAGTCAACTGGCACCCTTATTTTTCCTCTGGGGTAGACTTTTTTGCCCCGTGTATGTCTTCAATACAATGGACGTGTCCTTCAAGGGTATGTGTGAGAATAGCCGCTCATAGTCTCGTCGATTCATGACAGTTAGGGCTGATCCTGTGTCCAATTCCATCTTTACTGGGGACCCTGCTATCATGAGGGTGACCCAAATGGTTCGGTGATCTTCCTTTGCGATCACGTTGTGTAACTTTAGACAACTTAGTCTCCTGCTCCCGGAGTCCTTATCACTCTCCTGATCTTCTGAACTACTGTCTGTCAATTTCTTTACTTTCTTGTACTTTTCCTTAGTAGTTCTTGTAGTGTTGGTTTTCTTTCCCGACCTGCAGACTCTTGCTATGTGTCCCATTTTCCCACATTGCCTGCATACTTTGTCCTTAAACCAGCAGTCCTTCTGGTCATGGGTTGTTCTGCCGCAGCGATAGCACTTTTCTGCTCCATACGCCATTTCGTTAGCGCTGTATTCTTGTGGTTTCTGTTGTATTTCCGCAGCTCCCCGTGCTGCTGCTTCGTAGGATACTGCCACGCTGAAAGCCTGTTCTAGCGTCGGGTCCTTTTCCGAAAGTAGTCGTTTCTGGGTTCCTTCACTCTGGAGCCCGCAGACAAACTTATCCCGTAAGGTGTCTGCCAGTCCTGCTCCGAACTGGCAGTGCTTCGATAACTTGTGTAGTTCCGTAAGATAGCATTGCTCTCATCTTTGTGCTGGTTTCTTTTATGGAACTTGAATCTTTCTGCTATCAGCAGCAGTGTAGGGTTTAGGTGTTCCTGTAAGATATTAACAATCTCCTCAAAACTTTTCTCCATTGGTTTAGCTGGGGTAATTAAATTCCGCAATAGGCCGTACGTTCTCGCGCCCATCAAATTTAATAATACCGACGCCTCCTTTCCATCGGCCACCTCATTTGCCTTGCAGTACACTTCAATTCTTTCCACATACGTGGTCCGGTCTTCTACGTCGTTGTCGAAAGCAGTGATACTGCCACTTTTCGGCATCTTGGGTGATTTTAAATGGCGCCTCCCGCGCTTTTTCTTCACCAGTGGATTAAAATGGCGCCTCCCGCGCTTTTCCTTCTTCCCCAATGGAATAAAATGGCGCCTCCCACGCTTTTCCTTCTTCCCCTTGCTGCCACGCTGCTCCTAGCGTTCTGCAGGGTAATGGCGGCGACCCGCGGCTTTGGCGCGTCTCAGTTTTCCTTCCCCTTGTTTTATTTTCGCTACGCTGCCTGGTTCTTGAGCACCGACCATGCCCTGTACGCTCCACCCTCTCTCTTTTCCTCCCGACGACGCTGCACGGCCCCTTTGCAGAGCCGCTCGATCGAGCTTGAGCCCGCCGCAGTCCGGAAGGGTCAGCGCACGACCTGCTACCAGCACGATTTGCTGGAACACCTTGACTGGGGAGCCAAGCCCAGCTCTCCACAGCCTCTCCTGCAACTCTCCGAACTCCGATGGATCCTTGGGCGGTTGCCCGCGGTCGACGCCCGTTCTGACTTCGACCTCCAAGAAGCTTCTTCGCAGGGAAAGATCCCCGTGAGGTGATGCAGCACTGCAGGTGAGTTCGAACCTCTTCGTCGCCAATGTAGTGTCCGAGTATAAATAATACACGGACTGCAGGAGAACAATAATAACAGGTATTTACTGAACAGATGGTACTGTTTTTGTTTGGACCGAAAAAAAAAAACCAATTGGACTGTAAGTAAACAAAAGTTCCACTAAAACTTAACAAATCAAATTAAAATTGGGTTTTCCGGGTTGATAATGCACTCCAGTCCCCGCGGCGCCCACCGGTCGCGGAAATACTCAAGCGCGCCGGCGGACACTGCGTGCTCCAACTCCAGGGCCACCCGGGCGCGAACATGGCCGCGGAAGAGAGGCAGGCAATCCGGCTGGACGAGCCCCTCGACCGCCCGCTGCCTGGACCAATTGATGGCTCTTTTAGCCAGGCCCAGGAGCAGGCCCACAAGGAGGTCCTCCAACCTGTCCGCTCCCCTCCGCACCGGGTGATCGTAGATCAAGAGCGTGGGACTGAAGTGCAACCAAAAATCGAGGAGCAACCCCTTCAAGTAGTGAAAGAGGGGCTGCAACCTCTCACGCTCCATATAAACGTGAAACACGGACTCCTCCAGGCTGCAAAAAATGCAGGCGGCCTGGGAGTCCGTGAACCTACTTAAAACCTTATTGCACGGGACCGCTCCGTGCAACACCCTCCAGGCCAAGTCCCCGATGGAACAAGGGAGGACTCCCGCGTAGAAAGCCCTCCATTGGGGACCTCCGCCACCGCCAGTCGGCAAGACGCCACGCCAAGGCGTGTCCGGACGGTAGACGAAGATGGCAAAGTGGAGAGTGTGCAGGAGCAGCCCGTACAGGAAACCCCTCCGCGCGGAATGAAAAGGCACGGAGGGTATTTCCTCGAGACGGCTCAAGTTGTGAGGCGCCGGTTCCCGAGGGGAGTTTCGGGGCCGGGCGCCGATGAGGAATTCCGTCCGAACGGGGGTACGCTCGGACGGGATCGTCCCACGTGCTTGAGCCGTCTCGATACACCTAGTGGAGTCGGGGCCCAGTGCCGCTTTCACCGATTCGATGGCTTCGACCGCGAGCCGGACGTTGGTCCAGGACAGGTGCTGCGCCAGCTACTCGGGCGCCATCCAGCCCACTCCTCCGCCATCAAGCAGGTCCCCGACTCTGGTCACCTTGCCAGGCACAGCCCTGCCCTCCGCCAGCCGCCCGAACCCGCGTTCGTGGAGGTACGGATTCCTGAGCAGCAGCTCCCGAAGAAGAGCCGCCGCTCCTGACGGGGGAGAGCTCCGCCTGGAAGCGACGTAGTTCCAAACCCATAGTAGTTCCTGATAGAAGACAGGCAGCTCCCGCAGGCCGGCACGCCTGCCGCCCACTTTCGCAAACACGAGCTGCGTGTCGTAATTGAGGCCGTGCAGCTGGCGGAAGAAAAACGTCGCCAGCGCACACCATCTCGGAGGATTCTCGACGTACAGGTATCTCTGCAGCGTCTGAAGACGGAAAGTCGCAGCCTGGGTGCGAAGGCACACCAGCGCCTGACCGCCCTCCCTAAGCGGGAGACACAGAACCGCGGCAGAGACCCAGTGCTTCCTTTTGTCCCAGAAGAAGTCGATGAGTTTCTTCTGCATCTTGGCGACAAACGCAGGGGGAGGGATCAAAGTGACCAACCGGTACCACAACATGGCGGCCACCAGCTGGTTTATGACCAGCGCTCGACCCCTATAGGACAACACTCGGAGCAGTCCTGTCCAGCGTCCTAGGCGAGCGGTGACTTTGGCCTCCAGCTCTTGCCAGTTCGCCGGCCAGGGGTCCTCGGCAGGGCTAAGGTAGACTCCCAAATAGAGGAGGTGCGTGGTGCTCCAGGCAAAAGGCCTGAACTCCTCCGGCAGGGAGTCCACCCGCCACTGACCCACCAGGAGTCCGGAACATTTCTCCCAGTTGATCTTGGCGGAGGATGCATCCAAGTGAATCTGCTGGCATTCCCGCATCCTCCGCAAGTCAGCGGGATCCGTGACCGTGAGGAGCACGTCATCGGCGTAAGCTGAGAGGACCACCTCCACGCCCGGCCCTTGCAGAGCCAGTCCCGTCAACCTCTTCCGCAAGAGGCGTTGGAATGGCTCCACGCAAACGGCGTATAACTGACGCACCCCCCTCCCGAAGCGAAGGGGTGCCGTCAAGGACCCGTTAACTTTAATCAGACACTCCGCGGTGGCGTACAGAAGTCGGATCCGGGCGACGAAATGCGTCCCGAACCCGAATGCGTGCAGAGTCCCGAAGAGATACTCGTGATCCACCCTGTCGAACGCCTTCTCCTGATCCAGGGAAAGGAAGGCGACCGACAGACCAGCCCTCTGGGAGTGGTGGACCAGGTCCCGGACCAGATGGATGTTATCGTGGATGGTCCGGCCCGGGACCGTGTAGGACTGGTCGGGGTGGATCATGTGGGCCAGCACGATGCCAAGGCGAGCAGACATGGCCCTGGCAAAGATTTTATAGTCCGTGCTGAGGAGGGTGACCGGGCGCCAGTTCTTAAGGAGGCGGAGATCGCCCTTCTTAGGCAGCAGGACAATCACCTCCCTACGCCAAGAGGGGCATCTCCCCGGTCGCCAAACTTTCCCCAGGACCCGCGGGTAATCGTCCCCCAAGACATCCCAGAACACCCTGTGGAACTCCACGGTCAGCCCGTCCAGCCCGGGGACTTTCCCCTAGAGAGCTGGCGGAGGGCGCCGGTCAGCTCCGCCAGGCTTAGCGGAGCGTCCAATTTTTCGGCGCCTTCCGGGCTGACCTTCGGCAGGTCCTCCCACAAAACTCTGCGCGCATCCTCGCTGGACGGATCCGGAGAGAACAGAGCCCCGTAGTAGGCGCGAGTCTCCGCGCTGATTCCCTCCGGATCCGAGACCAGAGATCCGTCGTCGGCCAGCAGCCCCAAGAGCTGCTTACGGACACCCCGTCTTTTTTCCAGCGAGTAGAAGAAGGGGGAGCTGCGGTCCAGGTCCCGCAGGAGCTGGATCCGCGACCTCGCGTACGCGCCTCGGGACTCGATGAGCTGCAGGTCCTTCAGCGCGCCCTTCTTCTCTTCGTACACCTTCCGCAGGGCCGGGTCCTCGATGACCTGACCGAGACGGGACTCCAGGTCGAGCACCTCCTTCTCCAACCGCCTGACCCGGGCCTCCCGCCTCTTGGTCGACCCCTTCGCGTACTCCTGACAGAAGAGACGGACGTGAGCCTTGCCCACGTCCCACCATAGCCTCAAGGAGGGGAAGCCCCCCACTTCCTTCTCCAGTCGGCCCAGAACCGACGAAACGAATCCCAGAACCGCGCGTCCTCCAGCAGCAGGTTGTTAAAATGCCAGTACGCGGATCCCCCCCGCGCGCGCAGTGGAGCGACCTCCGCCCACACCAGGTGGTGGTCCGTGCACGGCACCGGCTGCATGGAAGCCGCTGGAACGCAGGAGACGTATGCCCGGGAAATGCAGAGGCGGTCGATTCTGGACATTCCTCCCCCAGACCTCACGCTAGTGAAGGCGCTGGAGTCGGGGTGGAGATTTCGCCAGACGTCCACCAAGTCAAAGGACCCGACCAGGTCCCTCAACTTCTCCATCGCCGCCGGGCTTCGCGGGCGACCCGAACGGTCCCTCGCCTCGAGGGTGCAGTTAAAATCCCCCCCGAGGATGACTCACTCGCCCACGTCGACGGAGCCCAAAAGAGCGGACACTTCTTCGAAGAAGCGCACTTGCTGCACACCGGTCTGAGGGGCATACGCGTTCACTAGATGGAGCGGCACGCCCGCCAGGCGAACAGTGACCTGGAGCAAGCGGCCCGGCACGTGCTCCTTGACCCCCAAGATCTCCGGCTGAAAATGCGGGGCCAGCAAGATAGCCACCCCGCTGGAATTGTTGGAGAGGTGACTCATGCTGATCCCTCCTTCCCACTCCAGGAGCCACGTGGCTTCGTCTCCCGGAACGGTGTGGGTTTCTTGCAGGAAGCACACCGCATACTTCCTGTCCCGAAGGACCGAGAAGTTATTGAATCTGCGGCGCGCCTCCCTGCTGCCGTTGATGTTGAGGCTGGCTATGGTTAGTTTCATGTCAGAAGCATAGTGCAACCTCTACCTACACCTAACGGGGGGAGGAAGCGCAGCCGCTGGTCAGCTGCCACCTCCTCAGCAGCCCAGTGAGGAACGTTCTGAGCTGACGCAGCTCGAGCGGGTTCACGCCCTCGTCCGCGCCTATGATCTTAACGGCAGCGCGGACGGACACGATGAGCAGCGCCAGCTCCGACCACCTGTCGAGGGCCAGCCGGACCTTATTGTGCCGACCCAGGCACGTGGCCATAAAATCCCGGAGTTCCCTTACGGGAATGAGGGGAGACTCGGCAAGGGGCACCGCTGGAGTCCGAATCGTCCTCCGTGCCCATCACCGAGTCCCCATCCTCCTCCAGGGGGTCGTCACCAGCGGCCGACCCATCCGCCGCGTAGTGCGCAGCGAACGGCTCGGCCGCACCAGCCAGCCCCGCCTCCGCCCGGATCCCACCCCCAGGATCGGCGGCAGAGGATTCCTCCCTGGGCTCCCTTAGGGGTGCTGGGCCAGAAGACGGCGGCGGTTCAGAGCTCCCCTCCGCCCCAGACGCCGGAACGACCGGAGAAACCGGGGAGAGAACAATTCCCAGCTCCTCCAGTACGTCCGGCACCAGAGACGCAGCCAGGGGGCCATCCTCCTCCCCGCCACCAACCTCCGACCCAGTGGATGGGGTGTTTTGAATTAAAACCTCTACCAGGTCGAGCAGCCCCTGGGAGATGTCCGGGTCGCATTGGGCGAGCTCATTATCCTCGAGCTCGCCCGACCCAGACTCCAGGCCGCCCGACTCGGCGAGGGGTAACGGCACCGATAGAATGTAAATTTCCGCCGCGGGTTGTTCCGCGACCCCCCCACGGGCAGGGTCTCGTCCCCATCCCCGGGAGGCACGCGCCGGACAGACACATCTGCCTCAGCCTCCCGAGGGACAGGCGACCCCTGCCGATTGCTGGTGATGACAACAGCGGGGGGTGGGGGGCGCAGTACCCGCGGCAGGCGACGACTCCCCCTGCTTGGAGGGACCTTCCTCCTCCCGGTACTCCTCCTCTTCCAGGGGGTCGCTCATTTTTAGCATGGAGGGAGCGAGGGAGACCTCCATGTCTGCAGAGGCCTCCTCCTCAGCTCCCTCCGGCGGAGCAGGTTTGTCGGGTTCCTCGGGCCCGAGCACGGCCGCAGGTATCGGCGTTTCCGCAACGGCGGTTGCGACCACAGGCTCGGGCACGAGGCCCCTCCCACTCACGTCCGCCCCGATCAACTCCGCGAGGAACACGGGTGTAAGGGGCTCAAGGGGCAAGGGCTGGCCCTCCACGGGGGGACCCGCCATAAAGTGTTTTGATTTTATCTGCGCCTTCTTTCCAGCCGGACGCGCTCCCTCCCCCTCGCCGGAGGCCTTGGTGGCATCGGCCCCCGATGTCAACCGCGCATCAGATGTTCTCGACGCGCGGGCAGATCCGGGGGGAGGAGCGGCGGCGGCGCCAGCCTCAGCCGCACAAGATGATCCGGCGGCCTTGGAGGCGGGGCAGTTTTTCCTGATGTGCCCCACCTCCTTGCAGGCGTGGCACCGCACACCGTCCGACGTCCAAAAGACGTGATAGGCGGTTCCCCTCGTGGAGGACGACGAACGCCCCATCGGTGTCCTTCTCCCGCGCCAGCTGGATAAACAGCTGGCGCCGGAAGGAGAAGACATGGTAAAGGCTGGCCTCCCGGAAGCCGAGCGGGATGGGTGTGATCCCCGACCTCACCTCCCCAAGTTGACGTAAATGGGGAAGGAGGAGCTCACCAGGAACATAGGGCGGGACGTTGGAAATGACGATCCTCTGCACGGTGGCCTCGAGAGGATCCACCGGCAGGAAGGTCCCGCCCACGGTGAGCCCCTTGGTGACGGCCAGGGACACCGCCCGCTCCGACCCCAGGAAGAACACAGCCTTCCCATACATTTTTGAGGCCGCGACGATGGCTGAGGGGCCGACAACCCCAGCCATGGCTTTAACGCAGACCTCAATGGTCATAGTGGGGTGAGTGTAGCTCTTCACCCCAAGCTTTTTTGTTAGAAGTTTAAAGGGTGACGGGGCAGCAGAAGTAGCGGGAGCAGCTGTGGCTGCCACTCCCGCATAAGTCCTGGCTTGCCCCGCCACCGGCGAAGATGCAGTCGCCATTATGGGGTGTTTTTATAAGGGCTACACTCACCCCAAGTCACAGGCCTGAAAGTGTTAATGGCCTCAGGTATTTTTTTTAAATTTTTTTTTTGGTCCTCTATTGAGCAGAGGGAGCTGTTTAAATTGAAGGCACACCTCTCCCCCTTATTGATTGAAATTGGGAGAGCGGCCTTCTCCCCTTTGCTCAATAGGCAATTAATAAATAAAGATGAAAAGAGGTGCCTCAGAGAGAAAGGCAGAGAAAGACAAAGAGAGAGAGAGAGGCGGGGTGGGAGGGAAGGAGGGAGGCCGCAAAGGCAGGGTTGCCACTCAGGATGGTGGGTGGGTGTTGGCAGGGGTGCACTCCCCGATGGGATTTAAAAGTCTTTGATGGTGGTGGTCTTCTGGCAGGGGGAGAAGATGTCTTCACCTGGGAAAGCTGGAGATGCCCAGGCTCAGTCCTGCACCAGGTCTTAACGATGCAATTAATGGAATTAGAGACTTCACCTAGGCAGCTCCAGCTGTCCCAGGCCAGGCAATAGAAGGGGTGCTTATTAGTGGTGTGTGTGGCCTAACTTTTAACAAGAGCCACACACACACACACACACACACACACCCCTTGATGATCTGGCCTTGTTTCTTCTTTTCTCCCCCCACCTAAAATACAAAGTCTTTGGGAGAGTGCACCAAATAACACCCACCTGAAAGATGATGTTGTTCTTCCCTCCTTCCAAACAGTTGGTGGTTGTTGGTTGTTTCTCTCCCCTCTCTCCTGGAATGGAGGCCAATTTGGGGAGGCAGTGATAGGAAAGGCCTCGCCCCTGGTTGGTGTTGTTGCTGGCCTCCCTTCTCCTTCTCCTCCTCTGTCCTCTCTCTCCAGGCACCTCAGTTGCTGTGATGATGGTGGAGGTGGAGGTGGTGGTGGTCCAGCGTTCTCCTCCTCTGCCTGGTCAGGGGACCACCACTTTAGTCCACTCTCCTAGTCTGGCTGCTCCTTCTCCTTCTGCTTGCAGCTGCACAGCCAGCAATGCTGTGAATGAGGTACTGAACAGAGGGTCACTTAAGACTGACGTACAGAAGCCTGCTATGGCTTTATATGCAGGGGTGGTCACTGCCGGTACTGCAGTATAGAATCAGTTCTTCTCTTAAAGGTACATACACAACAATCTGGCCCCCAATGTCTGCATCAAGGCTTGATGTGAAGAAAGCATCCTCCTTTTAAAAAAAAAAACAGTTCTATGGGGACCAGATCCCCAGGCTCAGCAACTGAGGCAAGATGGAAGTAGGCCTTGCTCTTCTGCCTTTTGTTCCACTATCACCTTCTCCTGCTCACTTGTGCTGTGTGTTTCACCCAGTGTGCTCCTCTCTAGCTCACTCTAAGGGGGAGAAATTCAGTATCGCCCCATTTGGGGCGTAAGTATCGGCCGGGCGCGAAATTTTGCACCCGGCGCAAATTATCACCACCTACTGGTAAATTGGCCTGCTTCGCCCCAAGAGGTGCTTGGAGCGCTAAAAGAGGCGCTGCACGACTGTCCTAAGGCGCTAAGCCGGAGAAGCGAGGCGCTACCACCGAGGGCAGGCGCAGCGCAGGTGCGGCCAGTTAGCGATTGCACGCAGACACGCTGGCGCCGGTCAGCTCTTGAAGGGGAGGTTCGATCTTGGATTGCAGCCACACTCTGTGCATCGGAGCCCTGACTCTCGGCCTGGACAGACCTGCTGCCACATTCTGACGCCGAGGACCATGGAGAGGGCCAGGGAGCGAGCGCAGCGGTTCAGCGAGGGGGCCTTGCAGGTTCTGGTTGGCGCGGTGGAGAGTAGGCGATCTATCCTGTTCCCGGACACTGGCAGGAGGCCGCTGCCCAACGACTATCGCAAAGCTTGGAGGGAGGTGGCTCACAGAGTGACCTCAAGCAGCATGGTGCCCAGAACCCCTGTGCAATGCAGGAAGAAGTTCAACGACCTCACTCGGGTCGTCAGGGTGAGTACCCTTTTCAGAATCCTCTTCGTCCCTGCATGTCGACCTCACTTTATGGCCAAAGGGTCCTGAAAGCCCCAATGCCCAGCCCTCATCCAACACCTGTGGCCCTTTCAGGAAACTCACACGCACATTCAGCACTTTGCGCACTGTAAGGACTATTCCACCATGGGAGACAGTGCAGCCAAGGTCAGGGCTTCACACTGTAAGGGCTATTCCACCATGGGAGGCAGTGCAGCCAAGATCAGGGCTTCACACTGTACTCAGAGCCCGTCCTTTCTCTTGCAGGGTAAGCTGGCGCATAACAGGAGGCAGCAGCAACGGACCGGGGGAGGCCGGCCTCACCTTCAAGCTCTCAACGATCTGGAGCAGTGAGTCCAGCGGATTATGGCAGGCCAGATGATTGGCCCCGTCGCCACTGGAGATGCCAACCCCATTTTGGACAGCAATGGTAAGGTCATCACCTTTTTGACCTCTCTCCTTCCACTTGTGCCTTACACCAGCGTCCTTTGCCACTATCGAAACAATACATTGCTTTGCAGCACTCATGCCTCCCTCGCTGCCACCCTGTCCTCATGCTAAAGCCACTCTTGTACCTCCCTGCTTTCAGATGCTGATTCGCCAGGTGTGGAGGCGGGCCCTCAAGCTGCCACTGAGAGTGACTCCGAAGGCGACGACGAGGAGGAAGCCGGACCATCAGTGCCACCCTCAGCCAAGGCAGCCCATGGCCATAATGGGGACACGTCTTCCCTGGAGGGGAGCAGGGGGGAATGGTCTGAGGAGGGTGAAGCTCCGGGGCCCAGCGGGCTGCAGCAACGCGGCGGGGGTGGTGGGTAGTGAAGCTCTGCGGCCTTCTCCCCGGAGGGAGAGTCTGGCCTCGAGTCCTGCTACAGTGAGCGCAGAACAGGTGCGGCTCCTCACTGAAATGAGCACCCAGGCGGCGCACAGGCACACTGAGCTGATTGCTGCAGTGGCAAGGATGCCTGAATCCATTGAGTCACTGGCAAGGAGTGTCCAGGACTTCGGCGCAGCACAGGCAAGGAGTTGATGTGCCTCAATAAATCCGAGACTCAATGTTAGCGGAACAAAACAAGGCTTTTATTAACTTAGAAGGTAACACACAGTGGAGAGGTATCTTCCATCCAGAGGTCTGCTGTACTGGATGCGAGGCAGGCTGAGCCAGCTTACATAGGGGCCAGGTATGGGCGGAGCCCTACACACAATACATTACAATACAATACAATGGTGAGGAAACGGAACTGAGGTAAGGGAAATGAAACCGAAACTAAACCACAGTCACAGGCAGAGAATACTGTGAGTGATGAATGGCATATTTCATCACATTCACCCCTTCTATAGATTTAGTCTGTTCGGGGGTTTGATAGTCCTCTGTGACCGACGTGGCTGCTGTGGTGCTGCGGGTGTCGGCTGGGTGTCCCTGGTGGCCTCCTGGGTCTCTGCCGAGGGTGCCGCCAGGGTTGTTGAAGGGGTAGTTGGTGGGGGTACCGTTGGTCGATGTTCTTCCGGAGGTGATGAAAGAGTAGTGGGTGGGTAAGTAGTGGGTGGGTAAGAGTTGCTGTGATCGTTGTTGCTGCTGTTGTCGTGGTTGTTGTCGTTACCGGCTGGGACGACGTCTTTTATGGACACGGTGTCCTCCCTTCCGTCGGCGCGCCGGACATACGCGTATTGGGGGTTGGCGTGGAGTAGGTGCACTGACTCCACGAGAGGGTCCGTCTTGTGGCCCCTCACATGCCTTCGCATGAATACCGGACCTGGGGTGGAGAGCCATGGCGGCATGGATATGCCTGAGGTGGATTTCCGGGGAAAGACAAACATTCGTTCATGAGGCGTGGCAGTACACAATAGCGACCGTATCGAATGGAGCACATCTGGGAGGACTTCCTGCCAGCGGGAGATAGGGAGGCCCTTGGTCCTTAGAGCTAGAGTGACTGCTTTCCATACTGTCCCGTTCTCTCGCTCCACTTGACCGTTACCCCGGGGGTTGTAGCTGGTGGTACGGCTCGTGGCGATCCCCCTGGACAGCATGTACTGGCGTAGCTCTTCACTCATGAAGGACGCCCCCCTATCCGTATGGATGTAGCTCGGCATACCGAACAGGCAGAACAGGCTGTTGAGGCATTTAATGACCGTGGCGCTGGTCATGTCTGGGCAGGGGAAGGCGAATGGGAACCGGGAGTATTCGTCCACAATGTTCAGGAAGTAAACATTGCGGTCGACGGACGGGAGGGGGCCCTTGAAATCTAAGCTGAGCCGCTCAAAGGGCCGTGTAGCTTTGATTAAGTGGGCTCTATCTGGGCGGTAGAACCGAGGCTTGCACTCAGCGCAAGTGCGGCAGTTCCTGGTCAGAGACCGAACTTCCTCAATCGAGTAGGGTAAGTTGCGGGACTTTATGAAGTGGAACAGCCGCGTGACCCCTGGGTGGCAGAGGTCGTTGTGGAGGGTCGGTAGCCGATCCCCGGTGGCGCTGGCACACATCCCTCGTGAGAGGGCGTCAGGGGATTCGTTAAGGGCCCCTGGCCGGTAAATGATGTCATAATCGAAGGTGGAGAGCTCGATCCGCCACCTAAGAATCTTATCATTTTTAATCTTCCCCCTCTGTTTATTATTGAACATAAACGCTACCGACCGCTGGTCGGTAAGTAGGGTGAAGCGTTTGCCGGCTAGGTAGTGGCGCCAGTGGCGCACTGCCTCCACGATGGCTTGGACCTCCTTTTCCACGGAGGAGTGTCTGATCTCGGGCCCTTGGAGGGTCCTTGAGAAGAAAGCTACGGGCCGCCCCGCCTGGTTGAGGGTGGCCGCCAAGGCAAAGTCAGACGCATCACTTTCCACTTGAAATGGAGTGTTCTCGTCCACTGCCTGTAGCGTGGCCCGCTCAATATCCTGCTTAATGCTTTTGAAGGCGGCGTGGGCCTCAGCAGAGAGCGGAAAAGAGGATGCTTTCAAGAGGGGGCGGGCTTTGTCGGAGTAGTTGGGGACCCATTGGGAATAATAAGAAAATAACCCCAGGCACCTTTTCAGGGCTTTGGGAGTGTTGGGCAGGGGCAGCTCCCGTAGGGGGCGCAATCGGTCGGGGTCTGGTCCGATTTCCCCATTCTCCACCACGCTGCCTAGTATGCAGAGGCGCGTGGTGTTGAAAACACACTTGTCCTCGTTGAAGGTGAGGTTGAGTTTTTGTGCGGTTTTCAGGAACCTCTCGAGGTTCGAGTCGTGATCCTGCTGGTTGTGACCGCAGATGGTGACGTTGTCGAGGTAGGGGAAGGTTGCCTGCAAGTGGTGGTCATCGACCATGCGGTCCATCTCCCTCTGGAAGACCGAGACCCCATTCGTCACCCCAAAGGGGACTCTGAGGAATTGGTAGAGGCGCCCGTTCGCCTCGAAGGCGGTGTACGGGCGGTCCTCTGGTCTGATAGGGAGCTGGTGGTACGCTGACTTGAGGTCGATGGTGGAGAACACCTGGTATTGGGCGATTTGGTTCACCATTTCTGATATGCGGGTAGGCGTCTAGTTGGGTGTACCTGTTGATCGTTTGGCTATAGTCGATCACCATCCGTTTCTTCTCGCTACCCCTTACCACCACCACTTGGGCGCGCCACGGGCTGTTGCTGCGTTCAATAATGCGCTCCTTCAGGAGCCTGTCTACCTCGGTCGCGATAAACCGCCTGTCCTCCCAGCTGTACCTCCTGCTTTTGGTCGCTATTGGCCGGCAGTTGGGAGTAAGGTTCACGAATAGCGAAGGTGGCTTTACCTTCAGGGTAGCCAGACCGCACACTGTGAGGGGCGGCTGGGCCCCACCGTACTTGAGCGTGATGCTTTGGTGGTTGCACTGGAAATCCAGGCCCAAGATCACGCTCGCACATAGATTCTTCATGATTAGTACTTTAAAATTATCGTATACAGTTCCGTTAACGGACAATTGTACCGTGCAGTAACCCATAATGGTCGATGTCTGGGTTTTATCAGCCATAGAGATGGTACCCCGAGTAGGGACCACCTTTAGGGAGAGTTGTTGTGCCAGTTCAGGGTGGATAAAACTCTCCGTGCTTCCACTGTCAATTAAACATTTAACCCTGCACCCGTTTACCTCGATGTCCACCATTGATTTGGATAGCGGGTGCGGCCTGGTCTGGTCCACTGTGACCAATGCCACTGTAGGGCCCTGATCGAGACAAGATGGCGTCCACGCTGTCTGCTCACAAGATGGCGGACCCCACGAGGTCGGGCAAGATGGTGTCCAAGATGGCCGCTCCCACGGCGCACACGCGGCGGTGGCGGGTTTTCCGGCGGGGTTCCCTCTGCACACCTTCCTGAAGTGCCCCTTCTTACCGCACTTAAAGCAGGTGGTGCCTTTCGCCGGGCACAGGTTTCTGGTGTGCTTCGGCTGCCCGCAGAAGTAGCAGTTGGGTCCCCGACGCGTCGCGGCTGTTATAGGGCTTCTGGGGGGAGAGCGGGGCCCCGACGGTGTCGGGCTGCCGGGCGGGGAAGATGCCTTCCAAGATGGCGGCACCCTTGGTGCACACGTGGCGGCGTGGACGGCGCGGGCTGAAGAGTAGGCGTCCGAGTTTCTCTGGGCCACATCCAGGGATCGCGCTGTGTCCACAGCCTGTTTCAGGTCCAATCCCGTTTTTTCCAGCAGTCTCTGCCGGATGTAAGTGGAGCTGAGGCCTGTGATAAAGGCATCGCGAACAAGCTCGTCAGTGTACACTGCGGCTTTTACATCTTGGCACTTGCAGTCTTTGCCAAGTGTTTTCAGGGTGCCTAGGAACTCATCCAGCGATTCCTCAGGTCGCTGTGCGCGAGTAGCGAGCAGATGCCTAGTATACACCTCATTCGTAGGCTGCTGGTAATGTGCCTTTAAGATGTCGCAGGCGGCCGGGTACGTGTCGACGTCTTGGATGAGGGGGTAAACCTGGTGGCTTACCCAATTCCGCAGGATTCCGAGTTTCATACTTGCAGCGTCCGTGGCGCCTTTGACGGCTGCGGAATTGTCCAGGAAGAATTCCATACACATAAACCAGTGTCCGAAGCGTGCCGATGCGTCCGAAGCATGCTGGTCCAAATCCAAACGTTCGGGTTTCAAGAGTTGATCCATTGTGTTGAAAAGTAAGTTAATAAAATTGATGTGCCTCAATAAATCCGAGACTCAATGTTAGCGGAACAAAACAAGGCTTTTATTAACTTAGAAGGTAACACACAGTGGAGTGGTATCTTCCATCCAGAGGTCTGCTGTACTGGATGCGAGGCAGGCTGAGCCAGCTTACATAGGGGCCAGGTATGGGCGGAGCCCTACACACAATACATTACAATACAATACAATGGTGAGGAAACGGAACTGAGGTAAGGGAAATGAAACCGAAACTAAACCACAGTCACAGGCAGAGAATACTGTGAGTGATGAATGGCATATTTCATCACAGGAGTCTCCAGGACTTTGGCGCAGCACAGGCGGCTGCCACGCAAGTGCTTACCGCTGCAATGCAGTCAGTGGCTGGTCTCATGCAGATGCAGATTGAGGCCACACGAGCACTGACTTCTGCCACCCTCGCTGGATCGGGCACGAATCGCCGGGGCCCTCGCTGCGCCACAGCAGGCCAGCAGGCTGTGCTTCAGCAGATTGCTCCGCATGCTGTAGTGCTGCCCCGTGGGAGTGCCAGTGTGTCGTCTGACCAGGGAGTTGCTGTCCTGTCAGGATGACAGCATTCCTGCTGCCAACACTGTCACTTCTCCACTGCAGCTGCCACCACCTGTAGGACAGACTGCTGCCGCCCATGCAGAGTTGGAGCAGTCAGCAGCCGGGCCCTCCAGGCCCAGAGCTGGTCCAGGCCGTCCCTCAAGGGCATCTGCCGACTCAGTTTCTGACACTCGGCAGCCTTCCCCCAGCCTTGCTGCAGCCACTGGGTTCCCATTGCGGAGGAGCTGCAGGGTCGGAAGGGGCGAATCTCGCAAGCGAAGCAGATCACCCTTGAAGGACAAAAAGTAGGAGGTGTGGCAAAATGCTGTTAAATGTTTTATTGAAGGCCGAGGATCGTGATCATTTTTTGGTTACTGTTTTGTTCATTGTCTCCAGGTTGTGAGAGCCAGTTATGTGACTGACTGCTTTTTTGGGGTTTTCTCTTTATTACTTTGTCATGCGGGAAGGGCACACAGTTTGTTAAATAAAGAAGGGTCTTTATTCAGAGCGTGCATGTTTGCTCTTTGAACTATTTGTTGCCTTACCGGCTTAGGGGTTGCGGCACGGTTCCATTCATGTTCTTTGAATGGCAGAAGCCATTCCCTCAGAGGGGGCCTAGAACCAACTTGCTATAAGCCGCTGACGGACGGCCCTTGCACTTTGTGCCTCCCTCCCGTCTTGGTGCTCCTCCTCCTCCTCCTCCTCCTCCTCTGCTGGTGCTTCAATGTCTGGTGGCAGTGGCTGAGTCCTGAGGATTGCCAGGTTATGCAGCATGCAGCACACAACAACGAAATGGGAGACTCGCTCAGGTGAGTACTGAAGGGCTCCTCCGGAATGGTCCAGACAGAGAGGAACCGTTGCTTGAGCACGCCGATTGTGTGCTCAATGATGTTCCTGGTCGCTTGATGGCTCTCATTGTAACGTTCTTCAGCAGGGGTGCTGGGCGAACGGAGCGGGGTCATCAGCTAGGTGCACAGAGGATAGCCCTTGTCCCCGAGAAGCCAGCCTCCTGGGTGAGCCGGGGCCTCGAATAGGTCTGCCACAGAAGTCTGGCGCAGGATGAAGGCGTCCTGGCTGCTGATTGGAAAGCAGGCATTGACAGCAACTATCAGCTGTCTGTGGTCACAGACCAACTGGATGTTCAACGAATGGAACCCCTTCCGGTTGCGGTAATCCTCGGCATTCTCTTGTGGCGCCCGCAAAGCCACATGCGTGCAGTCAATGGCGCTCTGGACCATGGGGAAGCCCGCTATTCTCGCAAATCCCATTGCGCGCTCTTGCTGCTTGTCCGGGGTCATGGGGAAGGAGATGTACTGACGTCTCCTTTTAAAGAGGGCATTCGTGACTTGACGGATGCAGCAATGCACCGCGAACTGGGAGATATTGGCAATGTCCCCAGTAGCGGTTTGAAAGGAGCCGGTGGCATAGAAGTTGAGAGCCACTGTGACCTTCACTGCCACCGACAGAGACGTCCTGCTCCTCAGTTGAGGCTGCAGAACTGGCTGAAGCAGGTGGCAGAGCTCAGTGACCACCTCCCTGCTGAATCACAGCCTCCGAAAACACTGCTCCTCAGACATATTGAGGTATGAGAACTGTTGGCGGAAAACCCTGGGACGGTAAGGTCTCGTGTGCCGACGCCTGTTGGCCCTCCTCCATCTGGCCATGATTGGCACTCTCTCTCTGCGTCTCTGTGCCCTCTCAATGTAATGGAGAAGCCCAACGTTCCCACCCATTGCAGCCCCCATAGTATGTGGCCACTCGAGGTTATGCCGGTGAAGAAGCAAACCAACTACAAAGTTCTGGTCAGAAGCCAAAAGTACCTCTGCGAGCGCTGACTCAATGCAGAAAGCTCTCTCCCTTTGTCTCTCTGCAAATCTCTCTCTCTCACAGAAGGAGTGGTCCAAAATTGGCTACCACAAAGAAGCCAGGAAGAGCCCCCTTTAAATAGCGCCCCCCCAGCCCCACAGCGACTGGGAACCGTTCCAGTCAACCAGTCGCTGGGAGCAACAGGCGGAAAGGAGGGGGGCGCCACTGAATTTCTGGTTCGGGGCGCCCCAAGGGCGTTGTACCATGAAATGACGTCAGGATCTGCTCGCGCAGCTGAGCGGGCGCTGCGGTTTTGCGCCGCCGCTAAATGTCCACTCAATTTTGCGAGAGGCGCAGGTCTCGCCGCGCCCGGGCGCTAGCTGGCTCGCGCCCCACTTATCGCCCTCTTAAGACGCTAACGGGTGGCGCAACCAACTGAATTTCTCCCCCTAAATCTCCCAGGATGGATGTATCTCGTCTGTATGTCAATCCTGCATAGCCTGCTTAGAAAGTCAAATTAGCCTTGGTTCTGGGTTGTAATCTTGTTAGGCCCAGGTGTAAATTGTTTTTGGAGAGGCTTTAAAAATCTGGATACAACAGTATAGTTAAGTAGCAAGATATTGTACATTATGTTGGAGTTGTGGCACACTGCACTCCCAGGCACTGCCTCTTTTTGTTTGATTTTGAGGAATAAGAAAAAGAAAAGATGAGTTTATAAAGTGAGACCATCCAGAACAGGCTGAGCTAAATTAACTTGGGCCTAGTTGCCCAATAAGCCCACTTTTTGAAATAGAATCCAGTGAGAGAGAGAGAGAGAGAGAGCGATGGAAGCAGAGACCTTAATAATTAATAGACAAAATGCTGGAGTTGCACTCTGTATTTTGAAAGAAAAATAGCGATTTATCGATGGTTTTGTTATATCTACACAATTATTATGAATTACTATGCTTAAATACTCTTACATGCTTTTATTTGCACTATTTACTTTGCTTTTTTTCGATTACTTTACATAGGATATACAGCACAGAAACAGGCCATTACACCCAACCAGTCCATGCCGGCGTTTATGCTCCATCCGAGCCTCTTCCCATCTTTCCTCATATAAATCTATCAGCATAACCCTCTATTCCCATTTCCCCCATATGCTTGTCTAGCCTCCCCTTAAATGCATCTATACTATTCGCTTCAACCACTCCCTGTGATAGCGAGTTCCATATTCTCACCACTCTTTGGGTAAAGAAGTTTCTTCTGAATTCCCTATTGGATTTCTTGGTGACTATCTTATATTGATGGCCCCTAGTTTAGCTCTTCGCCACAAGTGGCAACATTCTCTCTGTATCCACTCTATCAAAATTTTTCATAATTTTAAAGACCTCTATTAGGTCACCCCTTAACCTTTTTCAAGAGAAAAGAGACCCAGCCAGTTCATCCTTTCCTGATATGTATACCCTCGCATTTCTGGTATCCTCCTTCTAAATCTTCTCTGCACCCTCTCCCGCGCCTCTATATCCTTTTATAATATGGCGACCAGAACTGTACGCAGTACTCTTAAGTGTGGTCTAACCAAGGTTCGATACAGGTTTAGCATAACTTCCCTACTTTTCAATTCTATACCTCTAGAAATAAACCCTAGTGCATGGTTTGCTTTTTTTTATGGCATTGCTAACCTGTGTCACAACTTTTATTGATTTGTGTATTTATACTCCAAGATCCCTTTGCTTCTCGACCCCACCTAGACTCGTACCCTCCAAGTGATAAGTGACCTCCCTATTCTTCCTACCAAAACGTAATACCTCACATTTATGTGTGTTGAACTTCATTTGACAATTATATGCCCATTCTGCAAGTTTATTAATGTCTTCCTTTAATTTGTTGCAGTCCTCCTTAGTATTGACTATCTCCTCCCCCCCCCTAATTTGGTGTCATCTGCAAATTTAGAAATTGTATTTTTGATTCCAAAGTCTAAATCATTTCTTGTAAATTGTGAACAGCAGTGGTCCCAGCACTGATCCTTGTGGAACACCACTACCCACCTTCTGCCACTGTGAATAGCTACCTTTACTCCTACTCTCTGCTTTCTGTCCTGAAGCCAACCAGCAATCCATTCTGCTACTTGTCCCCTGACTCCGCATTCTCTGACCTTGTTCATCAGTGTATTATGGGGTACCTTATTGAAGGCCTTTTGAAAATCCAGATAAATTACATCTGCTGCATTACCATTGTCTACTCTGTCTGTTACCTCTTCAAAAAATTCAATAAGGTTGGTCAAGCAAGACTTTCCCTTTTGAAATCCATGCTGACTATTCAATATTATATTTTTGGTTTCTAGATATTCTTCTGTTTTCTCCTTTAGTAGGGATTCCATTAATTTTCCTACCACCGATGTTAAGCTGACTGATCTATAGTTCCCTGAACATGTTCTATCTCCCTTCTTAAATATAGGTATTGCGTTAGCTATCTGCCAGTCCTCTGGTCCTACACCTTTTTCTAACGAATTATTAAATATGCGTAGTAATGCCTCTGCTATCTCTTCCCTAGATTCTTTTAAAATGTGTGGATGCAGTCCATCTGGACCAGGGGTTTTATCCTCTTTGAGTTTGAATAATTTATTTAATATATCCCCATTATTTATTTTAAATGCACTTATCGCATTACTAATCTCATCATCCAATTTCATGTCCACCTGTTCTATCTCCCTGGTAAATACTGAAGCGAAATAATTATTTAATATTTCTGCCATCTATCGTTACCTGTGGTATTATCCTGTCTATCCCTTAATGGCCCTATTCCCATCCCAACCTACCTTTTTTTTATTGATGTGCCTGTAAAATATTTTACTATTTTGTTTTATGTTCCTTGATAATTTTATTTCATAGTTCCTCTTTGCCTTCCTAATTGTTTTTTTGACTTCTCTCCTAATCTTTTCTTATTCTCCCTTATCCCCTGCTGTCTATGGACTTAATGTATGCCTCTTTCCATACCCTCAATTTTTCCCTTATGGCTTTATTCATCCATGGAGTATCATTATTATTTAGTTTGTTCTTTCCTTTCAGCGCAATATATTTTTCCTGTACTCCGTTGAACACCATTTTAAATGTTTCCCATTGCTGTTCTACATTGTTATTTGCCAATATTGTTGCCCATTTTTTTCCCCCAAGTTCTATTCTCAGCCCCTCAAAATCAGTTTTTCTCCAATCTATTAACCTGGTTTTCGTCATACTTGTGTCCTTCTGAATTATCATCTTAAAGCTTATTATATTATGGTCACTTGCCTAGATGTTCCCCTACTTTTACTTCGCTTATCTGCTCTGGTTCATTCCCGATTACTAGATCCAATAGCGAATCCTCCCTTGTTGGGCTTTTTACATATTGGGTCAGAAAAGAGTCCTGTACACATTGTAGGAACTCCATTCCCTTATACTTCATTGGAGGCAGTTCAGAGAAGGTTCACGAGGTTAATTCCTGAGATGAAGGGGTTGCCTTATGAAGAAAGGTTGAGCAGGTTGGGTCTATACTCATTGGAGTTTAGAAAAATGAGAGGTGATCTTATTGAAACATATAAAATTCTGACGGGGCTTGACAGGGTAGATGCAGGGAGGATGTTTCCCCTCGTGGGGGAATTTAGAACTAGGGGGCACAGTTTCAGGATAAGGGGTTGCCCAGTTAAAACGGAGATGAGGAGGAATTTCTTCTCTGAGGGTCGTGAATCCTTGTAATTCTCTACCCCAGAGAACTGTGGAGACAGAGACATTGAATATATTCAAGGCGGAGATAAACATATATTTGAGCTACAGGGGAGTCGAGGATTATGGGGAGCGGCCGGGAAAGTGGCGTTGAGGCCAAGATCAGATCAGCCATAATCTTATTGAATGGCGGGGCAGGCTCGAGGGGCCAAATGGCCTACTCCTGCACCTATTTCTTATGTTCTTATCACCTTTACCTACCTCTTCTGTTCAATTAATATTGGGGTAATTGAAATCCCCCATGATGATTATTCTATGTTTTTTGCTCATTTCCTCATTTAATTCATTCACAGTATGTGGGCATCGCAGGCAATACTCATCATTTATTGCCCATCGCTAGTTACCCTTGAGAAGGTGGTGATGAGCCGCCTTCCTGAACCGTTGCAGTTCGTGTGCTGAAGGTACACCTACACTGCTGTTAGGTAGGGAATTCCAGGACTTTGACACAGTGATATATGTCCAAGTCAGGATGGTGTGTGACTTAATGGGGAACTTCAAAGTGGTGGTGTTCCCATGCACCTGCTATCCTTGTCCTTCTAGGTGGTAGAGGTTACGAGTTTGGGAGGTGCTGCTGAAGAAGCCTTAGTGAATTGCTGCAGTGCATCTTATAGGTGGTGCACACTGCAGCCACGTTGCGCCAGTAGTGCAGGGGGTGAATGTTTAAGGTGGTAGAGGGGGGTACCGATCAAGAAGCTGCTTTGTCCTGGATGGTGTCGAGCTTCTTGAGTGTTGTTGGAGCTGCACTCGTCCAGGCAATTGGAGAGTATTCCATCACACTCCTCTTTGTGCCTTGTAAATGGTGGAAAGGCTTTGGGGAGTCGGGAGGTGAATCACTCGCCGCAGAATACCTAGCCTCTGACCTCCTCTTGTAGCCACAGTATTTATGTGGCTGGCCCAGTTAAGTTTCTGGTCAATGGTGATCCCCAGGATGTTGATGGCGAGTAATTCGACAATTGTAATGCCATTGAATGTCAAGGGGAGGTGGTTAGACTCTTATTGGAGATGGTCATTGCCTGGCACTTGTGTGACACGAATGTTAGTTGCCACTTATCAGCTCAAGCCTGGATATTGTCCAAGTCTTGCTGAAATGCAGGCATGGACAACTTCATTAACTGAGGAATTGCGAATGGAACTGAACACTGCAATCAGCGAACATCCCCACTTCTGACCTTATGATAGAGGGAAGGCCATTGATGAAGCAGCTAAAGATGGTTGGGCCTAGGACACTGCCCTGAGGATCTCCTGTGGCAATGTCCTGGGGCTAGGATGATTGACCTCCAAGAACCACAACCATTTTGCTTTGTGCTACGTATGACTCCAGCCTGTGGAGAGCTTTCCCCCCGAGCCCCACTGACTTCAGTTTTACTAGGGCTCTTTGATGCCACACTCGGTCAACTGCTGCCTTGATGTCAAGAGCAGTCACTTTCACTTCAACTCTGGAATTCAGCTCTTTTTTCCATGTTTCGACCAAGGCTGTAATGTGGTCTGGAGCTGAGTGGTCCTGGCAGAACCCAAACTGAGCATCGGTGAGCAGGTTATTGGTGAGTAAGTGCCGCTTGATAGCACTGTCAGCGACACCTACCATGATCATTTTGCTGATGATTGAGAGTAGGCTGATGGGGCGGTACATGGCCGAATTGGATTTGTCCTGCCTTATTGTGGACAGGAGATATCTCAGCAATTTTCCACTTTGTTGGGTAGATGCCAGTGTTGTAACTGCATCTTGGCTAGAGGTGCAGCTAGTTCTGGAGCACAGCATTTTTGCCGGGCTGTTGTTTGGACCCACAGCCTTTGCTGTATCCAGTGCGCGCAGCCGTTTCCTGATATCACGTGGAGTGAATAGAATTTGCTGAAGACTGGCATCTGTGATGGTGGGGACCTCGGAAGGAGGCCAAGATGGATCATCCACTCTGCACTTCTGGCTGAAGATGATTGCGAAGGCTTCAGGCTTGTCTTTTGCACTCGCGTGCTGGACTCCACCATCATTGTGGATGGGGATGTTCATGGAGCCACCTCCTCCTGCTCGTTGTTTAATTGTCCACCACGATTCACAACTGGATGTGGCAGGACTGCAGAGCTTTGATCTGATCCGTTGATTGTGGGATCGCTTATCTCTGTCTATAGCATGCTGCTTCCACTGTTCAGCGTGCATTTGGTCCTGTGTTGTAGCTTAACCAGGTTGGCGCCTCATTTTTAGGTACGCCTGGCCTGTTCTTCTATACTCCTCATTGAACCAGGGTTGGACGCCTGACTTGATGGTAATGGTAGAGTGAATGATATGCCGGGCCATGAGGTTACAGATTGTGGTGGAATACAGTTCTGCTGCGGTTGATGGCCCACAGCGCCTCATGGATGCCCACTTATGAGCTGCTGGATCTGTTCTTAATCTATCCCATTTAGCACGGTGGTAGTACCACACAACTCGATGGAAGGTGTCCTCTTTGTCTCCACAAGGACCACACGGTGGGCACTTCTACCAATACTGTCATGAACAGATGCAGGTAGATTGATGAAAATGAGGTCAAGTAGGTTTTTCCCCTCGTGTTGGTTCTCTCACCACCTGCCGCAAGCCCATTCTGGCAGCTATGCCGTTTAGGACTTGGCCAACTCGGTCAGTGGTAGTACTACTGAGCCTCTCTTGGTGATGTACAATGATGTCCCTCACCCAGAGTACATTCTGTGCCCTTGCTCCCCTCTGTGCTTCTTCCAAGTGGTGTGCTGATGATAATGATTAATTTAATAATTCAATATTTTTGTTTAAACATAAAGTACAGTTATTTTGCCTCAGTCAAACACATGATTATAATTACTACCAGCTTCAGTGCCTTTGTTACAAAAGAAAACCTACTCGCTTCAAAAGCAAAAATAATTATTCTTAAGCTGTGTCAATAGTCTTCGCTGTAACTTTGTACTCAGCCTTTAAAACTATGCAGTTTATAACTCAGAACAAGTGCACTGCCAATTGGGTAAATTACCAAAACATTCACATGAATTCTGAAAATATTTTTGTATTTCTTTGTGAACATGAATGGAAAGCCCATGTGCTTGATTTGTAAGCCACGTGTAGCTGTGGTGAAAGAAGACACTATGATGCAGACCATGGTGAGAAAAATGAAAAGCACATCGGAAATATACATTAAGATTCTAGATTAGCACTGTTATTAATAAAGCAGCAATCAATGTTTAATAATGCTCGCCAATTGAGAGATGCTGCTGTTAAGATGTGCTATGCTATTACTTATGAAATAGCTATATCATCAAAACTATTTTCTGAGAGAATTTTTGAAGAACTGCATGCTAAAAGCTGCAAAAATAGCGTGTCACGATAACTTAGCTGAATGTGGCCCATGCCAAGTGTCAGAATATTGGGCTAGGACTACCATAAAATGAATTTGACACCCTTGTCCTAGAATCTCTTACTTTAGGTCATTGAACTTTATCTTGCACCACTTCCAGGTGTGCAGTGTTGTGGGGAAGGCATTGACAGTGATGCCACCTTGTGGTAAACCACTGTTATACCTGCCTGTGTGGGTGTTTGTATTCCACTGTGTACATGTCTGTACATGCCTCGGCTGACTCCTCCCACGAGTCCAGGTATAAAGGTGACTGCTCCACAGTCCCTCTGTATTCTGGACTGGTCGACCACTCGAGGCACACCTTCATTCTCTTGTTAATAAAAGCCTGTTAGTTACTCGCTTAACCTCAGTCTTTTGAGTAATTAATAGCACATCAATTTTATTAACAAGATTTTTTTATAATGGAGAAGATCCTCACACCAGCATGCCTGGACTTAGACCATCGGGAGGCGGACGCATCCACCAAGTTTGCTCACTGGATTAGGTGCTTTGAAAGATTCCTGATCGCCTCCGCTGCAACGGTCAAATCGGATGAGGACAAACTGGATGTCCTGACCTCCAAAGTGAACCACCGAGCGTACTCGGTCATCCAGGACGCGACCTCGTACACGGCTGCTCTCAAGCTCCTCAAGGACCAGTACACGCGCCCAGTGAACGAGGTGTACGCCAGGCACCTCCTGGGGAGTCGTAAACAACAACCTGGGGAATCGACCGAGGAATACCTTCAGGCACTGTCTGTGCTTGGCCAGGCCTGTGGTTGTAAGGATGTAAAGGCCGCCGTGTACACAGAGGAACTTATCCGGGACGCTTTTGTAGCGGGCCACAGGTCCAATTACACCCGACAGCGACTGTTGGAGCAGAGTGACCTCGACCTCAACAAGGCCTCTGAACTCGCACTATCATTGGACACAGCCTACCGGGGCATGGATGCCTACTCCTCTGCACCGTGGACGCCGTGGGGAACGATAGCCTGGGACACGGTAGGACCGTCTCATAGCGCCGTGCCACCCCAGCCACATCCCAGCAACGGCCCAACTACCGCAGCAGTGTCCCAAGGCCAGAAATGCTACTTCTGTGGCCAGGCCAAACACCCCAGAGCGCGCTGCCCGGCGAAAAATGCGATCTGCTCGGGCTGCGAGAAGAAGGGACACTACGCCAGTGTCTGCAGGGCCAAAGCCACCCCGAACCCCAGCAGCGCCGCGTGTGGGCCGTGCGGGCTGCCATCTTGGGCCTCCCCAGCCATGTGCGAACCACCGGAACAGCAGCCATTTTGGACGCCTCCAGCCACATGGGGATCATGGACGCCGCCATCTTGGACGCCAGCCGGGACGCAGCAGGCCCCCAACACCGCCTCATCTGATACCCGCAGCGACACACCGACCCCTACGCTGGCCTCTGTTACGCTGGACCAAGCGAGACCGCACCAACTGGCCCGGCCCACAATGGACATTAAGGTAAATGGTCACGAAACAACCTGCCTTTTTGACTCTGGGAGCACGGAGAGCTTCATCCACCCTGACACGGTGCGGCGTTGCTCTCTCCCAGTCCTGCCTGCGCACCAGCGGATTTCTATGGCCTCCGAGTCCCAGTCGGCGGACATTGGCGGCTACTGCGTGGTGACACTCTTAGTAGAGGGGACTGTGTACGATAATTTTAAACTTCTGGTCCTGCCCCACCTCTGCGCTGCCGTTCTACTGGGGTTAGATTTTCAGCGCCACCTTAAAAGTGTTACGATGGCATACGGTGGACCCCTCCCCCCACTCACAGTCCGCAGCCAGCAGCTTCCAAACTGCCCGCCGCGCACCAGGTGCAACCTCTCCACACTCAGAGTCACCCCCCCCCGCCCTACTGTTTGCTAACCTCACCCCCGACTGTAAGCCCATCGCCACAAAGAGCAGGCGATACAGTGCCGGGGACAGGGTTTTCATTAAAACCGAAGTGGAGCGGCTCCTGAAGGAGGGGATTATTGAGGGCAGCACCAGCCCCTGGCGAGCCCAGGTTGTGGTCGTTAAGACCGGCGAGAAGCAGCGCCTGGTCATCGACTACAGCCAGACAATAAATCGCTACACCCTGCTGGACGCTTACCCACTCCCCCGCATAGCTAATATGGTCAACCAGATCGCGCAGTACCGCGTCTTCTCGACCATTGACCTGAAATCAGCGGACCACCAGCTCCCTATCCGCCCTGAGGACCGCCAGTATACTGCTTTTGAGGCAAACGGCCGCCTCTATCACTTCCTTAGGGTTCCCTTTGGCGTCACCAACGGGGTCTCCGTCTTCCAAAGGGAGATGGACCGGATGGTCGATCAAAATGCGTTGCAGGCCACTTTCCCATATCTGGACAATGTGACCATCTGCGGCCATGACTTGCAGGACCATGACGCAAACCTCGAAAAATTCCTCTGCACCGCCCAACTCCTGAACCTGACGTATAACAAGGAGAAGTGCATATTCCGCACAACCCGCCTCGCCATCCTTGGCCGTGTTGTGGAACACGGAGTCATCGGTCCCGACCCCGACCGGATGCGTCCCCTTATGGAACTCCCACTGCCTCAAGGCCCTGAAGAGGTGCCGAGGGTTTTTCTCCTATTACGCCCAGTGGGTCCCCTACTATGCGGACAAGGCCCGTCCGCTGATCAAGTCCACCTCTTTTCCCTTGATGGCAGAGGCCCGCTTAGCCTTCCACCGTATCAAGGAAGACATTGCCAAAGCCACCATGCACGCAGTGGACGAATCCATCCCCTTCCAGGTGGAAAGCGACGCGTCCGACTTTGCTCTGGCCGCTACCCTTAATCAGGCGGGGAGACCCGTGGCCTTTTCATGAACCCTCCAGGGCCCGGAGACCAGACACTCCGCTGTTGAGAAGGAGGCCCAGGCTATTGTGGAGGCTGTGCGTCATTGGAAGCACTACCTGGCCGGAAAACGATTTACCCTGCTCACTGACCAGCGTTCAGTTGCTTTTATGTTTAACAACAAGCAGAGGGGCAAAATCAAAAACGACAAGATCTTGAGGTGGAGAATCGAACTTTCCACCTACAATTACGAGATCTTGTACCGGCCCGGGAAGCTCAATGAACCCCCGGATGCTCTATCGCGTGGCACCTGTGCCAGCGCGCAAATCGATAGACTGCGGGCTCTCCACAATGACCTCTGCCACCCGGGGGTCACCAGGTTCTTCCACTTCATCAAGGCCCGCAACCTGCCTTACTCCATTGAGGAGGTCAGGACCATGACCAGGAACTGCCAAGTCTGCGCTGAGTGCAAACCGCACTTTTATAGACCAGACAGGGCTCACCTGATAAAAGCCACTCGCCCCTTCGAGCGCCTGAGCGTTGATTTTAAAGGGCCTCTCCCCTCCTCCGACCGCAATGTGTACTTCCTCAATATTATTGATGAGTACTCCCGTTTCCCGTTCGCCATCCCCTGCCCGGACATGACCAGTGCCACGGTCATTAAATGTCTGAACGACCTCTTCACCCTGTTCGGTTTCCCCAGCTATATCCATAGCGACCGGGGCTCATCGTTTATGAGCGACGAACTCCGCCAGTACCTGCTCGCTAGGGGTATTGCCACAAGCAGTACCACCAGTTACAACCCCCGGGGGAACGGACAGGTGGAAAGAGAGAATGCGACAGTTTGGAAGGCCACCCTGCTCGCCTTAAAGTCTAGGGGCCTTCCGACCTCCCGCTGGCAGGATGTGCTCCCCGATGCGCTCCACTCTATTCGGTCACTGCTCTGCACTGCCACTAACGCCACCCCTCATGAGAAAATGTTTGTCTTCCCAAGGAAGTCCACATCGGGGACATCGCTACCACCATGGCTGACGTCCCCAGGGCCGGTCCTACTGAGAAGACACGTGAGGACCCATAAAACGGACCCCCTGGTCGAGAGGGTCGACCTCCTCCACGCCAACCCCGAGTATGCTTACATTGCGTACCTGGACGGGCGGGAGGACACAGTCTCGGGGGCCCCAGTAACCCACTACCCACTACCCCCACCCCCCCACGATCCAATATCCAACCCCAGGAGACGGCACGCCTGGGCCCCGCGACCCGCTCGACACGCACGAGGACTACACACCAGTGCCCAGCCTACGCGGGACTCGACGCCGGAAGCTTCACTACCCCTGCCGTCGCCACGTCGATCACAGCGGCAGACAAGACCTCCGGAGAGACTCCAATACACAAACTTTTAATACACTTCACCCCGCCGGACTCATTTTTAAACAAGGGGTGAATGTGGTAAACCACTGTTATACCTGCCTGTGTGGGTGTTTGTATTCCACTGTGTACATGTCTGTACATGCCTCGTCTGACTCCTCCCACGAGTCCAGGTATAAAGGTGACTGCTCCACAGTCCCTCTGTATTCTGGACTGGTCGACCACTCGAGGCACACCTTCATTCTCTTGTTAATAAAAGCCTGTTAGTTACTCACTTAACCTCAGTCTTTTGAGTAATTGATAGCGCATCACACCTCCTCTCATTCTTCCTGACTTACTCTTTTTTGGGCTTCTGGCACTCAGTGCCAAAGAGTGGCTCCTTGATCTGCCACACTTTTCTCTCCAAAGATCTGAATGGCCTCATCAGATAATCATGTCACTCTGTAGCGTCCTCCACTCCTTCCAGACATATCTTTTCCCAGAAACACGCTTTCTATCGTTAAAGTGCCTAGCCCCTTCAGCTTCTGCAGGACTTCAAATCTTGCAACAGGATGTGTTTTCCCACTCACCAATGCACAAATGCTCAGTGCGAAGCACTGTTCTGTAGCTTGCTCACAATGTTAAAATTAGGCAGAGCCCAGGGATTCATTCCGGGGTTGGTGCACTACGGATCAGGCAGGTGCAATTCTCGCATCTTTAGGTGTCAGCTGTGGCTCAGTGGTAGCACTCTTGCCTCTGAGTCAGAAGGTTGTGGGTTCAAGTCTCATTCCAGACACTTGAGCACAAAATCTAGGCTGAGACTCCAGTGCAGTACTAAGGGACTGCTGCACTGTCAGAGGTGCCATCTTTTGAATGAGATGATAAACTGAGGCCTCGCCTGCACTCTCAGGTGAAGGTAAAAAATCTCATGGCACTATTTCGAAGAAGAGCAGGTAAGTTCTCACTGGTCGTGATCACATTGCTGTTTCTGGGACCTTGCTGTGCGCAAATTGGCTGGCACGATTACTACATTACAACAGTCATTGCACTTCAAAAGTACTTAATTGGCTGTAGTGCACTTTGAGACGCCCTGAGGTCGTGAAAGGCTATATAAATACAAGACATTTTTCAACTTCCAGTCAAGCTTATGCATGATCGGAAAATACATACTACTGTCTGATATGAAAGTGTTTGACGAATCTTGTTTACAAACACACAACATGATTAATCATGTTAAACTGCATTATCATTTCATTGGTATGAGACAAGATTGTGACAATAATAACTCATGGCTCTTCTGGGTCTTTTCCCTACTAATCCCAAAAAAAGTTTGTTAAACATTTTTTTCATAATCATGGCGAGGCAAAAGGTTTCAGAGCCAGAGTAAGTAAAAGTGTAAGGAAATAGAGCTTTGAAACTTATTAAAGATCATGAGGCATGATCGCTTTGAAATTCTATTACAGGAAACCTATTCAACTCAGTTTCCCATTTTTATTATTTTTAAGGAATTCTTGGCAATTTTCCGAATCCATGTGGTCTGCTTGTCTCTGGAACATAGGAACAGGAGAAGGCCATTCAGCCCCTCAACCTGGCCCACCCTTCAAGTAGATCATGGCTGATTTACACCTCAACTCCATTGCCCAACTGTGCTCCATATCCCTTGAAGCCTTTACCTAATACAGGAAACTTTGTGTTATCCGGAGGCTAAATGTCCGGCAAGCTCGAGCCACCGGCAAAAATCAGGAGCCGTTTAGTTAGGTTTTTTTTCTTCTCGTGGCTTTTTTTTTCCAACAGTCAGGCTCTGCAAAGTCTCTCTGAAGCTGTTGCTAAGCGACAGAGACGCTTCCAAGGTACGGCCGACTGTTTAGAAGCTGTTGCTAAGCAACAGTGTTTGTTGCCAGATACGGAGCTTTTCAGCTCCATATGCTTCATCATTAACGCTGGTTTGCCCGGCAGTTTTGAGGGAACGGCAACAGCTCGGTCCCCTCGGTGCCGGATAGCACAAAGTTTCCTGTAGAAGCCTTTACCTAATAAAAACCTTTTAGTCTCAAGTCTTGAAAATTTCAGTTGACTCAATATTCATATCCTTTTGAGCAAGAGAATTCCAAATTTCCACTATGCTTTCTGTGGAAAAAATGCTTCCTTATTTCACTCCTAAACGGCCTGGTTCTAATTTTAAGACTATGCCCCCTTGTTCTGGATTCGAATCGTTTCTCTGTATGTACTGAATCCCTTAATCATATTAAATACCTTGATTAGATTGTCCCACAACTTTCTAAATTCAAGAGAATACAAGCCAAGTTCATGCAACCTGTTCTCATAATTTAACCCCTGGTATCATTCTGATAAATCTATGCTGTGAATCTGGTGAATGTATAGAAACATAGAAGATAGGAGCAGGAGTAGGCCATTCGGCCCCTCGAGCCTGCTCCGCCATTCAATGAGATCATGGCTGATCCTCCAAATTCAGTACCCTGTCCCTGCCTTCTCCCCACATCCCTTGATCCCTTTAGCCTTAAGAAATATATCCAACTCCTTCTTGAATATATTTAATGAACTGGCCTCCACCGCCCTCTGTGGCAGAGAATTCCACAGGTTCACCACTCTCTGGGTGAAGAAATTCCTCCTCATCTCAGTCCTAAATGGCTTACCCCTTATCCTTAGACTATGACCCCTGGTTCTGGACTCCCCGGCCATCGGGAACATCCTTCCTGCATCTAGTCTGTCCAGGCCTGACAGAATTTTATAGGTTTCGATGAGATCCCTCTCAATCTTCTAAACTCCAGTGAGTATAAGCCCAATCGACACAATCTCTCCTCATATGTCATTCCTGCCATCCCAGGTATCAGCCTGGTGACTCTTCGCTGCATTCCTTCCATGGCAAGAACATCCTTCCTCAGATAAGGTGACCAAAACTGCACACAATACTCAAGGTGCGGTCTCACCAAGGCCCTGTACAACTGCAGCAAGACATCCTTGTTCCTGTACTCGAACCCTCTTGCTACGAAGGCCAACATACCATTTGCCTTCTTAACCGCCTGCTGCATCTGCATGCTTACCTTCAGCGACTGGTGCACAAGAACACCCAGGTCTATTTGCACTTCCCCTTCTCCCAATCTATTGCCATTCAAATAATCTGCCTTCCTGTTTTTGCCACCAAAGTGGATAACCTCACATTTATCCACATTATAGTGCATTTGCCATGTTTCTGCCCAATCACCCAACCTGTCCAAATTGTGCTGGAGTTTCACGACATCCTCCTCATAGCATACCCTCCCACCTGGCTTTGTGTCGTCTGCAAATTTGGAGATACTACATCTAATTCCCTTGTCCAGATCATTAATATATATTGTGAACAGCTGGGGTCCTAGGACCGATCCTTGCGGTACCCCACTAGTCTCTGCCTGCCACTCGGAAAACGACCCGTTTACTCCAACTCTTTGCTTTCTATCTGCCAACCAGTTCTCTATCCAAGTCAATACCTTGCCCCAATCCCATGTGCTTTAATTTTGCACGCTAATCTCTTATGCGGGACCTTATCAAAAGCCTTCTGAAAGTCTAAATACACCACATCCACTGGTTCTCCCTTATCTATTTTACCAGTTACATCCTCAAAAAATTCCAGTAGATTAGTCAAGCACGATTTACCTTTTGTAAATCCATGTTGACTTTGTCCGATCCTGCCACTGCTTTCCAAGTGGTCTGCTATTACATCTTTTATAATGGACTCTAGCATTTTCCCCACTACTGATGTCAGGCTTACCGGTCTATAATTCCCCGCTTTTTCTCTACCACCTTTTTTGAATAGTGGGGTAACATTAGCTACCCTCCAATCCATGGGTACTGTTCCAGAGTCTATCGAGTTCTGGAAGATGACCAGCAATGCATCTACTATTTCCAGGGCCACTTCCTTAAGTACCCTAGGATGTAGATTATCAGGCCCTGGGGATTTATTGGCCTTCAATCCTGTCAAATTCCCCAACACCATTTCCCTTCAAATACTGATTTATTTCAGTTCCTCCCTCTCATTAGTCCCTATGTTCCCGACATCTCTGGGAGGTTATTTGTGTCCTCCTTTGTGAAGACAGAACCAAAATATTTATTTAATTGGTCTGCCATTTCTTTGTTCCCCATTTATAAATTCCACTGATTCTGACTGCAAGGGACCTACGATTGACTTCACCAATCTTTTTCTCTTCACATATCTATAAAAGCTTTTACAGTCAGTTTTTATGTTCCCTGCTAGCTTACTCTCATTCTATTTTCCCTTTCTTAATTAATCCCTTTGTCCTCCTTTGTTGAATTCTAAACTGCTCCCAATCCTCAGGTTTACTGCTTTTTCTGGCCAATTTATATGTCCTCTCCTTGGATCTTATGCTATCCCTAATTTCCCTTGTTAGCCACAGTTGAGTCACCTTTTTTGTTTTACTTTTATGCCAAACTGGGATAAACAGATTCTGTAGTTCATCCATGCGATCTTTGAATGTTTGCCATTGCCTATCCACCGTCAACCCTTTGAGTGACATTACCCAATCAATCCTACCCAACTCGCGTCTCATAACATCATAGTTCCCTTTATTTAAATTCAGGACCTTAGTCTCTAAGTCAACTACTTCACTCTCCATCTTAATGAAGAATTCTATCATATTATGATCGCTCCGACCCAAGGGGCCTCGCACAAGAAGATTGCTAATTAATCCTTTCTCATTGCATAATACCCAGTCTAAGATGGCCTGATCCCTAGCTGGTTCCTCGACATATTGGTCCAGGAAACCATCCCGTATACACTCCAGGAATTCCTCCTCCACAGTATTGTTACTAATTTGGTTAGCCCAATCTATATGTAGATTAAAGTCACCCATGATGACTGCTGTGCCCTTATTGCACGCTTCTCTAATTCCCCTTTTAATGTCATCCCCAACCTCTGCATTACTGTTTGGGGGTCTATACACCACTCCCACTAACGTTTTCTGCCCTTTGGTATTTCTCAGTTCTACCCATACCGATTCCACATCATCAGAGCTAATATCTTTCCTTACAATTGTGTTAATCCCCTCTTTAACCAGCAATGCTACCCCACCTCCTTTTCCTTTTTGCCTATCTTTCCTGAATATTGAATACCCCTGGATGTTGAGTTCCCAGCCTTGGTCCCCGATGAGCCATGTTTCCATAATTCCAATCATATCATATTCATTTACCTCTATTTGCGCTGCTAATTCATCCACCTTATTACAAATGCTCCTTGCATTAAGACACAAAGCCTTCAGGCTTGTTTTTTTAATGCTCTTAGACCTTTAAAAATTATTATTTACTGTGGCCATGTTTGTTTTAAACCCTTGATTTCTCTGATTGCCACCTTTTTGTTTTTCTCCTTCCTGTCTTTTGCTTCTATCCTTGTTTCCTGTTCCTTTGTCTCCCTGCTCAGGTTCCCAACCCCCTGCCATTTTAGTTTAAACCCTCCCCCACAGCACTCGCAAACACTCCCCCAAGGACATCGGTCCCGGTCCTGCCCAGGTGCAAACCATCCGGTTTGTACTGGTCCCACCTCCCCCAGAACCGGTTCCAATGTCCTAGGAATTTGAATCCCTCCCCCTTGCACCATTTCTCTAGCCACGTATTCATTTGAAGTATCCTTCTATTTCTACTCTGACTAGCACGTGGCACTGGTAGCAATCCTGAGTTTACTACCTTTGAGGTCCTATTTTTTAATTTACCTCCTATCTCCCTATATTCAGCTTTTAGGACCTCATCCCGTTCTTTACCTATATCGTTGGTACCTATATGCACCACGACAACTGGCTGTTCACCCTCCCTTTCCAAAATTTTCTGCAGCTTCTCCGCGACATCCTTGACCCTTGCACCAGGGAGGCAACACACCATCCCGGAGTCTCGTTTGCTGCCGCAGAAACGCCTATCTATTCCCCTTACAATAGAATCCCCTATCACTATAGCTCTACCCCTCTTTTTCCTCCCATCCTGTGCAGCAGAACCACCCCTAGTGCCAGGAGGTTGGCTGCTGCTGCCTTCCCCTGTTAAGCCATCCCCCCCCCCCCAACAGTATCCAAAACGGTATAACTGTTCAAGAGGGGGATGACCCCAGGGGATTCCTGCACTACCTGCCTGCGCCTAGTATTCTGCCTGATGGTCACCCATTCCCTTTCTGCCTGTGCAACCTTTACCTGCGGTGTGACCACCTCCCTAAACTTGCTATCCACGACTTCCTCGACCTCGCGAATGCTCCAATATCTATCCATCCGCTGCTCCAGTGCCGCAATGCGGTCTGTCAGTAGCTTCAGCTGGACACACTTCCCGCACACATGGTCGTCAGGGACACAGGAAGTGTCCCTGATTTCCCACATAGTGCAGGAGGAGCAAACTACAGGGCTGAGCTGTCCTGACATGACTTACCCTTTACTTCCTTTAAATTAAGTTAAATTTTTGGTTACCAGCAGCCCCCTCTACACCTCAGAGCTTAGAAACTATAAACCACAGAGTTTAATTTGGGGAAAAAAAGGAGAAAGAGAGAAATACTCACCAACCAATCACTTACCTGCTTTCTGGTGACGTCACACTTTGATTACTTTTTACCTCTCTCTCCCGCTGCTGAATTGGTAATCCTCGCTGCTGCCGCCGCTTTTATGCCACGCTCCTCACTCCCAGGTCTGCTCCGCCGCTCTGATCGGGCCTCGCTGCTGCCGCCGCTTTTATGCCGCACTCCTCACGCCCAGGTCCGCTCCGCCGCTCTGGTCGGGCCTTGCTGCTGCCGCCGCTTTTATGCCGCACTCCTCATGCCCAGGTCCGCTCCGCCGCTCTGGTCGGGCCGCGCTGCTGCCGCCGCTTTTATGCCGCGCTCCTCACGCCCAGGTCTGCTCCGCCGCTCTGGTCGGGCCTCACTGCTGCCGCCGCTTTTATGCTGCGTTCCTCACACCTAGGTCCGCTCCGCCAGAGGAATAGAGCACAGATTTCAGAAGGTGATAATGACTCTGTACAAGGCACTGCTAAGGTTGTACTGGAGTATTGTGTACAATTCTGGCCACTGCAAGGATATCCAATGATTTCAGGCAATGTAGAAAAGAGCAACCAAACTAATCAACCTCTCTCATAGCTCAGATGGTTTGAAGAGTCTGGGATTGTTTAGTCTGGAGAAGAGAATGGTCAGTGGAGGATGCTATTCAAGACCTTAGGGAATAGACAAATTGAAGCCCAGATATTGGGCTGTATATTGCGTCCCCTATGGGTACATACGAGCTGTGTACGCGCCCATAAGGGCCGTGAAAGTTCCGGGTTTCATGTGCTAAAACCCGTAACTTGCGATCTGTCAAGAATCTTCTTGATAGATCATCCGCATCCCTGGAAAAAGCATAAGGCCTGCTTTTACCAGCATAAGAGTTTTAAAAAATAGAAAAATAAAATTTCATCACTCATTTATACATTAAAAACCCCGTCCAATAAGGTAAGTTTATTTTTAGCCCTGTTAATACATATACATTTTTTAACATAAAATTTAATTTTTGTTTAAAATATTTAATTAAATGGCATTTTAATTAATTTTAAATATGTAATTGTTTTATTTCATATGTTCGTGTATTTTTTAAGTGATCTCCATTCATACTATCGGGATTCCGTACGTACCGAACTCCCATAAGTATGAATGGGGATTCCCTTCTTTTATTGGTTGGGCCGACCCACGTGATCCCAGGGGCGCTTGCAAACCGCCTGCGCCCCTGGGATACGTGGGCCTCTGCCCGCGCGTACCCAGAGAGGCCCAGGAGCGCAAGGCTCCATACCTCCCGGACCACCAGGTAAATTCGTAGATTTTTTACAGGTCGGAGGCATCCGCCCGCGGGAAGCCTCCAACCGCAAATTTGGGGCCAATATGTTTGGGATTTCCACACTCTCTCAAACCAGGGGATTTGGGTTCAAGCTTGGAAGAGGGAAGGTGCACAGTTTAGATTGAACTACTTAACAGGCTGATGAACACGTAGAATGGACTGCCCAAAAAGAGGCAGATAATGTGGAAAATTTCATGGGACAATTGGATAGATATTTAAGGGCATAGGTATTGAAAGGTATTCGTATTGGGCACCAGCCACATGTACTGAGACTTTTGCCCCCCTACATTCCAACACCAGACCTCCCTCCCCATGCAGCTACCTTATTCTTGCCCAGACGACAGCCAAGCCACCTGATATTGCAGTGGGATGTACCAGGGTGCTCATTTTCCTTCTATTGTGTCCAAGACCAGTAAAAGTCAAGGAAACCCAAATGGCCAATTAGTAATAAAAACATAAAATGCTGGAACTACTCAGCAGGTCAGGCAGCATCTGTGGAAAGAGAAACAAACTTAACATTTCAGGTCGATGGTCTTTCATCAGAACTGGAAAAGAGACAAACAGAAATCCTGTCGGAGAAAGGAGTAGAACTTCTTCAAGGTGGGCATTTCTGGAAGTGAAGTGGCAGTGAATTAAACACTAATACAAAAGCAAAATACTGCAGATGATGGAAATCTGAAATAAAAACAAAATGCTGGACATACTCAGCAGGTCAGGCAACATCTATAGAGAGTGAAAAATTAGTATACATTTTCAATTGATGCCAGAGTGCAGTACGCCTATAAAAGATCATACAACAAAAGACGCAGGATGAAAGTGCTCAGATCAACTCTGATACATAACTACAGGAATTTTCCAGTATTCATGTCTAAATTACTAATAAATTAAATTTAGACTTACAAATTATGTTTGACTGGTGAAAATTATTCACAGGAGCTCTTGAGCAAAATTACATTTGATGTTAGTCTTGATTTATTGCCATTCGGATGAGATGTGATTATAGTTGTATTTTTTTGTCATTTTTCTACCGTAAATTGCTTTTCTGAAGAGGAAGAATGACTTTTTCCTCTAGTCTCAGCCAATAAAGTATTGAATTTATACAACTTAAAAATATTGCTAGATTTGTCTCAACATCCAGTTACAAATTTTACTCAAACAACCCACAGTAAACTGTCCGCAAGATCAGTAGACCTCAAAGTAAATTTTTCACTCAAGAACTGCTTTGATCATTTATTCAAGAATCCTGGATGATTCAGGTTCTGCTGTGTGCATTTTCTTTCTAGATTTTTTTAAAGTGATGGTTAAGGATTTCATTTCATCTGCGCGAACATTTTCTATGTAACTGAAAGTGTTGCATCAAGAGTGTCTGTCATATCATGTCATGACTTTCAAAGTCATAACCGCTGAAAGTGTTGCCTTTGAGGAATCGCAACTGCCAAGTGTCACAGGTTTGGAGGGCAAACAATTGTGATTGGTTCAAATAACCATTAAACCTGTTAAGTTTTACCATTCAAATATCTGATTGATTGCCTAAATGGCAAAAAATGTCAGAGAAACGAGTAACCAGCAGTACACCAAGATAACATTGTTTACTTTTTTCTTTCAAAGCTACCATTCATGATCCAGCAAGTATTGCAAAACTAACCAATCAAGTTGCTCAAATAATTTCTTCAAGTTGTTTACAGCCATGATTTTCCTTGGCGCTAAACTGGCAGTACTGCTGGATAGGGGAACGACAAAAATTGAAGTAACTGAGGAAGTAGGGCTGGATTTTCCTTTGCTATCACATCCGAAAATAGGCGGGACAGCGACGGAAAAGGCGGCAAAATCAGGTGGTAAGGCCTACCACCTTATGCATTCCCATTTCTTCCCCCTCCCCCAGCCCTCCCAAGACAGCTACTGGTTGGCTCTTCCCCTCCAATTTCCCACCTTATCCCTATTGTCTTGCCAATTCCAGGGACCACCAGGACAAAGGTGGCAGTAGGTCCTGGGACAACGGCAGTAAGTTCCTGAAGTTGATCCATGGAGGGAGAGGGCCTAACTCTCCCTCGATAATTACCCACACACCATTTTAGGGCTAGGCCTTGGTCGAGGAAAAAAAATGTAGCTTTCCTGTTTGGGACTCTCTTCACCACCACCACCCACTTTTAAGTGTGCAGCCACCTCTTCTGGTGTTACATCAGAAGTCCCACTGTAGCACCACCAGGATTCTCCTCTTCTGCACTAGTCGGCTCCCTCTTGCTGGCAGGGATCCTGCTGAGAGCCCACCCAGCATACCAAATGATCCCTGGTGCAGAAAAATGTGTTGAGGTTGCAGCAGGATCACAGCAGTGGGTGGATGTTCCCCCTCAACACTAATCCGCTGAGAAAAGGAGAATCCAGCCATGGTCTTCACTGGGGTTATGGCATGCAAGGCTGCTGGACCTGATACCATTTAACTTGAAGGGCTGCTGGAAATGGGAGCTGTATTCAATAGCTCTTTCCAATCTGCACTAATTTCAATGGACTGGAGGGAGGCTCATGATGTCTCCATATTTAAAGCAGGAGAAGAAAGTAAACTCTGGAGATAGTGGCCTGTCAGTTTGACATCAGTTGTAGGGTTGATGCTGGAATGCATTATAAGGGATATAATATTTTTTTATTTGTTCACTGGATGTGGGCAATGCTGGCAAGGCAATATTTATTGCCCATCCCTAATTGCCCTGAGACGGTGATGATGGATTTTCTCCTGGAACCGCTGTAGTATTGTGTTGATAGTGCTCCCACCATGGTGGAATTCCAGGATTTTGACCCAGTTATGATGAAGGAACAACGATATATGTCCAAGTCAGGATGGTGTGTGATTTGGAAGGCAACTTGGAGTTGATGGTGTTCTTTTGATCTTGCTGCTCTTGTCTTTATTTGTGCAAGGGTTGCAGGACTCTTTGGGGGGGCGGGGTGCAGTCGAAACAATCTGGGCAAGTTGCTGCAATGTATCATGTCGATAGTACATGTTGCAGCCACAGTGCAAGTGGTGTGTGGGTAAATATTGAGCCCAGTGGCAGGCTAGAGGAATGGTGCCAGGGGGAGGGATTCAAGTTTCTGGGACATTGGAACCGGTTCTGGGGGAGGTGGGACCAGTTCAAACCGGATGGTTTGCACCTGGGCAGGGCTGGAACCGATGTCCTAGGGGGAGTGTTTGCTAGTGCTGTGGGGGAGGGTTTAAACTAAAATGGCAGGGGGTTGGGAACCTGAGATGGGAGACAGAGGAAAGGGAAACAAGGATAATAGCAAAAGATAGGAAGGAGAAAAACAAAAGTGGCAGTCAGAGAAATCAACGGTTTAAATCAAACGCGGCCACAGTAAATAATAATTCTAATAGGTCGAAGAGCGTTAAAAAAACAAGCCTGAAGGCTTTGTGTCTTAATGCGAGGAGCATTCGTAATAAGGTGGATGAATTGGCTGCGCAAATAGAGGTAAACGAATATGATTTGGTTGGGATTACGGAAACATGGCTCAAGGATGGCCAAGACTGGGAACTCAACATTCAGGGGTATTCGATATTCAGGAAAGATAGGCAAAAAGGAAAGGGAGGTGGGATAGCATTACTGGTTAAAGAAGGGATTAACACAATTGTAATGAAGGATATTAGCTCTGATGATGTGGAATCGGTATGGGTAGAATTGAGGAATACTAAGGGGAAAAAAACATTAGTGGGAGTGGTATATAGACCTCCAAACAGTAAGGCGGAGGTTGGGGATGGCATTAAAAGGGAAATTAAAGAAGCGTGCAATAAGGGCACAGCAGTCATCATGGGTGACTTTAATCTACATATAGATTGGGCCAACCAAATTAGTAACAATACTGTGGAGAAGGAATTCCTGGAGTGTTTACAGGTTACTTTCCTGGACCAATATGTTGAGGAACCAACCAGAGGTCAGGCCATCTTAGACTGGGTATTATGTAACGAGAAAGGATTAATTAGCAATCTTGTTGTACGAGGCCCCTTGGGTCGGAGCGATCATAATATGATAGAATTCTTCATTAAGATGGAGAATGAAGTAGTTGACTCAGAGACTAGGGTCCTGAATTTAAATAAAGGAAACTACGATGGTCTGAGGAGCGAGTTGGGTAGGATTGATTGGGTAATGTCACTCAAAGGGTTGATGGTGGATAGGCAATGGCAAACATTCAAAGACCGAATGGATGAGCTACAGAATTTGTTCATCCCAGTTTGGCATAAAAATAAAACAAAAAAGGTGACTCAACCATGGCTAACAAGGGAAATTAGGGACAGCATAAGATCCAAGGAGAGGACTTATAAATTGGCCAGAAAAAGCAATAATCCTGAGGATTGGGAGCAGTTTAGGATTCAACAAAGGAGGACAAAGGGATTAATTAAGAAAGGGAAAATAGAATATGAGAGTAAGCTTGCAGGGAACATAAAAACTGACTGTAAAAGCTTTTATAGATATGTGAAGAGAAAAAGATTGGTGAAGTCAATCGTAGGTCCCTTGCAGTCAGAATCAGGGGAATTTATAATGGGGAACAAAGAAATGGCTGACCAACTAAATGCATATTTTGGTTCTGTCTTCACAAAGGAGGACACAAATAACCTCGCAGAGATGCCGGGGAACATAGGGTCTGATGAAAGGGTGGAACTGAAAGAAATCAGTATTTGTAGGGAAATGGTGTTAGGAAAATTGATGGGACTGAAGGCTGATAAATCCCCAGGGCCTGATAATCTACATCCCAGGGTACTTAAGGAAGTGGCCCTAGAAATAGTAGATGCATTGCTGGTCATCTTCCAGAACTCGATAGACTCTGGAACAGTACCCATGGATTGGAGAGTAGCTAATGTTACCCCACTATTCAAAAAAGGTGGCAGAGAAAAAGTGGGGAATTATAGACCGGTAAGCCTGACATCAGTAGTGGGGAAAATGCTAGAGTCCATTATAAAAGATGTAATAGTAGAGCACTTGGAAAGCAGTGACAGGATTGGACAAAATCAACATGGATTTACAAAAGGTAAATCATGTTTGACTAATCTACTGGAATTTTTTGAGGATGTAACTGGTAAAATAGATAAGGGAGAACCAGTGGATGTGGTATATTTGGACTTTCAGAAAGCTTTCGATAAGGCCCCACATAAGAGATTAGTGTGCAAAATTAAGGCACATGGGATTGGGGGCAAGGTATTGACTTGGATAGAGAACTGGTTGGCGGACAGAAAGCAAAGAGTTGGAATAAACGGGTCCTTTTCCGAGTGGCAGGCAGTGACTAGTGGGGCACCGCAAGGATCGGTCCTAGGACCCCAGCTGTTCACAATATATATTAATGATCTGGACAAGGGAATTGGATGTAATATCTCCAAATTTGCAGACGACACAAAGCTGGGTGGGAGGGTATGCTGTGAGGAGGATGTCGTGAAACTCCAGTACGATTTGGACAGGTTGGGTGATTGTGCAGAAACATGGCAAATGCACTATAACATGGATAAATGTGAGGTTATCCACTTTGGTGGCAAAAACAGGAAGGCAGATTATTATTTGAATGGCAATAGATTGGGAGAAGGGGAAGTGCAAAGAGACCTGGGTGTTCTTGTGCACCAGTCGCTGAATGTAAGCATGGAGGTGCAGCAGGTGGTTAAGAAGGCAAATGGTATGTTGGCCTTCGTAGCAAGAGGGTTCGAGTACAGGAACAAGGATGTCTTGCTACTGTTGTACAGGGCCTTGGTGAGACCGCACCTTGAGTATTGTGTGCAGTTTTGGTCGCTTTACCTGAGGAAGGACGTTCTTGCCATGGAAGGAGCGCAGCGAAGATTCACCAGGCTGATACCTGGGATGGCAGGAATGACGTATGAGGAGATATTGTGTTGATTGGGCTTATACTCACTGGAGTTTAGAAGATTGAGAAGGGATCTCATCAAAACCTATAAAATTCTGTCAGGCCTGGACAGACTAGATGCAGGAAGGATGTTTCTGATGGCTGGGGAGTCCAGAACCAGGGGTCATAGTTTAAGGATAAGGGGTAAGTCATTTAGGACTGAAATGAGGAGGAATTTCTTCACCCAGAGAGTGGTGAACCTGTGGAATTCTCTGCCATAGAGGGCAGTGGAGGCCAGTTCATTAAATATATTCAAGAAAGAGTTTTATATATTTCTTAAGGCTAAAGGGATCAAGGGCTATGGGGAGAAGGCAGGGACAGGGTACTGAATTTGGATGATCAGCCATGATCTCATTGAATGGCGGAGCAGGCTCAAAGGGCCGAATGGCCTACTCCTGCTCCTATCTTCTATGTTTCTATGTTGATCAAGCAGACTGCTTTGTCCTGGATGGCATTGAATTTCGTGAGTGTTGCTGTGGATGCACCCATCCAAGCCAGTGAGTAATCTATCATATAAGAACATAAGAAATAAGAGCAAGAATAGGCCATACAGCTCCTCGAGCCTGCTCCGCCATTCAATAAGATCATGGCTGATCATCGACCTCAACTCCACTTTCCCACCCGATCTCCATATCCCTTGATTCCCCTAGAGTCCAAAAATCTATCGATCTCAGCCTTGAATATACTCAACTCAGCATTCACAGACCTCTGGGGCAGAGAATTCCAAAGATTCACAACCCTCTGAGTGAAGACATTCCTCCTCATCTCAGTCTTAAATGGCTGATGCCTTATCCTGAGACTCTGTCCTCTAGTTCTAGACACTCCAGCCAGGGAAACAACCTCTTAGCATCTCCCCTCTCAATCCCCTTCAGAATTTTGTATGTTTCAATGAGATCACCTCTCATCTAAACTCCAGAGAGTATAGGCCCATTCTACACAATCTCTCTTCATAAGACAGCCCTCTCATCCCAGGAATCAATCTAGTGATATTGATATGATATGTTATCATATTGGTAATTTGAGCCTTGTGGGTGGTGAATAGGCTTTGAAGCTTCAGAAGATGAGCCAGTTGCCCCAGATTACACAATCGCTGTCCTGCTCTTGTAGCCATGGTGTTGATATGGCTGGTCAAATTAGGTTTCTGGTAGGTGGCACCCAAGATATTGATGGTGGGGGACTTGATAAGTGCTCTTGAAGATCATGGTGAGGTGATTGAAATTTCTCTTGTTGGTTATGGCCATTACCTGGCACTTGTGTGGCATGAATCTTACCTAACACTTGTGGCCCAAAGCTGGATGTTGTCCAGGTCCTGCTGTAGACTGTCAAGGGCTGCTACGTTATCGGAGGAGTTGTGAATGCAGCTGACGATTTTGCAACTGTCAGCAACCCGCCGACTCCTGACCTTATGATGGAGAGAAGGTCATTGATGAAGCAACTGAAGATGGTTGGGCAGAGAATGACACCGGTGGTGATGTCCTGAGGCTGTGATGATTGCCTTCTGACAACCACAACATCTTCCTGTGTGTCAGGTACAAATCGAAATGCTGGTAGGTTTTCCCCTTCACCTCTGTTAACCTCAGGTTTGCTAAGGCTCCTTGGTGCCATACCTGGTTGATTGCTGCCTTGATTTATGATCACCTAGAGAGTTTGGCAGTTAGGAAATCCCAGCATAGCTGCTTCATTAATCGGATTGAGTTCTTTGCGGAAGTTACCAAATAGTGTGTGTCCAACAGATGTTAAGTACCTTGATGTTCAGAAAGCCTTTGGTAAAGTGCTGTGTTGATGACTATTGGAAAAAATGACATATGGGATATTCGGTCAGATATTATCCTGGTTTTAACCTCGTAGGTAGAATTTCGCTATCAATAAGATAACATCTATGGGTCCAGATCACAAGTGGAGTCCCAAAGTGATCTTCACCTTCACCGCTATTTTTCACCAAATAATTGTCAATTAAACTATCTTATTCATTGCTGTATCTGTTATTTTTTTTTGCCTGAGTTACTTTTACCATTTTCTGTGTTGTCCTATCTGAGTTATGGCTCATTTGTCTTGATTTTCTTTTCCCTTACTCTGATCTATGCATCGCTGTGCTGTCTGTCCACAACCATTATCTTCATTGTCGAAGCATTTAGTCTCGGATTGCTCTTTGTTTCTTTCCCAGTCAGCTAGGAGTCTTTGTGTATCTGCTATGTGACAGAAAGGCATGAGTAAATTTACCTCTTCACTACATCCAAACAATCGGTGTTCCCCAGACACAGCTCTCTAACACTTTGTGCTGTCCTGGGAGTTGTTAAGACTTCCACAGTAAGAGTAGTAGTAGAAACAGGCCCAGCAGAAGACTCTGCTTTTGATGGCCAGGGAAACAGCTGCATGTTTTTCAAGACTGCAGTTGCGCTCCTGTTTCCATCTGATATTTAGGTGCAACCCAACCAGGGTAGCAGGGGTTTACATCTGCTGTGTGCCTTGGTAATTCAAATGGCTGTAGGGAAGAAAAATTTTGCACCTACTTACTGAGGCGAACAGTGCCTGTCAGGTGCTCAGCAGTTGCCAATAGAGGAAAATCATCCTATCATCCCTGTACCAAAAGCTCACCCATCTGCTTTCAATAAGAGCTTCAGCGCTGTTTTCTCTGTTGCCTCAGTCAATCAGTTTCTTTCCCCTGGCAGCTGATGAAGTCATCTGGTGATGTTCTGTTTCAATCTTAATACCAAGAATATGTGTATTCTGAGGGTGTATAATCTGTACATTTGTCCTATCTCAAAAATACACAGAAGTCAGTTTATTTCAAAGGTATTCAGATGCAGCTGGTCACTTCTCTTTGGTGCCCTTGTTTTGCTACCATAAAGAATGGCAGGAATGACAAATGAATTGTACAGGCACAACTTGAAGGTGCTAACAATTGCTATAGATGTCCAGATTGTCACCATTCTTTCTAGAAAGAGAGCACGGTGAGAACTGGTGGACAGCTTGCAATAGAACTCTAGGGCCTAGAAATTGGGTATAGCCCCGCTTGAGGCGTTAGAACTGGCGCTGCGCAAAGTTTATAGCCAGACGAAACTTATCGCCGCCTGGCGCGATATTGGGTTGCATCGCCCCTAAAGGGGATTGAGGCGCGAATTCAGGCATTACACGGGTCTCCTAAGGCGCTAAACTTCCGGCGCAATCCAATATCGGAGCGGACGGGCGCAGCACAGGTGCTCTCAATTACTGATGACCATGAGACTTCCAGGCGCCGGCCAGCTCTTAAAGGGGTGGGTCAGTCAGCTTCAGCATCCACACTCTTCGCCTTGCAGGCCTCAGAATCGGCGCAGGCCCTTCTCTGGCGCTAAAAACTTGGACCAGATGGAGAAGGTGAGACAGAGAGCAGAGCGCTTCACCAATGAGGCTCTGGAGCAATTGGTGTCCGCAGTGGAGCACCGGCGAGATGTTCTCTACCCAGACAATGGCACGAGGCCGAATCATAAGGACTACTGACGAGTTTGGAGGGATGTATGCCAGAGGGTCAACTCCAGCAGCATGGTGACCAGGAGCCCTGTCCAATGCAGAAAGAAATTCAACGACCTCACTCAGGTCGTGAGGGTGAGTGTTGTTTCTGCAAACTTCTGCATCCCTTCATTTGCACCTGACTTTATGGCTACAGGGTGGGCTGTGCCCCATGGGCCATCTGCCAGCAAGCACCCATGGCCCTTTCTGGGCACACACATGCACATTTGACTCAAGGCGTCATGTAAGGGCTCTTGCACCATGGGGGGCATGAGATGATCACTCAGGGCATCATGTAACATAACTTCCCCTCCTTTCCCCTGCAGTCTAAGCTGGCGAGGATTGGCAAAGACCAGCTTCGCACCGGTGGAGGACCTCCACAAGTGGTCACTCTCACGGATCTCAAGGAGAGAGTCCACCAGATTCTTGGAGGACGTTTGAGTGGTCCTGTAACCACTGCAGGTGCCGACCCCATTGTCAACAGCGATGGTAAGGTTCACACCTTTAACAACTGTCTCCTTCCACTTGTTCCCCCCGCCAGCATGCTTTCTCACTGTGGACCCATGTCATAGCCTTGCCGCAATCTGGCATCCCTTGCTGCCAAGCTGTCCTTTTGCTAAAGCCACTCTTCCACCTCCCTGCTTTCAGATGCTGCATCACCAGCTCGGGAGCCGGGCCCTCAAGCTGCCAGTGCCAGTGCCTCCAAAGGCTCAATGAGAAAATTACTGTCCAACAGAAGGTCAGCAACTCTCTCCAGCAATGATCAGAATGGCCAGCCCAAATGGCTGCAGCTTTTATACTAGTGCTGTCCCCTTTAAATAGCGCCCCCCGAGTCCGAGAAGGGCCTGGGAACGCTCCATCCAACTGTCACTAATAGCGCCAGGCGAAAAGGTTGCGGGCGCCACCGAATATCTGGTCGGGGCACCAAAAAGGCGTTGCACACTGAAATGACGTCATGATCTGCCTGCGCCCACGGGCGAGCGAAAAGAGTTAGCGCCGGCGCTAAAAGGATACTCAATATGGGAGGTGGCGCTATATTCACTGCGCCCGCCCGAAAATTGGGTAACGCCCCAATTCTCGGGCTCTTTAGGCGCTAATCGCTGGCGCTACCAACCGAATTTCTAGGCCTAGGAGTTTACAGTACAAAAATATGTCATTTGGCTGATCATATTTGTGCTGACTTTTTGCTGGAGCATTCCAACACTGATCCCACTGTATTGCTCCATTCCCACAGCTCTGTATCTTCCTCTACTTCAAATATTTATCCATCTATCCCTTAAAAGATGCAATGGTCTCTGCCTCAACCACTCCCTGTAGCAAAGCATTCCATGCTCCAACAACCCTCTGCATGAAGAAATTTCTCCTAACCCCTTTCCACAAAATTGATGACCTTTTGTCACTGACATTCCAACTAAAGGAAACAGTCTTTCCCTGTCCACTCTAGCAAAACCTTTAATAACTTTAAAAAACTCTATTAAGTCTTCTCTTAACCTTTTCTGCTTCAGTGGAAATAATCCCAGCATCTCAAGTCACTCATAACTATGGTTTCCCATCCATGACATCATCCCAGTGAATCTATGCAATACATTTTCTGTGGTTTTAATGTCCTTTCTTCAATGGGGAGCTCAAAACTGTGCACAGTACTCTGTGGCCTAACCAATATTTAATGCAAACATATCATTATTTTGTTATTCTTATATTCTATGTCTCTATTAAGAAAACTCAATTGCTCTTGGTCTTTTTATGGCTTTATCTGCCTACATTCACTTATGTAAGAAGTCACACAACACCAGGTTATATGGCTTTGTTTGCTGTGATTATCTCTCTGCCGAGGTGTGATAAATGGCAGTTAGAAAGATTACCTGTAAACATCTGACATTATTCTCTGACTATATAAGCTGTGTTTTTATGCATCTCTCCACTTCACCTGACGAAGGAGCAGCGCTCCGAAAGCTTGTGATTTCGAATAAAGCTGTTGGACTATAACCTGGTGTTGTGTGACTTCTTACATTTGTCCACCCAAGTCCAACTCCGGCATCTCCACACCATGGCTACATTCACTTAGTATTTGAACCTGTAGGTTTCTCTCTTCATCTACACCCATCAGCATCTTTCTATTGAGTGATTACTCCCATTACTTGTTTTTACTCCCAAAGTATATTACCTCACACGTATTGTCATTAAATAGTATCTGCCACCAGCCTGCCCATTCTTCTAACCTGTCTATGGCTTCTTGAAGTCTTTTACAGTTCTCCTCGCTGTTTGATCCAAACAGCACGCACGTACCCAAACCCTTTGTTTCCTGTCCATCAACCAAATTTATATCCACGCTGTTACATATCCTCTTTTACCATATGCCTGTATGTTTGTGGTAAGCCTCTTGTGGAACATTTTATTGAATGTTTTCTGAAAATTCATATACGCTGCATTCCCTTTATCTAGCCAATCGACCACTTTAAAAAAAATCTCTCTTAAATTTGTGAAACAGAGCTCATAAGGGCTGTATTTGGCTCACTGGCCATGTAGTGAGCACCCATGGCTTAATATATATATGAATACACATAACATCCCTGTTTACTGTAATGACTCAATTTGAGCCAGTTTAACAGATGTAGTCAGTGTGACTGAACTATAATGAAATAAAAAAAGCAAAATACTGCAGATGCTGTAAATCTGAAATAAAAACAGAAAATGCTGGAAATACTCAGCAGGTCAGGCAGCATCCGTGGAGAGAGAAACAGAGTTAACATTTCAGGTCGATGACCCTTCATCAGAACTGGGGTCATCTTTTGTTTCTTAACTGGTCCCATTACCATCTCCTCTTGCCTTGCAGCATCATCCCTTTTGTCTCTTAATCTCTCCTGCCTTCCATCCTATCACAGGCCTTCCCTTTTGTTCTTTCCTCCCCTCCCCCCTTTCCCTGCCCTTACACTTGCTTAAAAACCTGTTCCATCTCCAACTTTTTCCAGTTCTGGAAGGGTCATCGACCTGAAACATTAACTCTGTTTCTCTCTCCACAGATGCCGCCCGAGTATTTCCAGCATTTTCTGTTTTTATTTATAATGAAATAAAACTCAGTAGCCTTTTATCAACATCACGGGTCATTAATACCTTTTTGAGAACAAAAACTTAGGCAACAAACAACAGGGGCAACAAATTCCACATTAATACTTCATTGTAACTGACAAATGAATATATTTTTTACATTGTAACATTTCAATATGATTGAAGTAAACATTTATGTCTTGTTAAATAAAAGTTGTCTCTGACAATACCAATTTGTCTTTTTTAATTAGTCCAGTGCACATTTTAATGTCAAACTCATTTTTAAAATGTATTATTACAGCAGGCAACACTATAATGTAAATGTAATGAACTTCTTCCCACTCTGGTTCAGCGATTACCACCACTTTCTTCCGATTTAACACAATACACCCACACAAGTAATAAGCCAATGGAAAATGGGCATCTAGTCAGAGGCCAGGTAAATACATACACAGTTAAAACTACAGGAAACTCTCTTTTAACCGGCACCTAAATATTCGGAAATCTCTCTTATCTGAACCTACTCCTGAATTTTGCCGGTTAAGTTTTACTATATATTAGTGGCCGTGTAACCGGGGTTCCTGGATCTGTGGCCGTGTAACCGGGGTTCCTGCACCTGTGGCCGTGCAAAAGGGACTCCTGGATCTGTGGCCGTGTAACTGGGACGCCTGCACAAATGCCGTGTAACCGGGGCTCCTGCACCTGTGGCTGTGTACGGGGCTCTCGTACCTTGGTAAATATACCTCTCTGTAATCCGGACTTTTTGATCAACCGGCACCACGCCGGTCCTGTCGCTGCCGGATAAAAAAGAGTTTCCTGTATCTGACTTTGTTTTTAAATGTCAAATTATTACCTAGGAGGAGACTCAGTCTTCTTTCTATTAGGCCACTTACTGACTTCAGCAACAAGGAATACCCAGGAAAATACTGAAGCTGCCTGACCTGCTGAGTATTTCCAGCATTTTCTGTTTTTATTTCAGATTTCCAGCATCCACAGTATTTTGCTTTTGTTGCAGGACATTAGGTCACAAAATAATTATGGATGATTCATCTTAGTTCATGTATCGTGAAAGAGCCTACATTCCCCCAGCATCCAAATGTTTGTTAAATAATTCTCGGCCTCTACTTCTCTAGCTGAAAGTTGCATAGATTAGCCTTGTATTCCCTTGAGTATAGATGATTAAGGGGTGATCTAATTGAGGCATTTAAGATGATTAAAAGATTTTATAGGGTAGACAGAGAGAAACTATTTCCGCTGGTGGGGAAGTCCAGAACAAGGGGGCATAACCTTAAAATTAGAGCTAAGCAGTTCAGAGGTGATGTCAGGAAGCACTTCTTCACACAATGGGTAGCAGGAATCTGGAACTCTCTTCCCCCAAAAAGCAATTGAGGCTAGGTTGATTTGAAAATTTCAAAACTGAGATTGATAGGTTTTTGTTAGGCAAGGGTATTAAAGGTTATGGAACCAAGGTGGATAAATGGAGTTCAGATCTTGTTGATCTAATTGAATGGCGGAACCAGCTTGAGGGGCTGAATGACCTACTCCTGTTCCTTTGTTGTAAGATTTTATAAATCCTTTGCACCTCATTGTAGAGAATGTCATCATAGTTTAAACGTGAACAATTGCATTGTGTTAGCTGTTAGCCTTTTTGTCTTTCATGAAAAACCTTGCACACAATATATAACTTGGAGGCTTGTCTAAGTATGGCTGAAAGATATGTTCCAATTTTTTAGAATTGAAGAGCCAATTATTTTGCACAAAGTTAGAAATGTCCTTTGTTTTTAGTACGATTTAACACAATATGCACTTTTACATGACTGCAATTCTAAAATGTCCTCGAAAGCAAATAACAGATGCATGCATCTAACAAGTGACTTTAATATTTTTTATTAACTAAAGATGTATTGTTGGTACCATCTTTAATTACACCTTGTCATGTAGGAATTTTCATTTAAGATTTTGTCCAAAAACCTTTCACAAATTTTAAAGTTTAAAGAACTAGAACTTCACAGAGGTTAATTGGACCTAAGTGCTTCACAAAGATTTGAAGTATTCCAGCTATAAGAAGCCTGAGTGCATCATAATCATATTTATAAAGGAAAAAATAGTTTTGTTACCTCTAATATTATAGTAAATTGAGTGGCTTCCCTGTGTGATGAATAAAAATTTTCATTTCAGATTTGAAGATGGCACGATTTCTTTCCTTGATATAATAGCAGTAAATCATGGATTTGATGCACTTGATAAATTTACAGGTCAGTAATAAAGTATAATGCTAAACCTATTTAAGTTTTATAAATATTTCATGAAAATAAGCCATAATATTCCCAAGGGATAACCATTGCAAATGGTGAGTTTTTTTAATTGAGAAAAATAGTGACATAGATTGCAAGAGTGTTGAATTGAATGCCGGGATTTATTTTTACAGTGACATTGAAAACAGTGGGTGGCTGGAAATAAGTCTGAGCCACAATCATGGACAGTAATGGACACCTCGGAGTTTATCAGTAAAATTACTGGGGTGGATCTTGATTTTGTGCAGTAGTGTAAAACGGGTGACAGCGAGTCGGCAGCCGATTTTACGTTGCTCCTGATTTTTATTTTGAAGAGATGTAAAACAGGCTGCTGACTCGCAATCACCCGTTTTACACTATTGCACAACATCAAGGTCTACCCCCTAGTATCTTAGTATAGATGAACTATCAAAAAATAAGTAACTTGATTGGCAGGAAATTTCAGGAGAGAGATTGTGCTTACCTTATGATTTCTAAACGTTTCTTTTTAAACTGTTCCTCAGTCCACTTAGCTACTGTACTAGTAAATTGCCTATGACATGCTCACGGTCAGTTGATGAAAATAATTTTCGTATGTTTTACAAGATGGTAATGGTGTTTGGAGAGAAACTTTAAATTGCTCCACAGTTCTGCCTACAGGGAAGAGACTAAGTACAATGCCCCAACAACTGTTTACATACCAAAGCCTGGAGTTTCTGCTCGGTTGCGCTGGTTTTTATCACCGCAATTTGGCCGAAATCAGTGAAACCAGCGCAAAAGATCGCGGAATTTTGAGCACAAATTATGCTCAGCACAAATCGAGTTTCCAAAATCTTTTGCACTAGTTTTTTTTTTAAAACACGCTAGAAGCCGGCCAGGCCCAGAAAACTGGCCACATCCACAGATCAAATTAATCACCATTGGGAGTTTCCACTAATTGCGATCGTTTGCAGACCTTCGAGCTGGTTCTTTTGGGCCCAAGGACACAAATAGGCATGCTTTAAAAGAATTTGAAGATAATTTTTTTAATTTTCTAGGAAACTGACTGCTGTACATCAATATAACTAGAAAATGGTTCCTTTTTTAAAATAATTTTGAGTTATTTAAAATTGGGTTACTAACAGGTGGTGGACTAAACACTCTGGTTAATATGCTTATTTTTTTGTGATAAACTCATTTTCAGCTGTATTAATCAAACTGTACCAAGTTACCACTCTTAAATATATCAAGGAATATTTTTTAAAGCAAATTTTAAAAAAAATTACCTTTAAAACTCTGATTGTGCTGCTTCATGGCAGATTTTGAGGTCAGTGATATGCAAATAAGTTTGAGCGGAAACTTGAGAAAAAGAAAGACTTCTCAAAACTCGTGCAATTTTGGATGCAATCTGCGCCTGGATAGCTGATTGCGCCCAAAGCAGAAACTCTACCCCCAAATTTCTATTCTCAATGTTAAATGTTCACATAAAAATAGGACCAAGTGTGACGACAGGATATTGGATAGGAAGTGCCTGCATACAAAATGTTTTATCTATTAATCACTCGCCTATGGCATTTCACAACACCTTCTTTAGATGATGTGGGGTTAGAGGGCAGTGGATAAATGGATTAAATCAAGCAGATGTAATTCAGTCACCATTTTAAAGTCATAAGGGGAAAAATTTGCTTGCTTTGCGCCTCCCGTTAGTGCCCTAAGAGGGCGCTAACGTGACGCAAAGCAACTAGCGCCTGGGTGTGGCGCCGCCAACACCTCCCATGAAATTCAGCAGGAGGTTAGCGGCGACAGTAACCGTTAGCGCCCTGCGCCGCCGGCGATGATGTCATCGCCATGCGCAGTGCCCTGGCTGCGATTTTTGGTGGCGCCCTGAGTTACCGCCAGACGCTATGTCCGACGGGGTCAGGGGGGCCTACCTGCGGCCGGGGTGGTGCTATTTAAAGGCGAGGTGCCGAGCGGCCATTTTTGTTGCTGGCCGTCTGCCAGCACCTGCCTCTGCTCCCGTCCCCGGCCTCCTGACCCACCTCCCCGCGGAGTGCCGGCTGCGCTCCATGAGCCCAGTACTTCGCTTGAGTGCTGGGCTCTTTTGCCGGCACTCCCGATCCCCGGGGGCCCAGCTCAGTCCCAGGTCGCGCTGCGCAAGGCCCTCCCCTTTAATAAGGGGGGGAAGGCCTGCAATACTGCAGCACGTAGCGCTGCGATATTCCCTCACATCGCCCCAAGAGGGAGATGGGATGCTTCCAGTAGAGCCCCGCTTCCCTCTTGGGGGGGCTACCACTCAATTTTGGTTGCGAGGGTGCTAATTTTTCCGGGGCGCTAAAAGTAGTGCCCCGGCGAAGTTAGCGCCCCAAAGGGGGCGCGACTCAATTTTTCGCCCATACACTCTGACCATATTTTGGTAATGTACTTTGATTTTACATTATTTATAGTTATCAAATTGCAAAATTTGTGGTAATTTGGGAAGCAGAGAAGTGCAGTTGCTGAAACAAAGAAGTTTCTTTTCAGTACAGTTTGAGGAGCTGGGAGATAATGCTACCATGCCATTACTGGCAGGAGGTGTAATTACATTATGACTAGTTCATGGAGGCAGTTATAAAAGTGGACATTGGAATTTATAGTGGAAAAAGTTGATACAAAAGTGCGATAGAAACGTGACAACAGAAAGTAAGGATTTGTAGACAGAAATTGCACACAAATGTAAAATTTTTAATATATTGTAGATAGCTGTTAAATCTCCAATGTTAAAACTTTTTATAATACAAAATGTTTTAAAAAATTGCTCTGAATCTGAGAAAGATCTATAGAATCAACGATAGTCAGCAATAAACTCGCACATAATTTTATCCTTCAATCAAATTTGTATGATTTTATGCCCCCGTGTCATGTCTGCACTGTTAATTCTGTATGAAGGGAGTGAATGGGAAGTGGGGCAGTAATTGCACTTTATCTGGTAAGAGATGATAATCACACTTTTTTGGAAATGCGGATTCCGGAGCCACTTTTAGGGAGTTCTGTACTCAAACGTTTAATCCTTCCAGCTTAATGTAGTTCCTTTTCCCCTCCCTTCATGCTCTCTGAATCCTTGCTGCAGTATGGATTCACACATTGGCCATTCTTTATGTGTGAGCCTAGATTGTGAATGTTGGCAAATTTTTCAACTACAAACCAAACCTGATCCAGTCTCCATCTGATGTCCACAGACATAAACTTCCAGTTGGTGCCACTACTTAATGATCAGAAGCAGGAAGCCTGGTTGATTTCCCCACTCTAACTTGGGGACGATGAGGCTAACTCTAGCACCCGACTGCCATCCCAGCAGAGATGAACTAACTCAGCACATACCAGGGATGCATACTGAGTCTTTTCTGATCTGTCGAGCTTAGCTATTTGCAACCTTAACCAGCTCCCCCATGAAGGGACCCGCTTAACCTACTTAAAAGGTTCTAGTCCTGCTGTGGACGTCCATTTAGCAGCCCCGTGCCAAATAATCTAATTAAACATTAAACTTAATTGCATTTAAACACCGTTCTTGCCATATTTAATGCATTTAATGAATTTTAATACAGAATGAAATATCCCAGAGGATAGAATGTTAATCACAAGCAGCTAAACTGCTACTGGTTGGCTCTGTACTGTATTTTAATCCACCTGCTAATTAAAACATTTAAATTGTTATTTTTGCTTCCCACTTAAACCACTGTCAATACCAGGTCCAGGGAGGCCAAGTAGAGACACATGATTTTCACAGAAGGCTAAAATAATCCACTTTTTTTATAAACGTCTGATTTGATAGCTTTTTTACAATGTTAGCTGCATGAATCATTTAAAAGGAGGATATCATAACAACATGAGAACCTAATAGCTGCAGCATCAGACCATCTGGACTCTCAACTAGAAGACAACGGCCCAGAAATTCGGGTCCCAACGCGTGAGTACGCACAGGGTACTCACGCGTAGGCCCAACGAAAGTGCCGGTTTCGTGCATGCGCAGGAAACTGGCACTTCCGTTCCCCTGAAAGAAGGGGTAGACAGGTGGAACGCGTGCGCCGGAGAGGCAGCACGTGCACATCGAACTTACATTTTTTTTGCAGGTTTCTCCAGGAGGGTAAGTCTCCAGCAGTTACACTTTTAAAAAGCAGGCGCAAGGCCTGCTTTTAACAAGGTAATGGTGAATTAATTAAAATTAAAACATTTTTCCACAGGTTTATTATTTTTAAATACTTTAAAGAAAGGTAAGTTTATTTTTAGCCCCGTTAGAAAATGTAATTCATTTTTTCAAAAATTTAAATTATTGTTTAAAATAGTTATTTCATGTAATTTATAGTTATTTTAAAAATGTGATTTAAAAAAAAAAAAAAAAAATTATATGAAGTTTTAGTGATGTTTTGGGGCTTATAGTATTTATAGGTTTGACAGCTCTTCCTGTCAAACTTATGAATGAAGCATTCCCTGCTACCATTGGCTCTCCATGGCCCACGTGATCCCAGGGGACGCTTCGAACTAACTGCGCCCCTGGGATACGCAAGCACTGTGCGCCGGCAGTTGGAGGAGGCCCAGGATCGGAATCCCACGCGGGCCCACAGCTCAACGGCCGGCGCACTAGGTAAGTGCATGAATTTTGATTTTGAAATTTGGGCTGTTTGAGAGGTTGGGGTGGTGGAGATGAGATAAGTCAAAGAAAGAATTATTTCCTGCATTGCTAAAGCAAATGTCCCTGGTCAGGAAGTGGAATTCATGTTGCTTTCTGTAGAGATTTCTATAAGCAGACCATCCTCCCATTTCACTTGAGGGAGTATTTTTAACCTCCAGCTGCTAATTTCTCGCCTGAAAAGTGAATGGCCGGCAGAGGAAAATTGCAGGAGATGATCCAAGGCCTGCCTGATGCATTTTTCAGGTGGCCATGTAAATGGACGAATAGCACTCCTGCTTGTTTCAGACAGGGGAATGATTAAATATGCAAATTGGGGTCTTATGTTGTCGGACGCCGATTGCAATTTTGACGTACAGATGGTGGAGCGTGTGCCGCGCATGCTCCGACCATATGTACCAAGCGTCATGTGGCCTAAAAAGAACCATTAATGGACGCTCCACAAAAGGGCCCCAAATCATTTTTCTTTTGTGGGGCTAGGACAGGGGTGGGCAATTATTTGGGCTGAAGGGCCACTTAAATTTTGGTGAGCCGTTGAAGGCCACACACCAATGTTCCCCCCTAAGGTGCGTGGTTGTGTACCAATCGCAAGGTCCCGCGCAGGCCGCTCACCAGCTCCTGCCACTGGAAGAGATACTCCGCGTACCAATTTAATGGGACTGCGCACAAAAAAATTAGAGGGAACATTGCATAAACATAAACATTGCATAACATAACATGAACACATTCAGATAGTAGTCAGATACTATCTTAAATACACAATGTAGTGTAAAATAGTAAAATCTTCCGTTATTAAATAACTGATCGATCGATTACATCATGTACTGTAAGCCTATGTGGCTCGAGTCTGCAGGGCCTCCGAGCGAGAGGTTTTCTCTCTTAGTATGGGAGCCTGAGACTTTGCAAGGCCTGAACTACAATCGCGTGCCATTACCTGGAGTCCTTGTGCTCCGGGATCCACTCCACTAGCATTTTATGTGATGGTAATCAGAGTGGCAAGATGAATGTCCCAGTGATTTGTAGGTTAACATTATATTTAAAACTTAAACTAGCTAAAAATGTAATGTTCATATTTGAAAAAGAACTGATCACTCACATCTGCCAATTATTGCCTTCCTTTTACAGCGTTTAAAGACTGGGTGATTAGTGTACATATGATGCAAGGTTTGTTTGTGAAACCTATGTAACCAATGGAATTTTTTGCAGTTTACTATGTCGTTGGATTCATTTGTCAAGAGGATTGTATACACATATGCTAAATCCTTATCTGATTTGGAGAGAATTGACATAGCACTGGTCTCTCTCCGCTAAAAGAGTTGTCGAGATGAGCAACTGTGACTCGACGGAGGAGGCGTGTCCGGTGCGCGCCCCCATCCATGAGCGGTGGATTTGGCGGGTTTTAGAAAAGTGGTTCATGGAACCAGAGCAAGAGAGAGCTACAGACAGACGTTAGGCCGGCTCCGAGACACACAATGGAAGCAGATCTGCATCAGACATATAGCAGCAGTCCCAGCAGCTTTATTTTTTTAATTGCCCTGGTTCAGGGTCGCAGCCAACTCCCAGGTTGCAGTAACCCTGAGCTCTCCTCGGGGGGGCCCCTCACAAGACTCAGACAAAAGTGCAGCTCAAGATCCAGCAGGCTGGATACGGCCTGTGAGGAGGAACAGGAGTGCATCTCCTGGTTCTGCAACAATACTGCTTTGCCCGCTCCAGAATTGGCACCGCACCCCTTCCTCGGGCCCAACCTTCTGGTCAGCTCAGCGTAAGAGCCGGCTGATTTAGAGTCATAGAGTTATACAGCACTGAAAGAGGCTCATCGGCCCATCGTGTCCGCGCCAGCCATCAAGCCCTGTCTATTCTAATCCCATTTTCCAGCACTTGGTCCGTAGCCTTGTATGCTATGGTGTTTCAAGTGCTCATCTAAATGCTTCTTGAATGTTGAGGGTTCCTGCCTCTGCTACCCTTTCAGGCAGTGAGTTCCAGATTCCAACCACGCTCTGGGTGAAAAAGTTTTCCTCAAATCCCCTCTAAACCTCCTGCCCCTTACCTTGAAACTGTGCCCCCTGGTTATTGACCCCTCTACTAAGGGGAAAAGTTCCTTTCTATCTACCCTATCTATGCCCCTCATAATTTTGTACACCTCAATCAGGTCCCCCCTCAGCCTTCTCTGCTCTAAGGAAAACAACCCCAGCCTGTCCAGTCTCTCTTCATTGCTGAAGCGCTCCAGCCCAGGTAACATCCTGGTGAATCTCCTCTGCACCTTCTCCAATGCAATCACATCCTTCCTATAGTGTGGTGACCAGAACTGCACAGTATTCCAGCTGTGGCCTAACTAGCGTTTTGTACAGCTCCATCATAACCTCCCTGCTGTTATATTCTATGCCTCGGCTAATGAAGGCAAGTATCCCATATGCATTTTCTGCCTTCCTACCGCAAGTGGGCTGCAGCAGAGAGTGTGTTTGCCATGCAGAGAAATTAGACTTTTTTGGGGCATTTTTCCCTTCTAAAAATGAGCATTTGCTGCATTTTATTGAAAATTACTCTATGCAATTTGGAAATGAATTATTGTACTTTATATACTTTAAAACTTCCTCTCGGTTAGAAGCAAATAATCTTGTACTGCAAGAAAATATGAATTAATTAAAATATCCCTAATAGCAAAATAGGAATTACTGACCTTGAGATCATTCTAGTCAAAGCAATAGGCAACAAATTTAGAATTGTGCAAAGCTCTTTCACTTCAAGCTGGCATTCATATCCATCTAACCCTTTCAGTTAATGTGGCACTCTTCTCCCTCTCTGCCTCAGTTCAACCTTCTACCCTTTTCTTCCAGCCCAGCTCAAATTTGTACTTTTCTTCCACCTCCCTGTTCAAGTTGGCACTTTGTTATTATATGATCAAGCAGGAACCTTAACGCATGCATATGTAGTTTTGGTACATCAAGTGCTATATGTTAAACTACAGAAATCTTCCCTGCTGTGCATTCCAAACTGGACCTTAATTACAGTAGGTAGTATCAAATAATGTGAGGATTTTTAATTGAGTTTTTTTTAATGAATACGGTGGTGCTTGTGTTTTCTCTAGCCGAGCAATTGGTTAAATTATGCATGCCAGTAATAATGTGCACATGTCCTTGTTGAGATGGTCTGAGACGAACAGTTGCCACTCATTTTTTCAAACAAGGGCTGCCTTAAGAGAATATGGTGTTACTCTATTATATAGGGGATTGTGGAAGTTGTACAGATAAAAAGGAAAAGAAAGTGCTGGAAACCGGAAATAAAACAAAATGCTAGGAATACATAGCCGGTCCATCAGCATCTGGAAAGAAGAAAGAAAGCATTGTAATAAAAATAAAGTATTTTTGCCTAGTTTTGGTTTGGTGACTGTCCCTTTAAATGCAGTGACAATACATAGTTTAAAACCAACCGCAGTTAAATTCCATATCCCAGCCGAGATTACTACAAACGTTGCGAGGATTGTTCAAATTGGTTTTCGAACTGTAAGGTTGAGTGGAGGAGCCAAGCCACATTTAAATAAACATATCCTGTGTGGTTTGTTCAGTTATGTGTAAGACAGACACTTATTTTTAATCCAGCTGGCAGTTATTCAAATCCACAACTGTTTGGGAAATATGTAGGAGCTGGGTTAGCTGAATTGGCTGAGTGGAATTGAGTTGAGGGAAACTGTTTGGAACTTTAATGAGTTAAGTCAGGCTAGTTCAGCTCCTGCATTGGTGAGAAATATAAAAATTGACTGTGCAGATAAAATTTCAGTTCAAACGACTAATAATTTAGTATACAAATTATTTTTCTTTTAAGGGTCTATATAGTGTAATTTCTACTATAAATCACTTTTGTTCAATAAAGTCGCTTGTTAATTAAACCCTAAATGAGATCTTATGCTATGATACTCTACCATTTATCAAAGACAGGAACCATAGATGTTTACAGCCCAGAAGGAGGCCAATCAGCACATTGTTTTTGTTCCAGCCCTTTGCTACAGCAATCCAAAACTGTTCCCACTGCCTTGCTCTCTCCCCACAGCCCTGTACCTTTCTCGGATTCAAATATTTATCCAATTTTCCCTTAAAAGATACAATGATCTCTGCCTTAACCAATTCCTGTGGAAAAGCATTCCCTGTACCAATAATCCTCTACGTGAAGATACTTCTCCTAATATCACTCTCAATTTTCTTAATAGTAATTTTACATTGACGTTCCTCATCACTGACTCCGAAAGGTAATAAAGGGTGATTTTAACACCCGCTCAACAGAACCCAGGTGGGTGGGCAGTTAATAGTGCCCGTGGGACATGCCGCCTGCTCCAAATTTAACTGGCTCATTTGAGTAGGCAAGAGGGAAACTCACCACCGGGCATTAAAAAAAATATGCAGATCAGGCTCTGATGTCATCAGCTCCGACAGATATTTTATCTTTGACTTTCCCGCCAGGCTCACCTAGCAGGTAGAGGCGTTGTGGCCAGAAGAGACTCCAAAACGTCTTTTTACTTTTTTTGACTTACCTGAGTACTGGGGACCGTTCCTTTCCTATCTGTTACCAACCCTGATATCATCCTGGTGAATATATGCTCTCTCTGGCTTTAATGCCCTAAAGAAGTGGCAGAAGTTAATTCCAGTAGCTAGAATAATCATCAGCAATTTCAAGAGAGAACTGAATGCGAGAAATAATAGAGGGGTATGAGAGGTATCATAGGATATGGTATTTCCTAGAAACTTGGACCAGCCAAATGATCTTTTCTGGTCCTGCGTTTCCACAGGTCTTCTGTTTGCTAACCTGGGCAGCACGGTGGCATAGTGGTTAGCACTGTTGCCTCACAGCGCCAGGGACCCGGGTTCGAATCCGGCCTCGGGCGACTGTCTGTGTGGAGTTTGCACATTCTCCCCGTGTTTGCGTGGGTTTCCTCCGGGTGCTCCGGTTTCCTCCCACTGTCCAAAGATGTGTGAGTTAGGTTGATTGGCTATGATAAATTGACCCTTAGTGTTAGGGGGATTAAATACGTGGGGTTACGGGGATAGGGTGGGATATGTGTTGGTGTAGGGGTTACGGGGATCGGGTGGGATATGTGTCGGTGCAGGCTCGATGGGCCGAAATGGCCTCTATCTGCACTGTGGGGTTTCTGTGATTCTGTGATTATTGAAAATTTACCTATATATATCAAGGTGAGTGAAGATACTCTCAAATTATAGAGCATTGGATCTCATCTATGAGAACATTCCAAAGTACAGAGGTTGGAGAATCTAAAGTAAGAAGGATAGAATAAACTCAAAAGCAGAACAACATTCATGTTTTGGGTGTAAACCCTCCATCAGAATTTTGTTTTGCAAACTGTTTGGAGGAAGGGGAAAACAAGAATAAAAAACATCTTTGTCTATACCCTAACCATCTGGGCCCCATGCTCTGGAATTCCCTCCCTAAACCTTACCATCTCCTCCTTTTAGACCCTCTTTGACCAAGCTTTTGGTCACCCTTCTTAATATCTCCTCCTTTGGTTCAACATCCATTTCTTTTGTCTGATTATGCCTCTGTGAGTTCTTTGGGATGTTTTTCTATGTTAAAGGCAAGTTGTATAAATGCAAGTTGTTGTTAATCTACTTATAAATAAATCTTTAGTTTCATCCTGTACACATTTATCATGAGGGTGTGTTATTTTCCACCTTGTGAAGGAGACAGGAGCACATGGTGGGCGTACTAAATGCCAGCGGTGTTCAGCGGGGACACCACTGCATCATCAGAGGAGACAGTGAGAGACATTAAAGGGGAAGAAATTCCCTGAAGTTCAGAGTGCATCTTCCACTGAAGGCCTCAGCTGAGACTGGATCCTTCAGCAGGTAAGTGATTGGGGTCAGGTTGGAGGGAAAAGAAACTACTGCAAGGGGCTTTTACTTTCAACATGATGGCCTTGGAAAACAGTGGTAAGTGGGGCAGACAGGAGGCAAATCCTCAAGGGATCTGGGGCCCATTCCCTGCTCCTGCTGCCAATTGCATCTGGTGAGCAAGGAAGGAATGGTCAGTGACATCCTGGCAGGGGCTGGGGAAGGAAAATCCTTATCAGGGCAGTGAGGTAGTGGTAGGCCTTACTGCCCAAATTTTCCCTCAATCTCTGCTATGACTTTGGAGGAGAATCTCCTCCTTGGTATACTTACTCAAATTTCCTTTTTGCTGTGAACTTAAAACAAAATGTAGAGAGAAAGTATGAACTGCAACAACATGATAAGGCACTTTCAAAATGCAAAAAAAGAAATAAACATTGGTTAATAGTTTAACAACATATGGCCCTTCACTCTTCTGTACTGTTCTTGTCACTTTATAAGAATTATAGTCATAGTGCAGTTGGGATAAATGGCTGGCTAAAAGAATGAATATCTGAAGGAGCACAATTTATATAATTATACCTAGCAGTTCTCATTTTGACATGTAAAAGAGGTAATTATAAATACTTAGCTATTTTCTTTACTGACATGACTTACTGCAAATGGTTTAGTTAAGTTCAGTAGTTATTACAGGCATAATTGAGTAATACAATTTTTCTTTCTTTTTATTTGCACCCAGCTCTCTGCACCATACATCATCCCGCACTTGAAAGGGCGAGAAAGTTACTTGATCTAAGCTTCCTCCAAGGCTGCCCTGTAACCTACTAGGAATTTCCTGTTACTTTCTGGAAGTTTCTGATTGGATGAATCTGCACATTCGCATGTTCCAGTTTTTTATTCATTTGTTACCGGGATTTGGGCAAGGCCACATTTTATTGCCCCCCCACCTCCCCCCCCCCCCCCCCCCCGCCACTAGTTGCATTGAAAAGGTGGTGGTGAAACTACTCCTTGGACCGCTGCAGTCCAACTGGTGATGGTGCTTTGACAATGCTGTTAGGTAAGGAATTCCAGGATATTTGCCCAAAAAATGAAGGAACAGAAATATTTGTCCACTTCAGGATGACATGTGACTCGGAAGTGATGATGTTTCCTCAACATTGCTGCTCTTCGTCTTGATGGTAGAGATTGCAGGGGAGGGAGGTATTGTCGAAGTAACTTTGATAAGTTGTCGCAGTGCATCCTATAGATAGTACATACTGCAGCCACTATGCATTGTTGATGGAGGGAGTGAATATTGAGCCTGCTGACAGGGATGCCAATTCAGCAAACAGCTCTATCCTGGATGTTGTTGAGCTTCTTGAGTGTGGTAGCTACAACTCTCCAGGCAAGTGGTGATTATTTCATCATATTCCTGATTGGAACCATGTAGATGGTGGAGAGACTTCGAGGGGCTAGGAGGTGAACCACTCATCACAGAGTGCAGCTTCTGACCTGCTCTTGTAATCACGGTGTTGATACGACTCGTCGTTGGTGTAATGTTATCTTAATAACGTAATTACAAGTCTCACAAGCTGTTGTAGAGGAGTGCCATTTATTCAGTCCTGACTCTGTGTCTCTAGTACAGTATCTGAAGCATCGCCAAGATGGCGTCTGATCCCACCCCCGGATATGACATCAGCCGTCAACCAGCTGTCAATCAAACCCCACTGTCTTTACGACAGCTACGGTTATCCGTACATCTTCCCCCTTCAATGAAGACATAACACAGCAACAACATAACATAACACATAGAACACTTGTTAACATCATATAGAACCAGTCAGTGTAACTACACCGTTGAACTAATTGCAGGTAGGTATAAACCTTACCCACACCCAGGAGTCTATTAACTGTTTACAGTCTTATCAATCCCTGTCTACAGGTCAAGTTTAACTACAGGCTTTCTGGTGCGCTGTGACCTGCGTGGTTGAACGGGTGTTTGCTGAACCACCCTAGTTGTATCACTTAAGTTCATGTCTGTACCACACAGGTCCCTTGTCACATTATCACTATTGTGTCCTTCGTCACTTTGTGGCAATTCCCTCATCTCGTCTCTTTGTGGCATTTCCCTCATCTCGTCATCCTCTCTGTCCTCCTGAGGCTGAAAGGTCTCTGTGGTTTTCCGTAGGTGCCTCTACGAAACACATTGCCGTTCTCGGTCATGACACTGTATGACCTGGGGGTGACCTGTTGTAGAACGGTGGCTCTTGTAGGCCATGACTCAGGCCCTTCAATGCGAACTATATCCTTCTCCTGTAGAGGCATTAGTGTAGTAGCTGTGTGGTCATGAAGTGTTTTTTGTTTCTGTTGTCGTCTCCGAGCCTTGTCTGCCCACACCTCATCTCTGTGGTCAGGTGTGACATAACTGGGAAGTCGTGTACGGATTTTCCGACCCAGTAAGAGCTGAGCTGGAGACTTGCCACTTGCTAGCGGGCCCGCCCTGTATGACATCAGGGCCAGATATGGGTCAGTGTTGCTGTGTGCTGCTTTCTTTAATAGTCTTTTCACAATCTGTACCCCCTTCTCCGCTTTTCCATTAGCCTGAGGATAGAGCGGACTGGAGGTTACATGGTTAAACTCATACTCTGAAGCAAATGACTGAAACTCATGACTGGCATAGGGAGGGCCATTATCAGAGACCAGGGTTAGAGGGATGCCCTGCCTGGCAAAGATTGACTTCAGGTGAGTTATCACAGCTCTTGATATGGTACTGGACAAGAGAGCCATCTCCGGATAATTGGAATAATAATCAATAACTAACAAATAGTCTTTTCCTTCATAGTGAAATATATCAGTTCCGACCTTTTCCCAAGGTTGTGATGGGAGCTCTGTGGTAATGAGGGGCTCTTTTGTTTGCTTGTAGTGATACTCCTGACATGTAGCACACTCGCTGATCAACTGGTCAATATCAGAGTTCATGTTTGGCCAGTAGAGTGCCTCACGTGCTCTCCTTTTTGACTTTTCTGCACCCAGGTGCCCTTCATGTATCCTATTGAGCATTTCTCATCACATAGAGGTGGGCACTACTATCCTATCACACTTAAGCAGTAGTCCATTGACCACAGAGAGCTCAGACTGAATGTGATAATATTGTTTACATGACCCTTTCTTCCAGCCCTCTTGAAGATTTCTCATTACTCAGGACTGGGTCCTTTGATGTCTCTGTGACTATCACTGATAGTTGTTCCTGTGTGGCGGGCAATGCTGCGTAGACCATATCCACATGAAGAGCTACATCCTCTTCTGATTCACTGTTTTGTGTGGCGTAAGGCGCAGCCCTGGATAGTGTGTCTGCAATGAACATTTGTGTCCCTGGCACATATGTTAGCTCAAAATCGTAACGTTGAAGTCTCATCATTAGGCGTTGTATCTGTGGTGACATGTCACACAGATTCTTCTTTGCGATCCCTAGCAGTGGCTTATGGTCCGTTTCTAGGATAACCTTGGGAAGACCATAGATGTTGGTATGAAATTTTTCACACCCAAATGCCAAGCCAAGGCACTCCTTCTCGATTTGCGCGTACCGGCACTCTCTAGCCGTCATGGAGCGTGACGCATACGCCACTGGTCGCCATTCTCCTTCATCTTCCTGTAGAAGGACAGCCCCTAATCCATTCTTAGAGGCATCTGTGGACACTTGCCCTCTTTTTAGGGCAGAAGAATTTCAGTAGGGGTTCACTTGCTAGAATGTGAAGCAGCCCCTTCCATTCTCTCTCATGTTCATGGAACTCTGTCTCTTGGTGCAGCAGTTTTCTCAGATGAACAGTTTTCACTGCTAGATTTGGAATGAATTTTCCTAGGTAGTTAACCATGCCAAGGGCGCGCTGAACCCCTTTCTTGTCCTTTGGTTTCTCCATGTCATGTATAGCCTTTACCTTTGACTTGTCTGGCTGAATCCCCTCTGAAGAGATCTTGTCTCCGAGGAATGTGATTTTATTGACACTGAACTGACATTTGTCTTTATTTAGTTTGAGTCCATACTGCTGTATTCTCTGAAGTGTTTTCTCCAGTCTGGTGTCGTGCTCCCCCTGAGTGGAGCCCCATACTACCAGATCATCCACGTATACCCGCACTCCCTCCAGGCCCTCGATGATTTGCTCCATTGCTCTGTGAAAGATTTCTGGGGCGGAGCTAATACCAAAGGGCAGACGCTGGTAGGAGTATCGACCAAACGGGGTGTTAAAAGTGCACAGCTTAGCACTTTCTTCATCAGGTTTCAACTGCCAGAAACCATGCGAGGCATCCATCTTGGAGAAGACTTTCGCTTCTGTCATTTCGCTGACTATTTCCTCTCTCTTTGGAATTTGGTAGTGCTCTCTTTTGATACTGGTGTTAAGGTCCTTGGGATCCATGCAGACACGCAATTTATCAGTTTTCTTTGAATTGACGCAGACCATGGAATTTACCCAGTCAGTCGGTCCCTCAATCTTCTTTATGACAGCTAGTCCCTCCATGCGGTCTAGCTCTTTCCTCAGTTTTTCACGGAGAGCCACTGGAACTCTCCTGGGTGCGTGAATCACAGGTTGTGCATCCTCTCTCTGTTTGATGGAGTATGTAAAGGGCAGTGCTCCAAAACCCTGAAAGACATCTGCATATTTGTGTGCTATAGTCTCGTGAGTCAGATTTGTACTATCTTGGGGGGCACTCTGCACACAGTTCCGTTCATTGATAGTATAGATTCGTTTTACCAAGCCCAAATCCACACAGGTCTTATCCCCCAACAGTGACTCATGTCCTTCAGGCACTATAACAAAGGTCAAAGGGTGAATGTCATTTTTTACCTTAACATTCAGCCTACACGTTCCTTTTGTTTCAATGCTTTGTCCATTGTATGCCTTCAAAGACACTGTCTTGTTCAGTATTTTAGGTCGCACTTTGAGATTCCGTGCATCACTCCAACTTATGAGGTTTGCCTTAGCACCTGTATCTAGCTTAAAGGGAACAATGGTGCCATTTACCAGCAAGGGAGCTATCCAAACTTCAGTCTTTAGTCCTACAGAGTGCACTTCATTAGCATTTTTGCCCTGTTTTGACTCATTTTGCACCATTCCAACAAACAAAGTCTCTGCTCCTGTCTCTTCAGTCTCAATAGCATGCACTGTCTTTTTACTTTCAGTTTTCTCTTCCAAAAAACACATCTTGGCAAAGTGATTCCTGCCTTTACATTTTGCACAGTTCTTCCCATAAGCAGAACACCGTCTGCATTCGTAAGGCGTCATCGTCTTGAATCCGTGGGCCCTCTTGTGTCCCTTTTGTGTACCACATCCACTGGCAGGTTTTTTAGCCCCAGGGCGCTCCCTTCTGCTGTGCTACTCCCTTCGAAAGTTTTCGTGTGCATGGCTGAGAGTTCACTAGCATGACATATTTTCACTGCTGCATCCAAATTTAGGTCATTGTCTCTAAGCATTCTCTCCCTCACCTTCTTGTCGAGTATTCCAAAAACGACTTGATCGCGTATCATCGATTCCTTCAGGTCCCGAAAGTTGCGTGTTTGTGCTTTTATTTTCAAGTCCGTCAAAAAAAATTAAAGGATTCTCCTTGCTTTTGCACGCGGGAGCAAAACACGAATCTCTCATACGTTTCATTCTTTTTTGGAGTGCAATATTCGTCGAACCGTTCTATCACCTTGTCCAGATCATTTTTATCATCTTCGGCTGCAAACGTAAGTGAATTAAACAGCTCGATTGCCTGCGAGCCAGCCACTGTTAGCAACAAAGCTACTTTACGTGTTCCAGAGCTAGTCGAAGCGTCAATCGCTGTGAGGTAGAGAAGAAAGCGTTGCTTGAAGACACGCCAATTTTCATCCACATTTCCTTCTAGTTGCAGGCTAGCCGGAGGTTTTATTCCTTCCATTGTTGTAGTATGTCCTTATCGTGAGTTCTATAAATCCTGGTACCATGTAATGTTATCTTAATAACGTAATTACGAGTCTCACAAGCTGTTGTAGAGGAGTGCCATTTATTCAGTCCTGACTCTGTGGCCTAGAAATTGGGTATAGCCCCGCTTGAGGCGTTAGAACTGGCGCTGCGCAAAGTTTATAGCCAGACGAAACTTTACGCTGCCTGGCGAGATATTGGGTTGCATTGCCCCCAAAGGGGATTGAGGCGCGAAATCAGATGTTGCACGGGGCTCCTAAGGCGCAAAAGTTCAGGCGCTACCCAATATCGGCGCGGACGGGCGCAGCGCAGGTGATCTCAATTACCGGCAACCACGAGACTTCCAGGCGCCGGCCGGCTCTTAAAGGGGTGGGTCAGTCAGCCTGAGCTGCCACACTCAACGCCCTGTAGGCCTCAGAATCGGCGCTCGCCCTTCTCTGGCGCAAGAAACTTGGTCAGGATGGAGAAGGTAAGACAGAGAGCAGAGCGCTTCAGCACTGAGGCTCTGGACCAGTTGGTGTCTGCAGTTGAGCGCCGTCGAGATGTTCTGTATCCTGACAATGGCAAGAGGCCGAATCAAAAGGCTTAACGGCGATCTTGGAGGGAGGTTTCTCTGAGGGTCAACTCCAGCAGCATGGCGACCAGGACCCCTGTTCAGTGCAGGAAGAAATTCAACGACCTCACTCGGGTCGTTAGGATGAGTGTTGGTTATGCAAACTTCTGATTCCCTCCATCTGCACCTGACTTCGAGGACCCTGTTGCCATGATGCCCCAATGGCCATCTGTCAGCAAGCACCCATGGCCCTTTCTGGGCACACACATGGACATTTCACTCAAGGCCACATGTAAGAACATAAGAAATAGGAGCAGGAGTAGGCCAATCGGCCCCTCGAGCCTGCTCCGCCGTTCAATAAGATCACGGCTGATCTGATCCTAACTGCCAATCCACTATCACAGAACCATCTCCTGCATCTAACAGAATTAGACACACAAAATAGGAGCAAGATCAGGCTACACGGCCCCTGGGCCCACTCCGCTAACCACAGGGCCATGACCGATCCGAACCTAGACTCATGTCCAAATTCCTGCCCGCTCCCCGTAACCCATAATTCGCTTTACTTCTAGGAAACTGTCTATTTCTGTTTTAAATTTATGTAATGTAGCTTCTACAGTTTTTTGGAGCAGCATATTCCATGGACCTACCACCCTCTGAGTGAAGTAGTTCCTCCTCATCTCAGTTTTGAAAGAGCAGCCCCTTATTCTAAGACTATGCCCCCTAGTTCTAGTTTCACCCATCATCGGGAACATCTTCCCTGCATCCACCTGATCCAACCCCTTCACAATCTTATATGTTTCAATAAGATCGCCTCTCATTCTTCTGAACTCCAATGAGTAGAGTCCCAAACTACTCAACCTCTCCTCATATGTCCATCCCCTCATCTCCGGGATTAACCGAGTGAACCTTCTTTGTACTGACTTGAGAGCAAGTATGTCCTTTCTTAAGTATGGACACCAAAACTGTACGCAGTATTCCAGGTGTGGTCTCACCAATACCTTGTACAACTGAAGCAATACCTCCCTATTTTTATATTCTATCCCCCTAGCAATGAAAGCCAACATTCCATTGGCCTTCTTAATCACTTGCTGCACCTGCATACTAACCTTTTGAGTTTCGTGCACCAGGACCCCCAGATCCCTTTGTACTTCAGTACTTTCCAGTTTCTTGCCATTTAAGATAATAACTTGCTCTACGATTTTTCCTGCCAAAGTGCATAACCTCACACTTTCCAGTATTGCATTCCATCTGCCAAATCTCTGCCCACTTACTTAGCCTGTCTATGTCCCCTTGAAGGTTTTTTATGTCCTCCTCACTCACTACTTTCCCCCCCATCTTATATCAAAGTTTGCAGATGAGACTGTTACACTCAGCCCCCTCCTCCAAATCATTAATATAGATTGTAAAGAGTTGGGGACCCAGCACTGACCCCTGCGGAACACCACTAGTTACTGATTGCCAGTCTGAGAATGAACCATTTATCCCAACTCTCTGCCTTCTGTTAGATAGCCAATCCTCTATCCATGCCAGAATATTACCCCCAATCCCATGATTTTTTATCTTAAGCAATAATCTTTTGTGTGGCACCTTGTCAAATGCCTTTTGGGAGTCTAAATACACTACGTCCACTGGTTCCCCTTTATCCACCCTATATGTTACTTCCTCAAAGAACTCCAGCAAATTTGTCAAACATGACTTCCCCTTCATAAAACCATGCTGACTTTGTCCTATTAAATTATGATTATCCAAATGTCCTGTTACTGTCTTCCGGGATTAACCAAGTGAACCTTCTTTGTACTGACTCCAAATGGACTCCAAAATTTTACCTACCACAGATGTTAGGCTAACCGGTCTATAGTTTCCAGCCTTCTGTCTACTGCCCTTTTTAAATAAGGGTGTTACATTTGCAGTTTTCCAGTCTGCCGGGACCATTGCCAAGTCCAGGGAGTTTTGGAAAATTATTACCAATGCATCCACAATCCCTACCGCCACTTCCCTCAAGACCCTAGGATGTAAGCCATCAGGTCCAGGTGATTTATCCGCCTTGAGTCCCATTATTTTACCGAGTACCACTTCCTTAGTGATTTTGATCGTGTTTAGCTCCTCCCCCACTTTAGCCCCCTGTTTGTCCAGTGTTGGGATATTCTTAGTGTCTTCTACTGTAAAGACTGATGTAAAATATTCATTCAGTGTTTTTGCCATCTCCATATTTCCCACCATTAATTTCCCGGTCTCATCCTCTAAGGGACCAACATTTACTTTAGCCACCCTTTTTCTCTTTATATAACTATAAAAACTCTTACTATCTGTTTTTATATTTTCTGCTAATTTACTTTCATAATCTATCTTCCCTTTCTTAATCAATCTTTTTGTTATTTTTTTGCTGTCTTTGAAAGTTTTCCCAATCCTCTATCCTCCCACTAGATTTGGCTACCTTATATGCCCTTGTTTTTAGTCGAATACCATCCTTAATTTCTTTACTTAGCCACGGATGGCCGTCTTTTCTTTTACACCCTTTTCTTCTCAGTGGAATATATACTTTTTGGAAGTTGTAAAATAACTCCTTAAATGTACACCACTGATCATGTATCGTCTTACCCTTTAATCTATTTTCCCAGCCCACTCTACTCAATTCCGCTCTCATACCTTCATAGTCTCCTTTATTCAAGCTCAGCACGCTTGTTTGAGATCCAACCTTCTCTTCCTCTAATTGAATATGGAATTCAACCATGTTATGGTCACTCATTCCAAGGGGATCCTTTACTAGGACATTTTTAATTAATCCTGTCTCGTTACACAGGACCAGATCTAAGGTTGCCTGCCCCCTGGTCGGTTCAGTTACATACTGCTCAAGAAACCCATCCCTAATACACTCAATGAACTCATCCTCAAGGCCGCCCTGCCCAATTTGATTTGTCCAATTAATATGATAGTTCCCTTATTACAAGCCTCAACTATTTCCTGATTGATACTCCGTCCAACAGAGTTGCCACAGTTCGGAGGCCTAGAGACTACGCCCACTAGTGTTTTTTTCCCCTTATTATTCCTTACCTCCACCCAAACTGTTTCATTGTCCTGATCTTTTGACCCAATATCATTTCTCTGTATTCGTGATTCCTTCCTTTATTAACATAGCCACCCCACCTCCCCTTCCTTCCTGCTTGTCCTTCCTGATCGTTAAATAACCTGGTATGTTTAATTCCCAGGCATTGTCACCCTGCAGCCATGTTTCTGTAATGGCCACAAGATCATACCCATATGTAGTTATTTGTGCCATTAACTCATCTATTTTGTTACGAATGCTACGTGCATTCAGATAGAGAACTTTCAAAGATGTTTTGTGACACTTAGTTCCTGCTTTTGCCCTTTTTGTTACTTTACCTTTTACTCCATACCTTCTGCCGCTTCCTGACATGCTCTGGTTTTTAATTTCCCCACTGCTACCTAAGTCTATGACCTTCTCTGTTGTCATTTGTATTATTTGCTCTCTAGGAACCTCCCCCCCACTAGTTAGTTTAAAGCCCTCTCTACAGCCCCAGTTATATGATCCGCCAGGACTCTAGTCCCAGCACTGGCCAAGTGAAGCCCGTCCCAACGGAACAGCTCCCTCCTGCCCCAGTACTGGTGCCAGTGTCCCAGGAAGCAAAACCCATTTCTCCCACACCAGTCTTTGAGCCACGCATTTAAATCTCTAATTTTATTTGTCCTAGCCAAATTCGCTCGTGGCTCAGGTAATAATCCAGAGATTATTACCCTTGTGGTTCTGCTTTTTAATTTGGCCCCTAGCTGCTCAAACTCCCTCAGCAGAACCTCCTTCCTTGTCCTATCTATGTCGTTGGTACCAACATGGACCACGACAACTGGATCCTCCCCCTCCCACTCCAAGTTTCTCTCCAGTCCAGAGGAGATGTCCTTAACCCTGGCACCGGGCAGGCAACACAGCCTTCGGGACTCTCGCTCTCGGCTGCAGAGAACTCTATCTATCCCCCTAACGATACTATCCCCTACCACTACAACATTTCTTTTAACTCCCCCCACTTGAATGGCCCCCCGCTCCACGGTGCTGTGGCCAGGTTGCTCATCCTCCCCGCAGTCCCTGTTCCCATCCTCACAGGGAGTAAGAGCCTCGAACCTGTTGGACAAGTGCAAGGGCTGCGGCTCCTCCAACACCACCTCCTGGATCCCCGTACCTGCCTCACTTCTAGTCACACCATCCTGACCCTGGCCACGGACTACATCTGAATTAATTAATCTAATTGGTGTGACTACCTCCTGATACACAGAGTCCAGGTAACTCTCCCCCTCCCTGATGTGTCTCAGTATTTGAAGCTCGGACTCCAGCTCTTCAACACGGAGCCGGAATACCTCGAGCAGCCAACACTTACTGCAAATGTGATCACCGCGAGCATCAATGGTGTCCACCAGCTCCCACATATTGCAGCAGCAACACATCGCCTGATCTCCCATTCTATGTAATTAATTAAATTTATTAATATTATTCTTAAATACCCTCTGCCTCGATTCTAGATGGTGAATATCACACCTTAGAAACTATAAACCAAGGAGATTTAAGCTTAAAAAGGGAGAAATACTTACCAACCAATCACTTACCCGCTTTGTGGTGATGTCACACCTTGAATACTTTTTACCTCTCTCCTTCCCTGAGATTGGAGATTGGTGAGGCCTACCTGAGCCTCTGGGGCCTCTTGTAGTCGCTCTGCCGCTCAGCTCCGCCTCCACCCGCTGCCGATGCCGCACTGAGGCCTACCTGAGCCTCTGGGACCTCTTGTAGTCGCTCTGCCGCTCAGCTCCGCCTCCACCCGCTGCCGATGCCGCACTGGGGCCTACCTGAGCCTCTGGGGCATCTTGTAGTCGCTCTGCCGCTCAGCTCCGCCTCCATCCACTGCCGATGCCGCACTGAGGCCTACCTGAGCCTCTGGGGCCTCTTGTAGTCGCTCTGCCGCTCAGCTCCGCCTCCATCCGCTGCCGATGCCGCACTGAGGCCTACCTGAGCCTCTGGGGCCTCTTGTAGTCGCTCTGCCGCTCAGCTCCGCCTCCACCCGCTGCCGATGCCGCACTGAGGCCTACCTGAGCCTCTGGGACCTCTTGTAGTCGCTCTGCCGCTCAGCTCCGCCTCCACCCGCTGCCGATGCCGGGTGGAGGCCCTTGCAGCATGGGGGGCATGCGATGATCTCTCAAGGCCTCATGTAAGGGCTCTTGCACCATGGGGGGCATGCGATGATCTCTCAAGGCCTCATGTAAGGGCTCTTGCACCATGGGGGGCATGCGATGATCTCTCAAGGCATCATGTTACAGAACTTCCCCTTCTTTCCCCTGCAGTCCAAGCTGGCGACGATCCGAAAGGACCAGCGTCGAACCGGTGGCGGACCTCCACAAGTGGTCACTCTCACGGATCTCGAGGAGAGAGTGCACCAGATTCTTGGAGGACATCGGTCTGGTCCTGTTACCACTGCAGCTGCCGACCCCATTCTCGACAGCGAGAGACACCTTTTTCAGCTGTCTCCTTCCACTTGGTCCCCCCGCCAGCATGCTTCCTCAGTGTGCAGCCATGTCAGAGCCTTGCCGCAATCTGGCATGCCTTTCCGCCAACCTGTCCTTTTGCTAAAGCCACTCTTCCACCTCCCTGCTTTCAGATGATGCATCACCAACTCGGGCTCAACGCCCTGAAGCTGCCAGTGCCAGTGCCTCCGGAGGCGAGGATCAGGAGGAAGCCGGACCACCCGTTCCAATCTCAGGAGAGCATACACATCCACAGACTGGGGATAGTAGTTCCCTGGAGGGGAGGGGGGGCGGGCTCTGAGGATCAGCCAGTTGCCGGAACAAGCGGCATGCAGCAATGCAAGGGGGGTAGGCAAGTTCGGTCACCGTCTCCCCGGAGGGCAAGGCAGGTAGTGATGACTGCTGCACAGAGTGCAGAGGAGGTGAGTTGCCTGGCTGAAATGAGCACCCAGGCCCGGCTCAGGCACACTGAGCTGATGGCTGCAGTGGGGAGGATGCCTCAGTCAATAGATACACTGGCAAAGAGTGTGTTGGACTTCGGGGCAACAATGGAGAGGACTCTCCAGGGCTTCGGGGCAACAATGGACAGGACTCTCCAGGGCTTCGGGGCAACAATGGACAGGACTCTCCAGGGCTTCGGGGCAACAATGGAGAAGACTGTCGAGGGCTTTGGGCCAACAATGGAAAGGACTGTCCAGGGCTTCGAGGCCGCTATGGAAAGGACTGTTCAGGGCTTCGGACAATCCCTGGAAAGGTCTGTCCAGGGCTTGTCCGAGGCAGTGGAGCGGTCGGCACCGGCCTTGTCCGAAGCAATGGAAAGAGCTGTCCAGGGCTTCTCCGAAGCACTGGCACCTGGCTCACAGGTCCTCACTGCTGCCACGCAGTCACTTGCCGGCCTCGTCCACACCCAGATTGAGGCAACGCGAACTCTCACTGCAGCCACCCTATCTGCATCAGCTAGGATCACCCCGGGCCCTTCCAGTCCCATACAAGGCCAGGAATCAGCGGAGCATGCGATTGTGGCGGATGAGCCGAGCCGGTCCCCTCAGAGAGCCAGTGTGTCGTGCGACCATGGTGCAGGTGTCCTCTCTCGGCAGGTGACCATTGCACATGCCAGCGCTGGTACGTCTGCAGTGCAGCTGCCATCACCTGCAGGGCACACTGCTTCCAGCCATGTTCAGATCAAGCATCCTGCGTCCACACCCTCCAAGCCCAGAGGTCGGCCAGGCCGTCCCTCAGGGGCTTCTGCGCTTCCACAGTCAGCAGGCGTCCCCCAGCCTTCACCCCGCCACTGGGGTTCAATTACGTAGGAGCAGCAGGGAGGGAAGGGGCCGACCGTGAAAGAGAAGTCGCTCTCCATCAAGGGGCCAGCAGTAGAGGGAGGTGCTGAGATGTTTCTTTGGCCAAATTCAAGGACACCCTCACCTCTTGTAATTGTTGGAAATGGCTTGTTTAGTTTTGCGGCTTTGCCGAAGAGTTAACTGTTATTTTGTTAGTTATGGTTTCTGTTGACACGACGTCGTTTTGCTGTAATGAAAGACTTTTGTGACAATAAAGAGAAGTTTTAATGTGCTATGGTGCATGTGACTAATTACAGTGATGCTGGCCTTCAGAGGCTTTCAAACATCCAAAGTGCGCAGGAGTAAAGACACTCATCATTCCGCCAGAGGGGCCTCGATACGAGTCCTCATGAGCCTCTGATGGATGGCCCTTCCACTTTCAGGAGCCCTGCCATCTTCCTCCTCCTCCTCCTCCTCCGCCTGCTTCTCCAGGGTCAGAGGGAAGGTGATGAATTGACGCCTTCGCCTATCAAGGGCAGCTGTAACTTGCCGGATGCAACAGTGCACTGCAACCTGAGAGATATTCGCAATGTCCCCAATGGCTGACTGAAAGGATCCGTTGCCATAAAAATTGAGGGCAACAGTCAGTTTAACGGCCACCGACAGAGAGGTCCTGCACCGTAGGCGCGGCTGCAGATCCTCAGCAAGCAGGTGGCACAGCTCAGTAACAACGTCCCTTCCGATTCGGAGCCTTCGCACACACTGCTCCTCCGACATGTATGACACCTGCTGCCTGAAGACCCTCACAGCATACCCTCGGATTGGCCGACCTCCATTGCCCCTCCTCCTTCTGGCCAATCCCGGCCCTCTCTCCCGCCGTCTCTCTGCCCCTTCATAGTGTTCGGCCATGAGGTCGTCGCCCTCCAAAGCATCTCCCATTCCGATGCCAGTTGGTCAAAAGGCTGTTAGGTCTAGTGCTCCAACTGCTCCGGACAGGTTTGAGGGTCCCAAGTACTCTAATGCTAAATTCCAAAAACTCTGCTCCACAGTATCTCACCAACTCTCTCCACCAATAATCGCAATGAACAGGCCAAGTGGCTGAAGCTTCTATACTAGAGCTGTCCCCTTTAAATAGCGCCCCCCGGCTCCGAGAAGGGCCTGCTAATGGTCCTTCGAACTGTCACTAATAGCACTAGGCGTAAAGGCTCCGGGCGCCACCCAATATCCGCTCAGGTGCCCCTAAAAGGCGTTGCACACTGAAATGACGTCATGATCTGCTTGCGCTCGCGGGCGCGCGCAAACACTTAGCGCAGGCGTTCAATGTATAGTCAATATATGGGAGTTGTCGCTATCTTCATTGCGCCCACCCCAACATTGGGTAACGCCCCAATTCTCGGTCTCTTTAGGCACTAACCGCTGGCGCAAACAACCAAATTTCTAGGCCTGTGTCTCTAGTACAGTATCTGAAGCATAGCCAAGATGGCGTCGGATCCCGCCCCCAGATATGACATCAGCCGTCAACCAGCTGTCAATCAAACCCCACTGTCTTTACGACAGCTACGGTTATCCGTACAGCTGGTGACCTCCAAGATGTTGATGTTGGGGGATTCAGCTCTGGTGTTGCCGTTGAAGGTCAAGGGGAGATGACTGGGCTTTCTGTTGTTCAAGGTGGTCATTAACTGGTACTTATGTGGCATGATGTTATCCAGGTCCTGTGTTAGGCTGGCATGGGCTGCTTCATTACTGGAGGTCTTGTGGAAAGAGCTGAACACTGAGGAATTGTTAGAGAACAACCCCACCCCATCATTGTATCACAGAGGGAAAAAAAAGACTTGCATTTATATAGCGCCGTTCATGACCACCGGACGTCCCCAAGCGTTTTATGACCAATGAAGTACCATTGATGAAGAAGTTGAAGATGGTTGGGCTAATTTTGAGTTTGGAAATAATCTTGTGGGAAATTGTATGCTTGAAACTGCACCCAATTCCCCCTTTTTTTGCACTGCATCCATATTCTTCCCACCTACCGCTGCATTCCCTGTCAAGTGGGGAAGGTGAGATACAAATTTCTCTGTGACCACAATCATCAACCAACAACAGGTGCACTTCTGATTCTGCTCGCATTTCCTCCTGCTGCAGGGATTTTCTAGTATCAAACTGAGAACTGGTAAAACTCACCCAAAGAAGGCACCCAAATTGATAGGCCAACTGAGGAGGAAACAGGCGTTTCCTGGTTAGGAACCCAGCATTAAAATAAATATTACCTACAGAGCAAAACAAGTTTTGAAACTTTAAAGTTGAAGTAACTTACCAGAAACAAACTGCAATAAAGAAAACAACAACTTACATTTATACAGTGCCTTTAACATAGTAAACATCCCAAGGTGCTTCACGGGAGCATTATCAAACAAAATTTGACATCTGAGATATTAGGACAAGTGACCTGAAGTTTGATCAAAAGAATGAGTACTGGGGCTCAAAGATGTGGACCTCAAGCAGAATGCAGACTAGCAATTTTGTGCAGTTGATCAGTCCGGCTTATCTGTTTATGCAAGGCATAATTGGATATGTAACATCTGAACGAGGTGTCAATTGCATTCAATTCAGCAGATGTCTTTTGCTGGTTTTGATCTATAGCTATATTCCTTAGAGGCTACCCTGATATTTTTTGATTAAAATTATTGGTTAATTGTGAAGGATACCTTTTCTCTCTTCCTTTGTATCAGCTTAGTCATCAAAAGGAAAGATAGATTATAGTGAGGCTGGTATACCATGTTCTTAAGTTTTCCAACTTCACTATCCCATTATATTGCTGGCGGCTTAATATGGTACTCTGTGAAGTTAATTTCTCATGTATTAGTTTTTACCACCAACTCACAGTCCAAAGTTACTGAAGGCAACTGCTAAAATTGTCCACCTCTCCCTTAGCTTTTAGTAGTACTTAGTAATACTGCCCCTTTTAGGGGAGCATTTGTATGTCAATGGTATTGGGCTTGAAAGTGCATAAGAAATAGAAGCAGGAGTAGGTCACTCAGCCCCTCAACCCTACCCCGCCATTCAATAAGATCACAGTTGATCTTCTACCTCAACTCCACTTTCCTGCACTATCCCCATATCCCTTGATTCCCTTAACATCCAAAAATCTATCGATCTCTGTCTTGAATATACTCAACGACTGAGCTCTGGGGTAGAGAATTCCAAAGATTCACCACCCTCTGAGTGAAGAAATTTCTCCTCATCTCAGTCCTAAATGGCCGACCCCTCATTCTGAGACTGTGACCCCTGGTTCTAGACTCCCCAGCCAGGGGAAACATCCTCCCTACATCTACGCTGTCAAACCCTGTAGAAATGTTGTATGTTTCAATGAGATCACCTCTCATTCTTCTAAACTCTAGGGAATATAGGCCTAGTCTACTCAATCTCCCCTCATAGGACAATCCCCCCTTCCCAGGAATCAGTATGGTGAACCTTTGTTGCACTCCCTCTATGGCAAGTATATACTTCCTTAGGTAAGGAGACCAAAACTGTACACACTACTCCAGGTGTGGTCTCACCAGGGCCCTATATAATTGCAGTAAGACGTCTTTACTCTTATACTCAAATCCTCTTGTAATAAAGGCCAACATACCATTTGCTTTCCTAATTGCTTGCTGTACCTGCATGTTTACTTTCAGTGATTCGTGTACAAGAACACCCAGGTCTCGCTGAACACCAACATTTCCCAATCTCTCTCTCCATTTAAAAAATACTCTACTTTTCTATTTTTCCTACCAAAGTGGATAACTTCACATTTCTCCACGTTATTTTACGTTTGCCATGTTCTTGCCCACTCACTTAGCCTGTCTATATCCCCTTGAAGCCTCTTTGCATCCTCCTTACAACTTACATTCCCACCCAGCTTTGTATCATCAGCAAACTTGGATATATTACATTTGGTCCCCTCATCCAAATCATTGATGTAGATTGTGAATAGCTGAGGCCCAAGCACTGATCCTTGCGGTACCCCATTAGTTACAGCCTGCCAACCCAAAAATGACCTGTTTATTCCTGCTCTGTCTTCTGTCCGTTAACCAGTCCTCAATCCATGCTAGTATACTACCCCCATCCTATGAACCCTAATTTTGTTTGATATCCTCTTGTGTGGCACCTTATCGAATGCCTTCTGAAAATCCAAATACACCACATCCACCGGTTCCTCCTTATCTATTCTGCTAGTTACAACCTCAAAAACCTCAACCGATTTGTCAAACATGATTTCCCTTTCATAAATCTGTGTTGACTCTGTGCAATCCTATTATTATTTTCTAAGTGCCCTGTTACCACGTCCTTAATAATAGATTCCAGTATTTTCCCTACTACCGATGTCAGGCAAACTGGTCTGCAGTTCCCCGTTTTTGCTCTTCCTTCCTTTCTTAAATAGTGGGGTTACATTTGCTACCTTCCAATCCACGGGAACCGTTCCAGAATCTATGGAATTTTGGAAGATGACAACCAATGCATCCACTATCTCTATAGCCACCTCTTTCAAAATTCTAGGATGTAGGCCATCAGGTCCAGGGGATTTATTGGCTTTCCGTTCCATTAATTTCTCCAGTACAATTTTTTTTACAAATACTAATTTCTTTCAGCTCCTCATTCTTACTAGACCCTTGGTTCTCCACTATTTCCAGGAGGTTTGTTGCGTCTCCTTCCGTGAGAACAGACACAATTAGTATTTATTTAATTTCTCTGCCATTTCCTTGTTGGCCATTATAATTTCTCCTGTCTCAGCCTGTAAGGGACCCACATTTTCTTTTGCTAATCTTTTCCTTTTTACATACCTATAGAAGCTTTACATTCTGTTTTTATGTCTCTCGCTAGTTTATTCTCATTCTATTTTCCCTTTATCAATTTCTTGATACACTTTTGCTGAATTCTAAAATCCTCCCAATCCTCAGGCTTACTACTCTTTTTGGCAGCATTATAAGCCTCTTCCTTTAATCTAATACTATCTTTAATTTGTCGCACTTGCCTCCTTCAAAATAGGACCCTTTCATATTATGCACGTTTAAAGTTTCCTGTTCCTATATACTTTAACTTACATTTATACCCACATTAAAATTCAGTTAACATATTTCAACCTATCTATATAATTAGTCCAATTCTCTCTGACGATAGTCAATCTTTTTCCCCACGATCTGCTGTAACCGTTTTTTGCAGTGGCCAATTTCCTGTGGTCCCTGCCGCAATCGCCAATTATTGTAAGTGGTTTTGCCCCGCCCGTAACGAGCACGCAAACCCCTTTACTGCAAGTTCTGGACGATAAGGATTACTGAGGACAGATTTGAACACGGACAGCGTTTTCAGGCTCACCCGTACAGTGTTTATTAAGGTTGACAAAAACCACTACACTCGCATACAGTATGAGCGGTGTGAACACGAGTACAGTTTAAAACAGTACAACCCTGACTTGTCCAACAAGCCCCTGCCGTGCTGACTTACCACGGCCTCAAAACACCCTCCCATGAACTAAACTATCACAGGACCCTTCCAACGCTAAACCCCCTCTGGTTTGGTAGGAACATACAAGCACCCCTTCACACAGCTAAGTGATCTTGTGGGTGTGTAGGCTTGGCAATGCTCACCTAGATTGCCTTTTTGATCTTGCAGCTTCCTCCCGTACGTCTCGGCTACCTGGTTCCGTACCGGCCTTGCGGCATGCGAGTCCCAGCCTTAGTCGAAGTCCGTCTTGGTTGGAAGAGCAAGGCTCTGCTCCTCTTGATGTTCCGTTGTGTGGAGGGCAGGAGAGAGAGAGCTATCCAAACTGCTCTCTGATATACCCCTCCAATACACAGACCACTGTCTGTGGTTTTAATGGACACATGGCCACAGGGAAGTAGTTTCCAGGCTTCCTCTCAGGTTTGAATGATCTTTGAACTCATTTCGATCTTCCAGTCGATTAACTTAATGAATTCATCTTGACCAGAACAATGAGTCATCAGCCTTGTTAATCAAGACTTGGGAGTGGGCCTCTCGGGCCATTGTTCCCAAGGACAGTTCGTTTCCATACGAATGCAACCTGATTACGTGAGTCACCTTCAGCTTGGATGCTTTTTCCACTGCTTTCTTTCCCCCCCCCCCGCGCTGAAAGAGCCTGTCCAGTTTTTTAAAATCCATACGTTCAAAATCCATGGAGTCTGCGCCGACTGCTTACACTGCCGACAGAGATTTGTGAGATCAGCAAATTTAATAATGCTACTGCAAATGCCCTGTTCTATATCATTTGCAAGTACAGGTAGACTATCCTTTATCCGAACTTCCGAAAACCCCTAAAAACCGAAAGTTTTTTCGTTCAGCGTAAGTCGTGCGCACGACATGACCAGAGTGGCGCACGACTTACGCTGAGCAGGGCAGAGGGTCACAGAGTTCCCTCCTGTGTAGGAGCTTGCAGGCCGAGCCGGGCAGTGTGAAGGAGGTACCGGGAGAGTGAACCCAACAATACAGCGGCCCGTCCGATAGCTGCAGCGGCCCGTCCGATATTCTTTTCTCCCCCCCCCCCCCCCCCACCCGACCCGACCCCCAACCCGTCCAATATTCTTTTCTCCCGACCCGAACCGCGGCCCGTCCGATATTCTTTTCTCCCCCCCCCCCCACCCCCGCCGCCCCTGGACACCCCCGCCCCCCCCGACCTGAACCGCGGCCCGTCCGATATTCTTTTCTCCCCCCCCCTCCCCCCCGCCCCGGACACCCCCCCCCGACCCTGGACACCCCCGCCCCCCCCGACCTGAACCGCGGCCCGTCCGATATTCTTTTCTCCCCGCCCCCACCCAACCCCCGACCTGATTTGCGGGCCAGCTTAGTAGGAGTCAGCCGATATCCGGCTTTCCAGAGAAGCAGGAAGGGGAATGAGACACGGAACAGTCGCAAGAGGTAGCCTGAACTTAAAAAATTTATATTAAATACAAATTTCCCAGTCTTATAATAGTACCTTCTGAAATCCGAAAAATTCCGAAAACCGAAACTCAGCTGGTCCCAAGGCTTTCGGATAAGGGATAGTGTACCTGTATTGTAAATAACAGCAGCCCCAGAGTTGTGGAACTGCACTGATGACTTTTTCCCAGGTAGACCAATTTCCATTTATCACCACTTCTTGTCTTCTGTTGTTAAGCCTGTTCTCAATCAATCTATGCAATTTGTCAACTATTTGTAAGCATCACGTGAAGACCTTTGTGAGATGTTTTTTGAAATTACAAATAAACTACATCTGCTGGATAACCCCGATCCATTACCAGGTTTCTGCCTTACTTTTCTTTTAAATATTGAAATCACATTTATCATCCTCCAGTCCCCAGGTATTCTCCAACATATCAATGAGAACATCACTCATTTCTTCAATGAATTAAAAGGAAGATTCTAGGAGGTATCCCATCTAGTCCAAGAGCTTTGTCGATTTTAATACTTTCAGTTTCTCCATATGCACATTTTTACTAATTTCTATGCACACAATGATCACAGCCCCATTTACTAAGAATATGCCATATCCTAATTATCTGTAATAGTTTTACTAAATTTATCCTTTAATGAACCCAACTGTTCTTTGACCATCTTTCTACTACTCATTGGACCTGTGTTGTTATTTTTATGTGCTGACCGAGTTTTAAATTTTTTGGGGGTTCCTCTTGCTGTTCTCTGCAATTTGTCTCTCTATTTCTTGGTTACGTTTCATAATATTTTATTTACCTGTCCAGAGTTGCTTTTTGTTTCCTTGCGTATTTTAAAATATTTTCGCTGTTCTTTATAGTCATTCTAACCTCCTTATCAAACCACTCTGTGTCCAAAAAAATATATACTTTCTTTACTTATCCTGTATAATAGCCTTAAAAACAGAACAACAGAAGAAAATTGTAGTGTATTTGTGTATGATTTCCCAATTAATATCCCCTAAGACTCTTATAACTCCAAAATCGGCTTTTCTGAAATCCTGTGATGCCACATTGTTGTTTTTGGCCTTAGCTTTCACAGCAATATCAAATTGAATGATACAAAGGTCATTAAATCCTAGGTACTCACCACATTCCAGGCTGTAACCAGTTATGGTGCATTGTTAAACATTAAATGCAACCTTTGCTCTTGTAGCCTGCCTCACAGTGATTGCCACAGTGAATGTGTTTGTATTCTCACCCCTCCCTTCAGGTTGTTCTTGATCTGTGTATTCAACTGTAGGAATGTTGAAATTCCCCATGATTAGTAAATTATGATGTTCCACAGCTTTCTTTATCTACCCAAACAGCTCCCAGTTTGTCACCTTGTGCTGTAGTAATTGTCAATTAATAGCGCGCCTTATCTAATTGAGTTCTTTATTAAAATGATAAAGGCATTCGATAGAATAAATAGAGAAACTATTTCTAGGCTTTTTTTCTATGTTTGTTAGGCTGGATTTAAAAGTTTTAAGATTTGGAGTAGTGTAAATGTTGTGGAGCTTGGATTATTACCCAAAATGCGTTTACTGGAGTTGCTCAATTGTCAACACAGTGTGACATAAAACTGAAGTGGTTTTAGACTATGGACGAACAGATTAGAGCTGCATTTCATGCAACCGAATAATGTTTTGATTCAGTTTACTTGAAATATGGTGAAAAAGATGTTCTTTGAAATGCTGGATACTGCAATCTATCAAAAAGATAGATGGAGGCATGGAATTCCACTGTTTTGTCATCATTGGAAGGAAGGATTGTGAAACAGTTGTAGCAGTAAATCTTGACAAAGAAACGGTGCAAAGTTGCATTCTGAGACAGCTGTTAATATATCATATTAAGTAAGATTTTGAGTCCATTGTTTCTGCTTAAATGTAGCACCATCCCTCCTTTTCTGCTTAGATGGATGCTTCACTGTTTACTGTGGTATCTGGATGTCCAGTGACCCATTTATGTTTACATCTGCTTCAATAAGATGATTTACCTTTTTCAATCTCCAGCATAATTGTGTACAAATATAATGGCCCAGAATTTGCTGTCAGTGGGAAGCGACGGCGATTGCCGCTGATCTCGAAGAAAGCTGCCCACAAAAATCTTGCGATCTCTGGCAAAAAATTTAGCTTTCTTGACCTTAATTTGATTGTAGCGCTGTCAAAAGGGGATCTCTAGCGTACAACAGCAGTGATGTCATCAAGCTGCCTAAGCAGCCAATCACAGTGAAGAATTCTCAGACAGCAAACTAGGAAATAAAAAGCAGCATTTATATTCAATATTTCGCTCTCTAAATTTAAAAAAAAGATTGGTACATACACATGGAGTTAAGGTAGGAGTTGAAATATTATCAACAAACTTTAAAAAAATATATATTTTTTATTATTTTAAAAGTCTAGTCATTTTTATCATAATGGAGAAATTTGAAATTCCACAAATATAAAATTAGTCTTCTGGGCCAGAACAGTTGTTCAGCAGTCATGCCATTAAAACCTCAGTTACACCTCTTTCAACAAGGCTTAACTTTTTATGAGGTGTTTAATATTAGAACACAAAAAGGGGAAGTTTTCGTCAGTTCAAGTGATCTCACTGATTGCCGGCTATGGGGAGTTCCACAGCCCAGCGTGTGGCAGAGCAGGGAATGACTGACTGCAACTTCAGGATTTCCGCGTTTATCTGCGCATGTGCTAAATCTTGAAGTTGCGGTCAGTTTCAGAGGGGTAATGACTGCTAACACTGACCGTTTCGCTGCCATTACCACTGCAAAATCCAGGCCAATAAAAAGGGCTGAGTAAACTACAAATGCTGGAAATATGCCATCATATCTATCAACATTTGATAAATAAAAGATTTTTTAAAGATATAACTTGAGACCCTTGGTCAGGACTAGAGCTGTTCATTTCTATTTGGTGATGCAAAATTAAAGTGACTTCTTTAAATTTAAACATTGAAATCATAGTCTTTAAACAAAAAGTTGGTAGAAAAATGCTAATTTTCCACTATCTCCATGGCTTAAATACATGACTTTATTTTACAATAACAACCTCAGGGAAAAACTTAAGTTTCTTCATCCTTGCTCTTTGTCGCTCACACTTTACAGTACTGTAGTGTCCACCACCCATTATGCTGCTCTGCATTGGGTGTTGGTGCTCTGTTTATCGAGCGCTGTAGCATAGCACTGTATAATACGCTGGAGGATACCAGTGGTGCAGAGAGTTTTTTTTATTCGTTCCTGGGATGTGGGCATCACTGGCAAGGCCAAAATGTATTGCCCCTCCCTAATTGTCCTTGATAAGGTGGTGGTGAGCTGCCGCCTTGAACCACTGCAGGCCTTGTGGTGAAGGTGTTCCCATAGTGCTGTTAGGTAGGGAGTTCCAGGATTTTGACCCAGCGACGATGAAGAAACGGTGATATATTTCCAAGTTAGGATGGTGTGTAACTTGGAGGGGAATTTAGAGGTGGTGGTGTTCCCATGCGCCTGCTGCCTTTGTCCTTCTAGGTGATAGAGGTCGCAGGTTTGGGAGGTGCTGTCGAAGAAGCCTTGGCGAGTTGCTGTGGTGCATCTTGTAGATGGTACACACTGCAGCCATGGTGCGCCAGTGGTGGAGGGAGTGAATGTTTAAGGTGGTGGATGAGGTGCCAATCAAGTGGCCTGCTTTGTCCTGGATGGTGTCGAGCTCCTTGAGTGTTGTTGGAGCTGCACCCATCCAGGCAAGTGGGAAGTATTCCATCACACTCCTGACTTGTGCCTTGTAGATGGTGGAAAGGCTTTGGGGAGTCAGGAGATGAGACACGCACCACAGAATACCCAGCCTCTGACCTGCTCTTGTTGCCACCGTATTTATGTGGCTGGTCCAGTTAAGTTTCTGGTCAGTGGTGACCCCGCAGGATGTTGATGGTGGAGGATTCGACGATGGTAATGCCGTTGTGCATTCGGCTCACTACACCCGTAAAATATGGTAATGAGACTATAGAAGAACATAAGAAATAGGAGCACAAGCAGGTCATATGGCCCCTCGAGTCTGCTCCTCCATTCAGTAAGATCATGGCTGATCTTCTACCTCAACGACACTTTCTCACCCTATCCCCACATCTCTTGATTCTCTTAGTGTCCAAAAATCTATTGATCTCGGTCTTGAATATACTCATCAATTGAGCATCCACAGTCCTCTGAGGTAGAGAATTCTCCTCATCTCAGACCTAAATGGCTGACCCTTAACCTGAGACTATGGGCTAGATTTTCAGTTGCTTGCGCCAGCAGTTAGCGCCTTAAGAGAAGTGATTTTCGGGCGCTATGCGTGTAGCGGCCGGGCGCAGCGCAGTTTGCGCCCCGCCCCAAATTAAGTTGCCCGTTAGCGCCGGCGCAAAGTTTAGCGGCCGCCCGGATGCGCGCGCAGAAAATGACGTCACATCCTCGTGCAACGCCCTTTGGTCGCCCTGAATCCAAACTTCAGTTGGATCGCCCCATTGTGCAGCTGGCGTCCAGAGCGTTTGTAAAATGGAACGCAACACACCCTGGGGAGCGCAAATTAAAGGGCCCTCCTCCTGCTCTATAGAAGGCAGTCTGCATGTGTTGTGTGGAAGGATCCAGTGTGTTGTTGTGAACGGTGTATTAATGTTTTCCTCCTCCTCCTCCTCCTCCTCCTCCTCCTCTTCCTCTTCCTCTTCCTCTTCCTCTTCCTCCTCTTCCTCTCACCCCCAGACACCCTACCCCTTTAAGAGCTCACTGGCACCAGAGTGTCTGCCGTGCGCTGCGCCCGAGCTCGGGTGTTGCGCTCTGCACCGCCGGCTTAGCGCCTAAAGATAGTAGTGGAACGCCTCTTTTAGCACTCCACCAACCTCTTAGGGCGAAGCCACTGAATTTCCGGCAACGGGGCGCTACTTTGGGGCGGGCGCTAACTTCGGGCGGGCGCTAAGGTTAGCGCCCCAAAACTGTCTATACTGAAAATCTAGGCCTATGATCCTTAGTTCTAGACTCTCCAGCTAGGGGAATCAGCCTCTCAGCATCTACCCTATCAAGCCCTCTGAGAATTTTATATGTTTCAATAAGATCACCTCTTATTCTTCTAAACCCCAGAGAGTATAGGCCCATTCTACTCCATCTCCCATCCCAGGAATCAATCTCGTGAACCTTTTTTGCACCCCTCTAAGGCAAGTATATTCTTACTTCGGTAAGAAGACCAAAACTGTACACAGTACTCCAGGTGTGGTCTCACCAAAACCCAATATTGCAGCAAGACTTCCTTACTCTTATACTCCAAACCCCTTGCAATAAAGGCTAACGTACCATTTTCTTTCCTAATTGCTTGCTGTACCTGCATGTTAACCTTCTGTGATTTGTGTACAAGGGGGCCCAAATCCCTCTGAATACCAACATTTACTAGTCTTTCACCTTTTAAAATTATTCTGCTTTTCTATTCTTCCTACCAATGTAGAATTTCACAATTCTCAGAGGGCTTGACACTTTAGATGCTGAGAGGCTGTTTCCCCAGGCTGGAGAGCCTACAACTAGGGGTCATAGTCTATAGCTTCATTACGTGGCGACCGCACCTGAACAGTGCTCCAGATACTCAGCACGCATTTCAAATGGGCATTGCATGAGTGGCATGGTCACCGTGTTGACTCCTGTCTCTTAAACTGACCACATATTTCATAACTGTTGCCAGTAGATGCTTTGTTTGTTTGCACTGATTTCTGTGTTATCTTGCTGTGTTTCCATAAGAGAACTTACTCAGAAGTTCTTAAAGCTGGATCCTATCTTTGGAATGTGACTGTCTCCCCAGGGAACTGTCATTTTGCAGCATGTCTCCCTGAAATCTTTTCTTCCCACAACCACTGTGGAGTGTACCGAGCAACACAACTTTCTGACACTTTAGCTTCTTGAGCAATACGAGAAAACCAAGGGTGTGGCGAGAATGAGGAACTTAAAGAAATTATTATTAGTAAAAAAAAAAGTACTAGCAAAATTAATGGGACTAAAAGTCGACAAATCCCAAGGACCGGATGACCAACATCCTAGGGTTTTGAAAGAGGTGGCCATTGGGATAGTGGACGCATTGGTTGTCATCTTCCAAAATTCTATAGATTCTGGAACAGTTCCTGCAGATTGGAGGATAGCAAATGTAACCCTGCTATTTAAGAAAGGAGGGAGAGAGAAAACAGGGAACTACATACTTGTTAGCCTCACATCAGTAGTTAGGAAAATGCTGGAACCCATTATAAAGGATGCAATAACTGGGCACTTAGAAACTAATAGTACGATTGGGCAGAATCAACATGGATTTATGAAAGGGAAATCCTGTTCGACAAACCTATTGGAGTTCTTTGAGGATGTAACTAGTGGAGTAGACAAAGGAGAACCGGTAGATGTGGTGTATCTGGATTTTCAGAAGGCCTTCGATAAGGTCCCACACAAGAGGTTGGTGAACAAAATTAGGACACATGAAATTGGGGGTAATATACCAGCATGGATTGAGAATTAGTTAACAGACAGAAAACAAAGAGTAGTGATAAACGGGTCTTTTTCAGGATGGCAGGCTGTGACTAGTGGGGTTACTGCAAGGATCGGTGCTTGGGCCCCAGCTATTCACAATCTATATCAATGATTTGGATGAGGGGACTAAATGTGACATTTCCAAATTTGCTGATGATACAAAGCTAGGTGGCAGTGTCAGTTGCGAAGAGGCTTCAAGGGGATCTCGACAGGCTCAGTGAGTGGGCAAGAACATGGCAGATGTAATATAATGTGGATAAATGTAAAGTTATCCACTTTGGTAGAAAAAACAGAAAGGCAGAGTATTTCTTAAATTAATGTGCAGGTGCAGCAAGCCATTAGGAAGGCAAATGATATGCTGGCCTTCATTACAAGAGGATTTGAGTACAGGGGTAAAGAAGTCTTACTCCAATTATATAGGGCCTTGGTGAGACCACACCTGGAGTACTGTGTACAATTTTGGTCTCCTTACCTAAGGAAGAATATACTTGCCATAGAGGGAGTACAACAAAGGTTCACGAGATTGATTCCTGCGATGGCAGGACTGTCGTATGAGAAGAGATTGAGTAAACTAGGCCTATCTTCTCTTGAATTCAGAAGAATGAGAGGGGATCTTATTGAAGCATACAAAATTATTACAGGGCTCGATAGGGTGGATACTGGGAGAATGTTGCCCTTGGCTGGGGAGTCTAGAACCAGGGGCCACAGCGTCAGGATAAAGGGTAGGTCGTTCAGGACTGAGATGAGAAGAAATTTCTTCACACAGAGGGTGGTGAATCTTTTGAATTCTCTACCCCGGAGGGCTGTGGAGGCTCAGTCATTGGGTATATTCAAAACAGAAGTCAATAATTTTCTGACTAGTAAGGGCATCAAGGGATATGGCGATAGGGCCGGTGAATGAAGTTGAGGCAGAAGATCAGCCATGATCTCACTGAATGGCGGAGCAGGCTCGAAGGGCCGAATGGCCTACTCCTGCTCCTATTTCTTATGTTCTTATATAACACAACTTTCTGACACTCTAGCCATGTTTACTCTTTCTGAGTACTTTGTAGATCCAAGATAGCCCATATTTGCATACGTAATTAACCTAGCTCCTGATCCCACTATTTCTGTACTCCTAACTTTTGTACTGCTCTAAAATGTAATTAATTAAATTAATTCTCACTCACTTAACCTGGTCTCTCAGGTTCGCTCCACACTGCCTCAGCTTTGAACTCATGTGTTGGCCAAACTTGTTTTTTTTATGTTCTCTTGGCAAAATCTTAGGCCCCGATATTTATGGGGAGGGACCGCGGGCATGCGATTGCAGGGGGGCAACCCAGAAATCCCGGGAACGTGAAGGTCCTGCCAAATTTAACAGCAGGACTTCATTATCATTTTTTAATTGTTTTCCGCCCGGCAGCTGGCCAGATTGACAGGCTGGCCAGTTCCAAAACTAGCAGTAGAGAGCCGCAGCACGGGACCTTTTGGCAATTTTAAAAGACCAGGGCATGTTGGAGGGGGGGGCGGTGGTGTCTGAACACGGCAGCAAGGAGGGAGGGTAGCAAAGATCGCGGCATGTGGGGGGGTGGGTTGGCTGATCACGGCAGGGAGGAGAGATTGCAATCAGCAGATTTGCTTGCGGGGCAAGGGGAACATTCCTGCTCCTCCTGGCTCTCGAACTGCTATAAAAAGCATTTACCTGGTTGATCTGGCTGCTCTCGCTTCCATTTAGCTGCTGGGATACCCGAGCTCTGGGAAACCCAGCCGGCCAGCGTTAAATTTAATTCAGGCTACCAACTGCTGGAGCTTGATTTTAATATTCTAGAGGTGTTCCTGCCTCTCCACGGCGGGACACAGACACAGACACGCTAGGCTACGCCACGCAACCCACCACCATAAAAATAGCAGCAGGCATGTACATGGCAGATTGGATGCGTTACATTTTTAACCCACCCCTCTGCCGCTTGTCGGTGGGGTGGGGGGAGGGTGCGGGTGGTGTTAAAACTCCTCCCTTATTGTCAGCCTGTCATAAAATGAATGGATAGGAGGCTGTTTTTTTAAATTTGTTTATGGGATGTGGGCGTCACCGGCAAGGCCAGCATTTATTGCCCATCCCTAATAGCCCTTGAGAAGGTGGTGGTGAGCTGCCTTCTTGAACTGCTGCAGTCCGTGTGGTGAAGGTACTCCCACAGTGCTGTTAGGTAGGGAGCTCCAGGATTTTGACCTAGCAACGATGAAGGATCGGCGATATACTTCTAAGTCAGGATGGTGTGTGACTTAGAAACATAGAAAAATAGGAGCAGGAGTAGGCCATTTGGCCCTTCGAGCCTGCTCCGCCATTCAATATGATCATGGCTGATCCTCTATCTCAATACCATATTCCAGCACTCTCCCCATACCCCTTCATGCCTTTTGTGTCTGGAAATCTATCTTCTTCTTAAAAATATTCAGTGACTTGGCCTCCACAGCCTTCTGTGGTAGAGAATTCCACAGGTTCGCCACCCTGTGAGTGAAGAAACTTCTCCTCATCTCAATCCTAAATGTCCTACCCCATATCCTGAGACTTGTTCTAGACCCCTCAGCCAGGGGAAACATCCTCCCTGCATCCAGTCTGTCTAGCCCTGTCAGAATTTTATACATTTCAATGAGATCCCCTCTCATTCTTCTAAACTCTAGTGAATACAGGCCTAGTTGACCCAATTTCTCCTCATACGACAGTCCTGCCATCCCAGGAATCAGTCTGGTCAACCTTCGCTGCACTCCCTCTATGGCAAGTATATCCTTTCTTTGGTAAGGAGATCAAAACTGCATAAAGTACTCCAGGTGTGGTCTCACCAAGGCCCTGTATAACTGTAGTAAGACATCATTGCTCCTGTACTCAAATCCTCTTGCAATGAAGGCCAACATACCATTTGCCTTCCTAACTGCTTGCTGCACCTGCATGTTTGCTTTCAGTGACTGGTGTACAAGGACACCCAGATCCCTCTGTACATCAACATTTCCCAATCTATCACCATTTAAATAATACTCTGCCTTTCTGTTTTTCCTACCGAAGTAGCTAACTTCCCATTTATCCACGTTACACTGCATCTGCCATGTATTTGCCCACTCACTCAACTTGTCTAATTCGCCTTGAGGCCTCTTTGCATCCTCCTCACAACTCACAATCCCACCTAGTTTCTTATCGTCAGCAAACTTGGAAATATTACGTTTGGTACCCTCATCCAAATCATTCATATATATTGTGAATAGCTGGTGCCCAAGCACTGATCCCTGCGGTACCCCAGTAATCACCACCTGCCACCCCGAAAAAGACCCATTTATTCCAACCCTCTCTTTCCTGTCTGTTAACCAATTTTTAATCCATGCCAGTATATTACCCCCAATCCCATGTGCTTTAATTTTGCACACTAACCTCTTATGTGGGACTTCATCAAAGGCCTTCTGAAAATCCAAATACACCACATCCACTGGTTCTCCCTTATCTATTCTACCGGCTACATCCTCAAAAAACTCCAGTACGTTTGTCAAACACGATTTCCCTTTCCTAAATCCATGTTTACTTTGTCTAATCCCGTTGATATTTTCTACGTGTCCTTCCTTTATAATAGACTCTAGCATTTTCCCTACTACTGATGTAGTTCCCTGTTTTCTCTCTCCCTCCTTTTTTAAATAGTTATGTTACATTTGCCACCCTCCAATCTACAGGAACTGTTCCATAATCTATAGAATTTTGGAAAATGACAACCAATGCATCCACTATTTCCATGGCTACCTCTTTTAGTACTCTGTGCTGCAGATTATCAGGCCCTGGGGATTTATCGGCTATCAGTCCCATTAACTTGGAGGGGAACTTGGAGGTGGTGGTGTTCCCATGCGCCTGCTGCCCTTGTCCTTCTAGGTGGAAGTGGTCGCGGGTTTGAGAGGTGCTGCCGAAGATGAAGCCTTGGCAAGTTGTTGCAGTGCATCTTGTAGATGGTACACACTGCAGCCACGGTACGCCAGTGGTGGAGGAGTGAATGTTTAAGGTGGTGGATGGGATGCCAATCAAGCAGGCTGCTTTGTCCTGGATGGTGTCGAGCTTCTTGAGTGTTGTTGGAGCTGCACTCATCCAGGCAAGTGGCAAGTATTCCATCACACTCCTTACTTGTGCCTTGTAGATGGTGGAAAGGCTTTGGGGAGTCAGGAGGTGAGACACTCTCCACAGAATACCTAGCCTCTGACCGGCTCTTGTTGCCACAGTATTTATGTGGCTGGTCCAGTTAAGTTTCTGGTCAATGGTGACCCCCAGGATATTGATATTAAAATACGCCATGAAGCTAATGATGGATTTTGAAGTATTCTATGCAGCATAGGCAGGCCATTGTGCCTGGCAATTCTTTTACATGATTCAAGGAATAGCTTGTCGTCTCTCAGGAGGGGAATGTGCAAGCACATGACAATCCCTTCCGTTCACAATCTCCGTGTCGAGCACAATCTAATACCTTGACCCTTAGATGGCAGACTCTGACAGAACATAATTTTGAAATTGCACTTTCGGACCTTCATCAGCATTATGCAAATTTCACTGAACCTTTCTTCATCAGCGTATGTATAATCCTGTTAAATTAATTATAAATCACAGATACACAAAATGGAAGTGCTGATTTATGAATCCTAAACAATTAATAAACACTATGATAGTCTTGTTTAACAGTAGAAATTGAAATCTCATTACGAGAGGGTGTCAGGAAAGCAAATCACATTACATCACGCTCTTTTGTACATCTTAGGACTCATGTCTTCAAAAGTGTATCAATACTTGCACAGTGTCTCACACAGAAAATGTTTGCTGTATATAGAATCATAAAATGTTACAGCACAGAAACAGGTTTTTCGGCCCATCCAGTTTGTGCCAGTATTTTTCTCCACAAGAGCCACCGAATCCAGTGCCACTCTCCTGATTTTGCCTCATTACATTTAATGTTCCTCTTTTACAAGTAACTATCTAATTCATTTAAAATAATTTATGGATGCTGTGTAGAGAATTCTACATTCAAAGCATGTAAGATTTTTTTTAACTTTCCTTTTAATTCTTTTTGTAACTATTTTAAATGTGTTTCTACAGGTCAGCGAGATGGTAACTAATCAGGTCTCCAGTTAACTTTCTCAGTACTGGTGAAAAAAGCCAAAGTTGTCAAGTCTCTGTTCATAACACTTAACCCCTCGGGCTCGATTTTAATTCCCAAGGCGGGTTGGAGTCGGGTTGCATTGTGAGTGGGTTCGGGAGCCACTTCCAGCGGGAACAGCTGCAGAGTTGCGATTTTTATTAAACTAGCTTGTAAATTTCATGGAGGTGCGCTGGCCAGTCCTATGAGTGGGATCGGGTCGGCTGGCCACCTGATGACGTCAGAGTAGCAGCTGCTTTTAAAGCTGCCATCCAGCCTGAGCCTTTCTATTGGGGTTTCCTGCACTTCTTTTAAAAGCTATGACTTCTTCCAGAGGCAAGACAGCTCCTCGATTTAATGATGAGTCCCTCCAAGTTCTTGTGGATGCTGTCAGAGGATGCAGGGAGATTCTCTTCCATCCTGATGGCCTGAGGAAGTCTCCTCGGCAGACCAAGGCAGCCTGGCTGCGCATTGCTCAGCAGATGAGCGCAAGGTCCATTTTTGCACGGTCATGGATCCAGTGCCGCAAAAGGTTTAATGATTTTGTGAGAACATCAAAAGTGAGTATCCCATCTCGCTTGCCTTCACTCTGCTTCCCTTCTCTTCACATCACCTGCACTCTGCGTTGTAAGCCTCCTCCTTCACATCCCACCTTACTCTTACTTCCCTTGCACCCTTTCCTATCCATCTCTGTCTCTGCACTGAATCACTTCAGCATCCTGCCTATGCACCCTTTAGACTCACTCTCACCGTCATGCAGTGACAACAACTAACAATGCACAGCGAGCTACCTTCCTCTTGGCACCTTACCCCATCTTCGTCTAACTCAAAGATTCTATGGTAGGGATTAATCACACTCACTCCATCACTGTGGCTGAAACACCGCTTGTGTCCCTCCTTGCAGGAAAAGATAGCCCACAATAAGAGGGAGAGAGTAATGACTGGAGGAGGAACACCTACCCTTGCAACATTGACCAGTGCTGAGGAGGCAGCAAATGAGATTGTTGGAGGTGGCGAGGACCTGGAAGTGGGCGATGGAGAGATGGGCACATTAGAGGAAGCTGGTGACATAATAGAGTTCCATCCCTCTCGGAAAGCAATGGAATATGATGGTCATAGAGAATCGCTTTGTATCACCTGCTCAAAAGGATGTGTCTACTACATCAATATCAGATGTCTAATTCAAACCTTTACTCTCCCACAGGACCATTGAGCTCCCCACGATCCAGGACAAAGATCCGGACATCTCCTCAGTGGAACCTGAAGTCTCTGAGGGACCAGCGTCACCAGGACTCAGCGCACCCAGCACCAATGCACCAACGCATACCTCGGTGGGGCCATCGCAAGTTAGAGTAGTGTTGCCACCTGGTCTATCACCGCACAAGTGAGCATCAGTAGATGGTGGAGTCAGCGACAGCAGTGGAGAGTCCTCAGCAGAGGTTGCAGGACTCTCCTAGCTCTGCTGAGCTGCATGCAGACGCTGTGCCTCTTGGGGCCATCCAGAAAAAGAGCGGTTTGTGAAATACAGGAACAGATGCAGGTGTCTCTGGAAGAGCTTGCCTCTAGGGTTAGTGCTAGTGTGGAGAGAATGGAGGAGTCTATCTCTAACATCAGCACTGCCGTGGTGGAGGCAATGGCGCATGAGCACACCACCATGGATAGGATGGCAACCTCCGTGGAAAAGATAGCTACCTCAGTGGAAAGGATGGCTACGGCCATGGAGGAAATAAGTCGCCAGAGTCAGGAAAACATGATGACTGTTCAGAATAGAATGACATCTCTGGAGGAGTGATGGGCAGATATTGAGCAGAGAGACCAGAGCTTCATGGACATCCTTGTTATGAGGGCTGCCAGTGCAGATAAGGGTCCTCATGGCCCCCCTGAAGTGCAGCAAGGTGCTCTCCTGCCACTTGCCAGCACTGAGGTGCGGCTAACCCATGAGAGGGATGTTGTTGGCAGGACAGAAGGAAGTGTGGGCTCCTCTCAAAGCGCTCGCACAACTGTGCCACTATGGAGCCCTCAGTCAGAAACTCACTTTGCAGAGACAATGGAGATGGCCGTTACAGCCGCAGGAAGAGCAGACTGTTGAAGAGCCCTCCCAAGCTCCCAAACCCAGAGGACGCCCACCAAAGGCGACTAAGCAGGTGCAGCATCCTAGTCAGCAAGGTGCCTCTACATCTGCTGAAGCCGCAGCGGAAGCACCACGTAGAAGCACGCGTAAGAGCAAGATTTTTAAGCACCTATAGTCACAAGGGGACTCACTTGGGTGATGTTTCTTTTTTTTCTGACTCTTGCTGGTATATTTTGTCATGTGTTAAAGATAAATTATGTCAAACAGTTGATTGTGTGGCCTATGTGTTCTGGGAAATGGCAAAATCGCATTGAGGGCTCGGGGCGACTTGCATTTGTAATGCTGATGGTAAAAGTGATAGGAAATAAGAGGGTATAGTAGAGATGAAGTATGACGTTGGACAAGTGTCGCCTGCAATTACAGAGCCATATGGTGGCCACCTATGGTTGAAGAGTAAGCTTATGGTAGTGTGGCATGGCAGTGTGTATACCCTGGTTGACGGGCAGCAGTGAACTGGAGGGATGGTGCATTGGTCACAGCAGGGCATGCAAGGCTCCCCTCATCCTACTCCTCTTCCCAGGAATATCTGTGCTGAGCCATGCGGCTGCAACTCCCCCGATTATGAGGACCAGGATGAGAGGGCATAAATGTTTGCCATCCCCTTACTATAGATTTCATTTGAGGTAACAATCTTGCAAGCGCACAGTCGAAATGGCCTGAAATATTTCCATTCATGACATACTGCAGATGGGTGTCAGCTTGAACAGTCAGAAGGTCAGTAGATGTGCAAAATGTTATTCCATACCTACAACAGCAAAGTTGTTGCATTTGAATGTCAGCCATGTTTCAGGGGCGCTTTTAAAGCGCTCCACCAATGCATACAAATTATGTTCTCCAGCAACTCATCTCCTTGAACCTGGCCTGTTTCTGACTAGTCGGGAAACGGGAGCCAGAAGCAGGAAAATGGGAAACCACTATGAAAGTAGGATTAGCAAGGCAGTTAACAGGCTGTTAACTGCCTTAACTACCTGTTCCACTGGTTGGAGATGGGTCAGTTTGGGAGCGGCTAAACAGACACTCTGGAAAATCGGATGGAGGCGGGTTCGGTGTCTGAAGCCATTTTTCCCGATTTTCCCATCAAATCCGCCTCTTCAGAGCTATTAAAATCGAGCCCCTCATCTCTGACAACACCTTTAGTGAATCTGTCCTGCATGTTGCCATTCCTTTTATATCCTTTCTATACTTTCAAAACCCAGCGAGAGGTTACACAGCATAACTAGGGCCTTGTTTGAATTCAACATTACCTTCTTGCTTTTGTACTCTGTGCCTCTAGATAGAAAACTGCGGATTCTGTTTTCCTTTTTTATGCTTTTGTCTACTTGTGCTGTCAATTTTAATGATGTGTATTTGCACGCCAAGACCCCTCTGCTCCATTTAAAATCTTACCACTTAAGCACATTTTGTTTTCTGATTTTTAGGATGTATTAACTGCACAGTTCTCTGCATTGAACTTCAACAACGACCTGTCTGTTCATCCTGCTAGCCTATTACTGCTCTCCTGCAGCCTTTCACAATCTTTGTCACAATATGGCATACCCCACAATTTGGTGGTGTTAGCAGCAAATTTCAATATTGTTACTTCAATTCCTTTGGATTTGAAGTGCACGGTTAGTCACGAAATGAATGTGGTCATGCTACTTGTATCACATCACATCACATGTATTGATGAGACATCAATAAACTTGCAGAATGGGCATGTAATTAGCAAATGAATTTCAATATAGATTGATGTAAGCCCCCAAAGTGCAGACCAAGTGGGGTTACGGGGATAGGGTGGGATATGTGTTGGTGTAGGGGTTACGGGGATCGGGTGGGATATGTGTCGGTGCAGGCTCGATGGGCCGAAATGGCCTCTATCTGCACTGTGGGGTTTCTGTGATTTCTGTGAAGTGATATACAAGGTCGATGTCACCAGCTTGTTGTAAGAAAGACAGACCAACTAATTGAAGTCACAACGGTTTATTCAGGCCTGGAAGAACCTTTCAGATCGCTGTCTGAATCCGACTCCACCGATACCCTAGCAATGTTCACAATTATACAAAAATCAAACCCCTGCCCAAGGGGCGGGTGCAAAGCTTATCAGCATATACAGAGTTATAGCTAAATGGCAATTATAAACCGTGACATTTCCTCTTCCTGCCGCCCACAAATCCCACATTTCAGTTAACAGTTGGTCCCGTCACCTCCTGTGACTGTGGGCCTCATCTTAATTGCTCTATAACCATCCAGTTGCCCATAGCCAGGTGGTTTTGCTTGTTACATGTTTTCTTAAGATAACAGTCCTCGTTAAGGCGTGCAAAGCACAGACTTTTGGCCTCGTCTTGGGTTACCCCTGCAAAGCAAGCACATTCTGATTAGTCCCACCATACTTTGAAGAATGGAACCCTGTTGTGATTTACAACAAACGAATTCTTCGATATGTTATCTTGTATATGTGCTGCCTCACCTGACCGAACAGACATCCTCCCTAATCTTCCCACGAGTTGCTCTGCAGTTTAATTTCTCAGCATTTGAAGTCACTTAATCATGTTTTAAAACTTAGCTGGGTAAATGCAATATATATAGACCTCTATATCGTTTAACTCAGGGTAGGGATTAACCCATTATCGCCACCTTGTACATTGGTGCTGCAATTGAATCCTGGTTGTCTTGCCCTGTTATGCCCAATTTTTAATATCTTACTTCAAGATAATTGTGAGGTGGTGCATTTTGATAGGAAGAATATGGAGGCCACATACTCCTTGGAAAATAAGAGTCTAAATAGGGTAGAGGAGCAAAGGGATTTAGGGGTACAGATGCTCAAATCACTAAAAGCAGTGACATAGGTTAAAAAGGCTATTTTAAAAAAAAAACAAAGCACTGGGGTTCATTTCGAGAGGGATGGAATTGAGTAGCAGAGAAGTTATGTTAAACTTGTATAGAACCTTGGTTAGACCACACTTGGAATACTGTGCACAGTTCTGATCTTTATATGATAAACAGGATATAGAGGCACAAGAGAAGGTGCAAAAAAGATTTACAAGGATGATACCAGAACTGAGAGCTTATACCAATCAGGGAAGATTGAAAGACTGGGACTCTTTTTTTCTCTAGAAAAGAGAAGGCTGGGGGATTACCTGACAGAGGTGTTTAAGATTATGAAAGGGTTTGATAGGATAGACGTAGATAAAATGTTTTCACTTGTGAGGAGTCAAAAAGTAGGGGCTGTAAATATAAAATAGTCACTAATAAATCCAATTGGATATTCAGGAGAAACTTCGTTACCCAGAGAGAGATTAGAATGTGGAACTCACTACCACAAGGAGTAGTTGAGGCGAATAATATAGATGCATTTAGGAGAAAGCTAGATAAACGTAGTTGGGGCGAATGGCCTATTTCTGTTTCAGGTCGATGACCCTTTGTCAGAACTGGAAAAAGCTGGAGATTGAACAGGTTTTTAAGCAAGTGCAGAGGCAGGGAAAGGGGGCGGGAAGGAAAGAACAAAAGGGAAAGTCTGTGATGGGATAGAAGGCAGGAGAGATTAAGAGACAAAAGGGATGATGGTGCAAGACAAAAGAAGATGGTAATGGGACAAGTTAAAAAACAAAAGATGGCTCTAGATGAAGTATAAATGGCACTGGCAGAATGAAAGACAGCTGCCATGTGGGAGAGAGAAAAAAATAATAATAAATGGAGAAAAAAATAATAATAAATGGAAAAAAAAGGATAGGGGCAGAGCTTATGGTCTGAAATTGTTGAACTCTATGTTGAGTCCAGAATGCTGTAAAGCGCCTAATCGAAAGATGAGGTGCTGCTCCTCGAGCATACGTTGAGCTCCATTGGAACAGTGTAAGAGGCCGAGGACAGTGAGGTCTGAGTGGAGCGGAGAATTAAAGTGACAGGCGACCGGAAGCTCGGGGTCACCCTTATGGACTGAACGGAGGTGTTCCGCAAAGCGGACACCCAATCTGCGTTTGGTCTCCCCAATGTAGAGGAGACCGCATCGTGAGCAGCAAATACAGTATACTAAATTGCAAGAAGTACAAGTAAATCACTGTTCACCTGGAAGGAGTGTTTGGGGCCCTGGACAGTGGGAAGGGAGGAGGTAAAAGGGCATGTGTTGCATCACCTGCGCTTGCACGGGAAGGTGCCGGGCGAAGGGGAAGGGGTGTTGGGGGTGATAGAGGAGTGGACCAGGGTGTCGCGGAGGGAGCAGTCCCTTCGGAATGCTGAAAGGGGAGGTGAGGGGAAGATGTGTTTGGTGGTGGGATCACGCTGGAGGTGGCGGAAATGGCAGAGGATGATCCGTTGAATAAGGAGGCTGGTGGGGTGAAAGGTGAGGACAAGAGAAACCCTATCATGGTTCTGGGAGGGAGGGGAAGGGTGAGAGCAGAAGTGCGGGAAATAGAACGGACACGGTCAACCTCTACTGTGGTTGACACGGCCCTTGACTTTCGAAAAGAAAAGAAACTGGGAATGGTTTTCAGCTCACTGTGTGGTCTCTAAGTAGAGATCTAAAGCATAAAGATTCGGAAATTGATGTTGCTGAACAGTGATTACTATCTGTTGAAGGTTGTTAATGTTGACAAGGCCATGCAACGTTATGCTTCCAGTGAAATGACTATTGACAGAACTTCTCTACAGTGTAATAAAAACAGAAAATGCTGGAAACATTCAGCATCGTGGAGAGAGAAACAGATTTTGACTTAGCAACGATGAAGGATCGGCAATATACTTCTAAGTCAGGATGGTGTGTGACTTAGAAACATATAAAAATAGGAGCAGGAGTAGGCCATTCGGCCCTTCGAGTCTGCATCGCCATTCAGTATGCTCATGGCTGATCCTTTATCTCAATACCATATTCCCGCTCTCTCCCCATACTCCTTGACGCCTTTTCTGTCTAGAAATCTATCTATCTCCTTCTTAAATATATTCAGTGACTTGGCCTCCACAGCCTTCTGTGGTAGAGAATTCCACAGATTCACCACCCTGCTCTGATTTCATCCTTTGCTAACAATGCCACCCCACCTCCTTTTCCTTTTTGCCTGTCTTCCTAAATGTCAAATATCCTTGGATATTCAGCTCCCAGCGTTGGTCACCCTGCAGCCATGTCTCCGTAATCGCAATTATATCATATCCGTTTTCATCTATTTGCGCTGTTAATTCGTCTACCTTATTATGAATGCTTTGTACATTCAGATACAGTGCCTTTAGATTTGTCTTTTTAACATTTTTAGACATCTTAAAAAATTTTTGTACTATGGCCCTATTTGTCTTACCATTTTTTCTTACCCGGACCCTATTTGTTAGTGCACTCTTTTGTTTGCACGCTCTGTCCCTTCCTGACACAATCTGGTTATCCTTACCCCAATCACTTTCCTGCACTGCTTCCTTGTCTTTTCTCTTTAGCATTATAGATTTCTCTCCACCGGGACCTTCCTCCCTCCCCCAGCCTTATTTAGTTTAAAGCCCTATCTACCTCTCGAGTTATTCGATTCGCTAGAACTCTGGTCCCAGCATGGTTCAGGTGTAGTCCGTCCCAATGGAACAGCTCTCTATCCGCAGTGCTGGTGCCAGTGCCCCACAAATCGAAACCCACTTCTCCCACACCAACCTTTGACCCATGCATTCATCTCCCTGATCCTATTGACCCTATGCCAATTTGCTCATGGCACAGGTAATAATCCTTATTACATAGAAACATAGAAGACTAGCTGAAGTGCCCGGCGGTGCCGAGGGATTTTTGAGGGCATGTTGTTGTTGGAAGAGAGAGAGAGAGAGAGAGAGAGCGACTGGGAGGGAAGAGAGAGAGCGACTGGGGGGAAGAGAGAGAGCGACTGGGGGGGGAAGGGGGAGAGAGGGGGGGAAGAGAGAGAGGGACTGGGGGGAAGAGAGAGCGCAACTGGGGAAGGGGGGAGGGGAGAGGAGGGAGAGGGGGAGAGGATAGGAGGGGGAGGGGAGAGGAGGGGTGGGAAGGATGGGGGGAGAAAGGGAGGGGGGAGCCAGCAGACCCTCTCCCTTCTGCCGGCGATGGCTCCGCTGAGCTCCATGCTGCCCCACACACTGACATGCCGAGCGCAGCGCCCCGGTCAGCCCGAGCCCCGGCCTCCTGAGGCCGGGCTTGAGGCGGCCGATTGCGGCTGGCCGGGCCCGGTTGCCTTGGTAACCCTTCTCCCCTCTCCGCCTCCCGATCTCCGGGACCGGGCCTGAGCGGCTTGAGACGGCCGATTGCGGCTGGCGAGCCCGGTTGCCGGGGTAACCCTCTCCACTCCCCCTCCCCTCCCGAGCCCCCCCCCCCCCCCCCCCCGGCTAAGCTCGCTTCCCTCTGGCCGCGCTCTGTGTGGAGGTGCGCGTGCAGTGAGCCCAGCCAGCCTTTACCAAGATGGCTGGCCGCTGGTTCGGAATCGGGCCCAGCGGGTGTGTGGGGGGTGAGGGGTGAGAGGAGCTTGCCACAAAACAATTGCCTAGGGTCCAGCATGGCTGGCAACAGGTGCCCATGCTTCGAGGCCTACCTGCGAAAACAGGGAAAGGTAGGAAAATTAATGAGATTAGATAAAAGATTTAGAAAGTAATTAACTTTTTTAAAAAACAGTATGTGTTTTAAAAGCAACTTTTTTTTTTAAAGACACAGAAAGCGGGAAAAAGAAATGAAAAGTTTGGAATCAAGATGGCGGCGACTCACCTCGGTTCAGAACGATAAGGCCCGCCCACACACACACCGATTGGTCGACCGTCAGGTCACCGAAGCGTAGGATTGGTCAATCGTCCCGTCACTCGACTCTAGGAGGGCCCGCCCGCACACGCCAGGAACCCGCCCCCGCCACACAGCGATTGGTCGACCATCGGGTCGCTCGACCGTACGATTGGTCAACCTCGACGTCACTCAATGCTAATGAGCGGATAATGAGCGGAATTTTGAACGTTTTTTGGATACTGCGGGCACAATTTTTGTCTCACCGAAACGTAGATATGCTTACAACCGTTCTGGAATTGTAAGCTTTCTTTTGATGTAACACACGTGTAGGTACGCTCTATAACTTTTGATTGTATAGCCGGACAGAAAGACAGACAGACAGACATACCATTTTATATATATAACTAGCTGAAGTGCCCGGCGGTGCCGAGGCTTTTTCGAGGGCATGTTGTTGTTGGAAGAGAGAGAGAGAGCGCAACTGGGGGGGAAGAGAGAGAGCGACTGGGGGGTAGAGAGAGAGCGACTGGGGGGAAGAGAGAGAGAGACTGGGGGGAAGAGGGGGCGGGGGGGAAGAGAGGGCAGGGGGGAAGAGAGGGCGGGGGGGGAAGAGAGGGCGGGGGGGGAAGAGAGCCCCGCTCTCCGAGCCCCGCCCCCCCCAGCCGAGAGCCCCGGCCGCCCCGCCCCGCACTCCCGAGAGCCCCACTCACCAAGGCCGAGATCCGCACTCTCGAGAGCCTCGCCCGAGCCGAGCGTGGAATAGAGAGAGACGCCGCGTCTCACCTGCTCCTGCTGCGCGCGCACCCTGACCCTCGTGGCTGACGCCGTTGCCCCGGGTAACGTGACACGGGGAGGGGGGGGGCGGGTGAGGAGCTTAGCAGAAGCCCAATTACCTAGCTCGGGCCTGGCTGGGCAAGAAAGGCCCAGGCTTTCAGGCCTAAGAAAAAAACGGGGAAAGGTAGGAAAAAGAATCTTCAGGTTAGAGAAAATATTTACAAATGAGTGATTTTTTTAAAAACAATTTAATAAATTCAATTTTATTTTGCTGGAAATGTATATTTGAAAAGAAAGACGCAGAAAGCAGGAAAAAGAATGGAAGCAAGATGGCGGCTACCCACCTCGGTTCAGAATGATAAGGCCCACCCACACACGACCGTCAGGTGACCAAAGCGTAGGATTGGTCAATCGTCCTGTCACTCGACCGTAGGAGGGCTCAGCCGCACGCGGCAGCAAGCCGGCGTACGATTGGTCGACCTGGAGGTCACTCTGTCGCTAATGAGCGGATAATGAGATGCTAATGAGCGGAATGTTGAAGGTTTTTCGGATACCGCAGGCGCGATTTTAGCCCGGCCGAAACGTAAATACGCTTAAGACCGTTTTGGAAAGGTAAGCTTTCTTTTGACGTAACGCACGCGTAGGTACACCCTGTAACTTTCGAGCGCATAGCCCGACAGACGCACACGTGACACAGACAGACAGAAGGACAGAATGACAGACAGATAGACAGAACGATCCTTTTATATATATAGATAGGTGCAGGAGTAGGCCATTCGGCCCATCGAGCCTGTTCCGCCATTTAATGAGATCATGGCTGATCATCCAAATTCAGTACCCTGTCCCTGCTTTCTCTCCATATCCCTTGATCCCTTTAGCCTTAAGAAATATATCTAGCTCCTTCTTGAATATATTTAATGAATTGGCTTCAACTGCCATGTGTGGTAGAGAATTCCACAGGTTCACCACTCTCTGGGTGAAGAAATCCCTCCTCATCAGAGTCCTAAATGGCTTACCCCTTATCCTTAGACTGTGACCCCTGGTTCTGGACTCCCCTGCCATGGGGAACATCGTTCCTGCATCTAGTCTGTCTAGTCCTGTTAGAATTTTATAAGTTTCAATGAGATCCCCTCTCATTCTTCTAAACTCTAGCGAATATAAGCCTAATCGACCCAATCTCTCCTCCTACGTCATTCCAGCCATCCTAGGTATCAGTCTGGTGAATCTTTGCTGCACTCTCTCCATGGCAAGAACATCCTTCCCCAGATAAGGCGACCAAAACTGCACACAATACTCAAGGTGTGGTCTCAGCAAGGCCCTGTACAACTGCAGCAAGACATCCTTGTTCCTGTACTGGAATTCTCTCGCTATGAAATTACCTTTTTGGTTTTGCTTTTTAATTTAGTCCCTTGCTGCTCAAAATCTCTCAGCAGAACCTCTTCGTCCTACCTATGTCGTTGGTACCTACGTGGACCACGACAACTGGATCCTCCCCCTCCCACTCCAAGTTCTTCTCCAGCCCGGAGGTGATGTCCTTTACCATGGTACCAGGCAGACAACATAGCCTTCGAGACTCGCGCTTCTGGCTGCAGAGAACCGTGTCTATCCCATTAGTTTCATGGGAGGACAGTGAGCCTTTGTTGGGAGTACTGCCTCATCAGGTCAAGTTAATTTGGCTAGTTGCTCATACTTTTTGAAAAGTTATATGTCGGTTTTCTATTTTAAGTAGTTATTTAGATTCCATCTGAAAAGGCAATAGCACTCAATTCTCCAGTGTCAGCTCATTTGCATAATTAATCACAACATCAAGTGCGGATTCAGACAGGTCTAAGGAGCACATTAGTTGTAGGAAAGGAAAATTGCATTTTGGTGAAATTTAATGGGACAGCGCCAGTTAAAGGGGAATGTCACAATGGGGGACAACAATTCAGGTAGCTTTTGAAGAGCATCAAAAGATGACTTAACCCATTGTCAGCTTTGCCAAATGAAAGGAAAGGGAACCCTAGCTCCAGACCCACAGCAATGTGGTTGACTCTTGACTGTCCTCTGAAATGACCTAGCAACTCACTCAGTTGTAACAAACCACTAAGATACACAATAATAAAAATGAAACCGGACAGACCACCCGCATTCGACATCGCCACCGGCTACAGACACGGCAATGCTACACCCAGCCCAGTCAACCCTGCAAAGTCCTCCTCACCAACACCTGGGAACTTGTGCCAAAATTGGGAGAGCTGTCCCACAGACTAGTAAAGCAACAACCTAACACAGTCATACTCACAGAATCATACCTTTCAACCAATGTCCCAAACTCCTCCATCACCATCCCTGGGTATGTCCTGTCCCACTAGTATACAGTCGGGAAAGAGTGGCCCTGGGAGTCCTCAACATTGCCTCTGGACCCCATGAAGTCTCATGGCTTCAGGTCAAGCATAGGCAAGGAAACCTCCTGCTGATTACCACCTACAGCCCTCCCTCAGCTGATGAATTAGTACTCCTCCATGTTGAACACCACTTGGACGAAGCACTGAGAGTAGCAAGGGCACAGAATGTACTCTGGGTGGGGGACTTCAATGTCCATCACCAAGAGTGGCTCGGTAGCACCACTACTGACCGAGCTGCCCGAGTCCTGAAGGACATAACTGCCAGTCTGGGCCTGCGACAGGTGGTGAGAGAACCAATGCAAATGAAAAACCTACGTAACCTCATCCTCACCAATCTACCTGTCGCAGATACATCTGTCCATGACAGTACTGGTAGAAGTGACCACCACACAGTCATTGTGGAGATGAAGTTCCATCTTCACACTGAGGACACCCTCCATCGTGTTGTGTGGCATTACCACCGTGCTAAATGGGATAGATTCAGAACAGATCTAGCAGTTCAAAACTGGGCATCCATGAGGCGCACTGGGCTATCAGCTGCAGCAGAATTGTATTCCACCACACTCTGTAACCTCACGGCCCGGCACATCCCTCAATCTACCATTACCATCAAGCCAGGGGACCAACCCTGGTTCAATAAGGAGTGTAGAAGAGCATGCCAGGAGCAGCACCAGGCGTACCTAAGAATGAGGTGCCAACCTGGGGACTCTGCACTCTGCAACACAGGACTACATGCATGTTAAAAAGCAGAAGCAGCATGCTATAGACGGAGCTAAGCGAGCCCACAATCAATGGATCAGATCAAAGCTCTGCAGTCCTGCCACCTCCAGTCGTGAATGGTGGTGGACCATTAAACAATTAACGGGAGGAGGAGGCTACATTATTATCCCCATCCTCAATTATGGTGGAGCCCAGCACACGAGTGCAAAAGACAAGGCTGAAGCATTTGCAACCATCTTCAGCCAGAAGTGCCGAGTGGATGATACATATCGGCCTGCTCCTGAGGTCCCCACCATCACAGAAGCCAGTCTTCAGCCAATTTGATTCACTCCACGTGATATCAAGAAATGGCTGAGCGCACTGGATACAGCAAAGGCTATGGGCCCCGACAACATCCCGGCTATCATGCTGATGACTTGTGCTCCAGAACTAGCCACGTCTCTAGCCAAGCTGTTGCAGTAAAGCTACAACACTGGCATCTATCCGACAATGTGGCAAATTGCCCAGGTATGTCCTTGATATACCTATCAATTCATCCAATGAAAAGCGACGAGTTAAGAAAGTAACTATAGGTTTTTATTGACTAAATAACAGAGCCCACCCTCGTGGGTGATCGGATCCAACAAGGAGGAATACCAGCCAGTCGACCACCTTTATACCTGGGCAGGTAGGTGGAGCCATGGGCGGAGTCAGCAGTGGTCAGCCCAGGTATAACAGCGTGACAAGAGGCGACCTCGTATAGTGATACAACAGTGTGAACAGTGATAACGATATAACAGTGATAACTATAGTGTAACGATAGTGAACGATAAAAGTGGTTTACCACATTCACCCCTTGTTTAGATTTGAGTCCGGCAGGGTGAAGTGTACTACCAGTTCTGGTAAGTCAGTCTGTCCGGAGGCCTCGTAAGCCTTTCTGATCGTCGCAGCGGCGGTGTTGCATTCTCCGGTGTTGATGCTGGTGTCTGCGTGGTCGGCGAAGGCTCGTGGGGTTCCGGCATGCCGTCTGCCTGAGCTGGGATTGGGGGGGGGGGGTGGGGGGGCTAAAGGTGGTGTCTCCGGAATGCCCGAGGGTGCGAGGTCTCGCAAGGAGACTGCGTCCTCCCGCCCGTCCGGGTAAGCCACATAGGCGTACTGGGGGTTGGCGTGCAGGAGGTTCACCTTCTCGACCAGGGGGTCCGTTTTATGCGTCCTCACGTGCTTTCGCAGCAGGACGGGCCCCGGGGAGGTCAGCCAGGTTGGTAGTGTGGTTCCCGTAGTCGACTTCCTGGGGAAAACAAACATTCGTTCATGGGGGGTGGCGTTAATGGCAGTGCAAAGTAGTGACCGGATGGAGTGCAGGGCTGCCGGGAGGACTTCCTGCCAGCGGGAGGTTGGGAGGCCCTTAGACTTTAAGGCTAAGAGGACGGCCTTCCATACCGTCGCGTTCTCTCTTTCTACCTGGCCGTTCCCTCAGGGGTTGTAGCTGGTGGTCCTGCTTGCAGCAATACCTCTCGCTAGTAGGAACTGACGGAGTTCCTCGCTCATGAAGGAGGAGCCCCGGTCACTATGTATATAGTTTGGGAACCCGAACAAGGCGAAGAGGTCGTTCAGGCATTTGATGACCGTGGTACTGGTCATGTCTGGGCAGGGGAAGGCAAAGGGGAAACGGCAGTACTCATCAACGATGTTGAGGAAGTACACATTACGGTCAGAGGACGGGAGGGGCCCCTTAAAGTCGATGCTCAGGTGCTCGAAGGGGCGGGTGGCCTTGATCAGGCTTGCTCTGTCCGGCCTAAAGAAGTGCGGTTTGCACTCGGCACAGGTCTGGCAGTTCCTGGTCATGGTCCTGACCTCCTCGATGGAGTATGGCAGGTTGCGGGCCTTAATGAAGTGGTAAAGTCTGGTGACCCCGGGGTGGCAGAGGTCGTTGTGGAGGGTCTGAAGTCTATCACTTTGCGCGCTGGCGCATGTAATTCGTGACAGAGCATCAGGGGGATCGTTCAGCTTACCTGGCCGGTACAAGATATCATAATCATAGGTGGATAGTTCGATTCTCCACCTCAATATCTTGTCATTCTTGATTTTGCCCCTCAGCTTGTTATTAAACATAAAAGCGACCGAACGCTGGTCGGTGAGGAGGGTAAATCGTTTGCCTGCCAGGTAATGCCTCCAGCGTCGTACCGCCTCCACAATCGCTTGGGCCTCCTTCTCGACCGACGAGTGTCGGATCTCAGGGCCCTGTAGGGTCCTTGAGAAGAAGGCCACTGGTCTCCCCTCCTGGTTAAGGGTAGCGGCTAGGGCGAAGTCGGATGCATCGCTCTCCACTTGGAAGGGGATGGACTCGTCCACTGCGTGCATTGTGGCCTTGGCGATGTCTCCCTTAATGAGGGAGAAGGCTGCGCACGCTTCCTCCGTAAGGGGGAAGGATGTGGACTTCATGAGGGGTCTGGCTTTGTCTGCATAATTGGGCACCCATTGGGCATAGTAGGCGAAGAGCCCCAGGGTTCTCTTCAGAGCCTTTGGACAGTGGGGGAGGGGTAGCTCCATGAGGGGACGCATTCTTTCGGGGTCGGGGCCGATGACTCCGTTCTCTACTACACAGCCGAGGATGGCAAGGCGCGAGGTGTTAAACACACATTTCTCCTTATTGTAGGTGAGGTTCAGCCGTTGGGCCGTACGGAGGAATCTCTCCAGATTAACGTCATGGTCCTGCCGGTCGCGGCCGCAGATGGTGACGTTATCTAGGTAGGGGAACGTGGCGTGCAGCCCGTTCTGGTCAACCATCCGGTCCATCTCCCTTTGGAAGACCGAAACCCCGTTGGTGACGCCGAAGGGAACCCTAAGGAAGTGGTAGAGGCGGCCGTTCGCCTCGAAGGCTGTATACTGGCGGTCCTCAGGGCGGATAGGGAGTTGGTGATAGGCCGACTTAAGGTCGATGGTGGAGAATACCCGGTACTGCGCAATCTGATTGACCATATCAGATATGCGGGGAAGGGGGTATGCGTCCAGCTGGGTGTACCTGTTTATGGTCTGGCTGTAGTCGATGACCAGGCGGTTTTTATTGCCGGTCTTAACGACCACGACCTGGGCACGCCAGGGGCTGCTGCTCCCCTCGATGATGCCCTCCTTCAGGAGACGCTGCACCTCAGAGCTAATGAAAGCTCTGTCCCCGGCGCTGTACCGCCTGCTCTTGGTCGCGACGGGTTTGCAGTCGGGGGTGAGGTTAGCGAACAGGGAAGGTGGCGGGACCTTGAGGGTGGATAGGCCGCAGGTGTTACGCGGTGGGCGGTTTAAAATCTGTTGGTTGTCGACTGTGAGTGGGGGGAGGGGTCCGCCGTATGCTAGCGTGACGCTCTGGAGGTGGGATTGGAAGTCTAGCCCTAGTAGGACGGCGGCGCATAGCTGGGGAAGGACGAGGAGTTTAAAATTTTTATACTCCGTACCCTTAACCGATAGGGTCACAACACAGTAGCCGCTGATGTCTGTGGCGTGGGATCTCGATGCCATCGAGATCCGGTTGCGCGTTGGCAGGACAGGGAGGGAGTAGTGGCTCACCGTGTCTGGGTGGATGAAACTCTCCGTGCTTCCGCTGTCGAACAGGCAGGTCGTGGCGTGGCCGTTTACTCTGATGTCCATCATTGACTTGGACAGGTGATGCGGGCGGGCTTGGTCCAGTGAGACGGAGGCTAGTGTATAGCTGAGCGAGTCGTTGTAGTCTGCGGGTGAGGCGGTAGTCGGGTCTAGAGGCATGGTGGCGGTCGAGCGTGGTGGGTAAAATGGCGTCTCCCACGAGGTTGGACAAAATGGCGGAGAAGATGGCTGCCCCCGTAACTCACATGAGGCACTGCTGGTGTCGGTTGCCTGTATCAAAGATGGCCGCCCCCATGACTCACATGTGGGGATGCTGGCCTCTGTTGCCTTGAAGGAAGATGGCCGCCCCCACAGCTCGCATGAGGCACTGCTGGCCTCTGATGATCCACCTCTGCAGGCCTTAGCGAAGTGGCCTTTCTTCCTACAGTTTGAGCAGGTAGAGTTCCTGGCTGGGCAGCGCGACCTCGGGTGTTTCGCCTGGCCACAGAAGAAGCAGCCGGCGGCCCGATCGCGGGGGTCCGATGTCTGAGCCGGTACTGGGGGTGGCGGTCTCGATCGGGTCCGGGACGCCGACGCTGAGGTAGGTCCCAGGGGGGGTGCTGCGGGGGGTATCGCGGTCGGGGTCGGTCCCAAGTCCCAGGGTCGCGAGTTACAGTACCTTGAGTAGGCCTCGAGGTCCCGATGGGCCACTTCTAGAGAGAGAGCGAGGGCTGCAGCTTTGTCCAGGTCGAGGTCCCTTGCTTCCAGTAGTCTTTGCCGTGAGTAGTCGGACCGCAGGCCTTTCACGAAGGCATCGCGGACATTGTCTTCAGTATTTTCTGCCGCCGTTACCGCTTTAAAGTTACAGTCTCTGCCGAGTGCTTGTAGCACCCGTAAAAATTCCTCCACGGGCTCTCCTGGCTGTTGCGGGCGGGATCTTAGGAGGTGTCTGGCATACATGGAATTTACCGGGGTTTGGTACTGTCTTTTCAGCCGGTTGATGGCGTCCTCGTATGTTTTGAGGTCCCGGATGAGTGCGAATACTTTAGGGCTCACTTGGGCGTTCAGAACTCTTAGCATGGATTTCTGAGGCACGCCGGATTCTCCCAGGTAGGCTTCGAAGCAGCTCAGCCAGTGTTCAAAGTCGAGGGCTGAGTTTGCTGCCTGTGGATTTAGATCCAAGTACGGTGGTCTGAGGGCTCGCAGCCAGGCAGGCTGCTGTGGCTGTTGTAGCTGGGCGTCTGGCTGGTCGCTTGGCTGGTCGTTTGACTGTCCAGGTGTCGACATTTTAAAATTTAGCCAATAAAATTGATATACCTATCAATTCATCCAATGAAAAGCGACGAGTTAAGAAAGTAACTATAGGTTTTTATTGGCTAAATAACAGAGCCCACCCTCGTGGGTGATCGGATCCAACAAGGAGGAATACCAGCCAGTCGACCACCTTTATACCTGGGCAGGTAGGTGGAGCCATGGGCGGAGTCAGCAGTGGTCAGCCCAGGTATAACAGCGTGACAAGAGGCGACCTCGTATAGTGATACAACAGTGTGAACAGTGATAACGATATAACAGTGATAACTATAGTGCAACGATAGTGAACGATAAAAGTGGTTTACCACAGTCCTGTCCACAAAAAGCAGGACAAATCCAACCCAGCCAATTACCACCTCATCAGTCTACTCTCAATCATCAGCAAAGTGATGGAAGGTGTCGTCGACAGTGCTGTCAAGTGGCACTTACCAAAAACCTGCTCACTGATGCCCAGTTTGGGTTCCACCAAGACCACTCGGCTCCCGACCTCATTACAGCCTTGGTCCAAACATGGACAAAGGAGCTCAATTCCAGAGGTGAGGTGACAGTAACTGCCCTTGATATCAAGGCAGCATTTGACTGAATGTGGCATCAAGGAGCCCTAGTAAAACTGAAGTCAATGGGAATTGGGGGGGAAACGCTCCACTGGCTGGAGTCATACCTAGCACAAAGGAAGATGGTTGTGGTGGTTGAAGGTCAATCAACATAGCCCCAGGACATTGCTGCAGGAGTTCCTCAGGGCAGTGTCCTAGGCCCAACCATCTTCAGCTGCTTCATTAATGACCTTCCCTGCAACATATGGTCCGAAATGGGGATGTTCGCTGATGACTGCACAGTGTTCAGCGCTATTCACAACTCAAATAATGAAGCAGTCCACGCCCGCATGCAACAAGACCTGGACGACGTTCAGGCTTGGACTGATAAGTGGCAGGTAATATTCGCGCCTCAGCAGTGCCAGGCAATGACTATCTCCAACAAGCGAGAATTTAACCACCTCCCCATAACATTCAATGGCATTACCATCGCTGAATCCGTCACCATTGACCAGAAACTTAACTGTACCAGCCACATAAATACTGTGGCAACAAGAGCAGGTCAGAGGCTAGGTATTCTGCGGCGAGTGTCTCACCTCCTGACTCCCCAAAGCTTCTCCACCATTTACAGGACACAAGTAAGGAGTGTAATGGAATACTCTCCACTTGCCTGGATGAGTGCAGCACCAACAACACTCAAGAAGCTCGGCACCATCCAGGACAAAGCAGCCCACTTGATTGGCACCCCATCCACCACCTTAAACATTCACTCCTTCCACCACCGGCGTACCATGGCTACAGTGTGTACCATCTACAAGATGCACTGCAACAACTCGCCAAGGCTTCTGCGACAGCACCTCCCAAACCCGCGACCTCTTCTACCTAGAAGGACAAGGGCAGCAGGCGCACGGGAACACCACCCCCTCCCAGTACCCCTCCAAGTCACACACCATCCTGACATAGAAGTATATCACTGATCCTTCATCATAGCTGGGTCAAAATCTGGAACTCCCTACCTAACAGCACTGTGGGAGCACCTTCACCACACGGACTGCAGCGGTTCAAGAAGGTGGCTCACCACCACCTTCTCAAGGGCAATTCGGGATGGGCAATAAATGCTGGCTTTGCCAGCGACACCCACATCCCATAAACGAATAAGAAAAAAGACATGAGTCTGCAGGCAAGTAATGGAGCAGCCTAGCAACCCAACTCTCTGTTTCATGGCTTCTAAAGTGCAGGTGGTGCTGCATGAGGTGATTGTGAAGAAGGTTGCTCTCTGCGACACTCTATGACACCATCTCCAGAAGTCAGCGTTGCAGCATTTCTGCAAGGAGATGCAACCAAACTTCAGGCCACAGCAGCTGTTACTGTCACTGCATGTGGCAGCTCTGCGCTGCATGGCAGCTGCAAGAGTCTTTGCAGCAGATGGCACAGTTCTGTATCTGCCCCTCTGACCTATACCCTGAGAAGACAAGTCTTTCATGATTATTGCTAGATAAGTGCACCAGGACCTGTGGAAATAATTGGTGGAATCTTGATGGGTATGTCTAATAAGCCAATAGTGGTTCTTCACTTTTTCATGCAATGCCACTTAAACCATGACTTGCTATGATTGGAGTGCTTCTGAAGAACCATCCAGCATAAAGGTTGGTTACACATTCACATACCTTTATGATGTCATCAGGGATTTGCTGAAGCAGCTTCCTTTGGGAAGCGAAGCCTCCATGAGCACTATTTATAAAAAATTGAGGTAATTTAATCTCTGTCTGTACATGCAGGTGCTGATGGGATGGTATCCCTCCATAGATTGTATTCTTATTCCCATTAGCAAACTCTTTGGTGCCAGTAATGACATTGAGGCAAAAAATAATAATTAAGACCAACTTGCACAAAGACTCATGAACAAACAAAAAATTAGAAAATTATTTAATAAAAACCCAGAAAAGACCCAAGAACATGTACCTTTCCATTCTGTGTCTTTTGAATTAACCCCCGCCTGACTTGTCAGTCTTTAGTAACCTTGGATACCAGGTTTCCTCAATGCGGGTTGTATTTGGCATACTGCATACCCACATACTGGGAGATTTTATGCAAGATGTTCTGTCTCCCTTTTGAAACTTCCACCTGTTTTGCTGATAGATTCAGACATCTGCCCCAAGGACCAATGGAGAATCCATCAGGGCACAATGCGTGCAAATTCATCAGAACTGATTTCCACCTAGTTTATCACTCCATTGTGCACCTGTTTGCAGGGCTCAATGTGAGTCTAAAATCAACCTCATTATCTCCAATGGCTGGGAATTTCAATCTAAAATTGCAGTATATATTATTTTAGGCTTTAGCAAGAGTGAACTTTGATGATGCCTGTCAGATTGCTCATTAGTATGTCTTGCTAGTATTTTGTATAATGTTTTAGATTTTGGCAATTGAAAACTGTCTTGCGAATCTCATAAAATTATGAGAGTGTTGTGGGAGGTTTTCCCTACAGACTTTAGTTCCCTGCTTATTCCATGCCAGACGGCGAAGAGGTGCCCTGTGGGGGTCATTGCTTGCATAATATTTCATCAGAGACGAGTCTGCAAGAAAGATTTTTGCTCAAATATTGTGCAAGTCAAGTATTGTGCTATTCGTTACTTGGATTTGTGTGTGTACGCGTGCCCTGCTTCTGTGTAATTATTTTTCTTGCAAATAAATTTGGCTATTAGTTTTAACCTACATGTAATGGTCTGCAAGAGTGATATTTACTGTCTCTTGTGGTGGGCAGTTGATGTAGTTTTTGGTGCACAGTGCCATGCTAAAAAGGTTAGTACTGTGGCATGTTGCATCTAATCCATATCATCTGTAGATCTGCAAGTTTCAGTTTATAGGAGATGCAAACTACCTTTTTGCTGGGAAATGAGTTAAGGATGTTGAGAGAGCCAAGATTATAACAGTAATTATTATTTTCAATAGTCGGGTACGGCAGATATTGTAAAGCACTCAGCATTCTGAAAAGAGCTGATATGCCAGCTGTTGGTTACATTGTACTTAACTCCGTTATTTCAGGTAGCTGCATCAGTTCCTTGTGCAAACACTGATATTGCACGCTGAAAGAATAAAGATGAGTGCAGTGCTACCAGGCAGCAAATGAGCTGCTTTTACAAACACTGATCTAATCAGGTGGTTCATAAATTAATACAATAGTAGGAGACATTCACGAGGTACTCAACTCATTCTATACATGCTTATGCCTTTCCTGCAAAACAAAAGTTTGCATGATTATTCCCTGGCAAAACAATCAAGTGCCCCACGATGAAAGGGAGTCCATTAACAATAGTGGAAAAGGGAAAGGGCTTCATTATGGTTCACTGAAAGTTGTCAACTAGTATGACTTGAGATAGTGGGACTATTTCCACTCGAGCAGAGAAGGCTAAAGAGAGTTTTACTTGGTAGTTGTTAAAATTATGAGCGGTTTTGATAGAGCGAGTAGAGAAAGATTATTTCCTCTGGTTGGGGAGTGACGAGGGTCATTGATTTAAAGTTGTCACTAAGAGGATGAGGAGAGACTTCTTTATGCAGTGGTTGTTGGGGCATAAAATGTTTTGCCACAGGGAATAATTGAGGTAGAGATCATTGCATATTTTAAGAGAAAATTGGATGAATATTTGAAGCAAAGATAGATGAGGAGAGCGTGATGCATTGGTTTGGTTTTGGATTACTCCAGCAAAGAGCCAGCACAGACACAATGGGCTGAATGGCCTCCTTCTGTGCTGTAAACTTGTATGGTTCTAGGGTTTAACAAGTTGGATGGTTGGGAGTGAGTAGTAATCCTATCAAATGAATAAAATAATCTCACAATTCAGATGATGTTTTAAATCAATTAAGTGAAATGGAAGTGGTTTATGAGCACTACTGAATCCTGAGATTGAATTATAGGCTTTTAGTCATTCTATAGATTTAATTATTTTACAATAATGTACATTCTGGTCTCAATAAAACAAAAAGCATGCTAATGACTATTGACTGAAGATTGTTGGCCACTTAGGTGAAATAGTAGAATCACACTGCAAGCTTGGAATTATTTTATAATTGGGAAGAAAATAATTTGGAGCTTTGTAAAGGCATTATATCTTGTAACATAATTTATCAAATTTGAAACAGTTGATCAGCCAATGTCTTGGATTCTTTTGACATGAAAGACAGCTATTAATGACCTGTGCATTAAAGCCCATAATTATGATTAAACTAATACTTGACAGTCCTTCCTATAGGTACTCCAATATCTACTGCTGTGTAGAACAGCTGTCAGTAATAATTTGCTTTAGGAACAATGTAAATAAACTGAGCTACCCTATTTACATTACTATCACGGAGCTGCAGCTCAGATAACCAATAACTGAGAGCAGATCAGTTAAGCCTTTAAAATGCAGTTTACATCAAAGGTTGTGAAAATTAATGGAATTTCCGGATTTTCTGGCCTGCCTTGTAAGGGGCGGAACTTCTGCCCACCCTTTAGGAGGCAAATGTCATCAGAGTTGCGGAGCCGAGGGCAGGGACTCCCTATCCCGGATGTTCCCACTTCCCTGGCTCATTCAGGACCTGGCATAGTACTGGTGGCCAGTATCCTCAGTAAGATGAGGCATACCAGGACGAAAGTGGGTGCGGTGCCACTGGACAGGTCCAGGCCGTGCAAGCAGACTGGACCCCCAGTGTATGTTATTTTTTTGACATATTTTGATCCGTGCTCTTACACAGGGTGCCGAAGTGGACATAGCTAGGGTAAGGGGAGAGGGCAGTTAGTAAGATTGTTGCGTCAGATTTAAGGAGTCTAAAAGCAGGTATATAAGCCATTTGGTAATCGTTTCCAGAATACAAGTAGATGTCAACTTTTGGGCTTCCTCCCAACTCATTAATGGAAAACCACCAGTCAGCTGTAACTGCCAATGTGCATGTATGTCAGAATAAAATAAGATTGCTCTGTTATTTTTCTGGCATCACATAGGCGATTGCTCAGGGAACGTTTATTTCCTTGGCGTAAAACTGAGGAAAGTGGAGCGGAGACTCCTGATTCCAGGTTTCTGCTTCCTTCTGTTGCCCAGTGATTTCCAGGGATTCCTTCCTGAGGGATTGAAACAAAATACTTACTCCTGGAGCATGTGTGAGCATGGTAATCCAGTGCTAATAAGGTGGGTTGTGATGCATAATTGCTTCCAATCTCATTTTCCTGGGTTTCTGTTTTGCAGAGGTCCAATCGTAGGGTCCCTTACTAATGGTGTGCCTCAATCCTTGTACCCAGTCAACTCAGATTGGAGGATCTGAGATCTACAGTCAGAAGACCCTAAAGCCTGCAGACATTTCCATTGCTGCAAGCCTCAGGCCAGCAGCACCGCTTTACTTTCTGCCCACCTTCTGGGTGCAGGCACCTTCCAAAGGAAAAGCCTCTGCGGGAGAATGCCCTGAACCTGGAAATACAGGCAGCTATAGGTCAGGTCTGGCAGAGCAGGATTCAGGATGGGCAAGGAGGAAAACCAGCTCACACATGTCTAACTGATTTGCACTTTATTTCTTACCTGAAAAACTTTTAAAAGTTGGTAATTTCTGTATAAATATCAAGAGATGACATCAGGGCATGATTCACCTCTGTGATCCTGTCCAAAATCCAGCAGGATCACACAAAGAATGATGGAAAATTCAGGTGGTAGAGCCTACTGCGACAGCAATGCCCAAGACAGCAGGTAATTGACTGTTGGTAAAATGCAGGCTGCAGCAAATTGCAGGAGACAGTTTCAGGGTTCCAGCAGTGTTCGTAGAGCAGGGGTCATGTTCTGCCAGAACACCGCTGCTGGGAGGATAATTCCAACTTTGCTGTCTTAATAGAGCATTTAATTTTTTTTTAATGTTTAACATGTACACTTCCTCAAAGGAAATGTATTGCTTCTTGAAAGAAACAGTGAATTGAAAAGTATTTTTTGTTTGTCAGCCAAATATTGTGACACAATGACATAATTCATGGCTAAAAGTGACACTCCCATTGGAAAGTGTCGGTCACTTGTGCGGAAAGTTATGACAAAAGCAGCTTAGAGCTCTTATAGCTTTTGTTCCTCAACAACCACGACTTGTGTTTAGATGGCACTTTTGACATAGAAAAACTTATAGTTCTTCAGAAGTGTAATCAATGACTTCAATGTCCATCACCAAGAGTGGCTTGGTAGCATCACTACTGACCGAGCTGGCCGAGTCTTGAAGGACATAGCTGCCAGACTGGGCCTGCGGCAAGTGGTGAGAGAACCAACACGAGGGAAAAACCTACTTGACCTCATCCTCACCAACCAACTGTCACAGATGCATCTGCCCATGACAGTATTGGTAGCAGTGACCACCGCACAGTCCTTATGGAGACGAAGTCACGTCTTCACACTGAGGACACCCTCCATTGTGTTGTGTGGCACTACCACAGTGCTAAGTGGTCGTTTTTATTTCCAACACCAGGTTTCTGATTGGTTACCTTGGAGGACAAGACCTGATTTCTGATTGGTCCCCTTGGAGGACAAGACACACCCAGCAGTTTCTCTGGAATGTGTAATTAGATCCTGCCTGCCTAAGTGATCAATTACTTTGCAAAGTGTAACTCGAGCCATTCTGACTGCCAGGTTCCAGACAGAACAGAGCTCACATAGAACAGACAGGGCTCATCCTCGCAGGTTAAGACCTTCTACCCACCAAGTTCTTGCACCCCCCCCACAAGTTCCTAACCTTCCTCCCACCCCCTGAGTTTCTGACCTTTTCTCTCTCCAACAAGATTCTGACTCTGACATCCCCCCCCCGCTCAAGTTTCTGACCACCTCCGCCACCCAAGTTTCTGACCTCCTCCTCCCCTGCCCAAGTTTCTGACCTTCTCCCTTCCCCCCCCTTCTCCCCATTTCTGACCTTCATTCCCACCCGCCCCAAGACGAGTCCCTGACCACCTCCCCCGCTCAAGTTCCTGACCTCCTTCCTGTGGCCAGGTATGTTCTGTCCACAAAACGCAGGACAAATCCAATCTGGCCAATTATCACCCCATCAGTTTACTCTCAATCATCAGCAAAGTGATAGAAGGTGTCATCGACAGTTCTATCAAGCGGCACTTACTCACCAATAACCTGCTCACGGATGCTCAGTTTGGGTTTCGCCAAGACCAATTTGCTCCAGACCTCATTACATGGACATGGACAGAAGAGCTGAATTCCAGAGATGAGGTGGCAGCATTTGACTGAGTGTGGCATCAAGGAGCCCTAGTAAAATGGGAATCGGGGAAAACTCTCCATTGGCTGGAGTCATACCTAGCACAAAGGAAAATGGTTGTGGTTGTTGGAGGCCAATCATCTCACCCCCAGGTCATCACTGCAGGAGTTCCTCAGGGCAGTGTCCTGAGCCCAACCATCTTCAGCTGCTTCATCAATGGCCTTCCCTCAATCATAAGGTCAGAAGTGGGGATGTTCGCTGATGATTGCACAGTGTTCAGTTGCATTTGAAACTTCTCAGATAAAGAAGCAGTCCATGCCCACATGCAGCAAGACCTGGATAACATTTAGGCTTGGGCTGAAGTAACATTCGCACCACACTAGTGTCAGGCAATGACCATCCCCAACAAGAGAGAGTCTAACCACCACCCCTTGACATTCAACGGCATTACCATCGTCAAATCCCCCACCATCAACATCCTGAGGGTCACCATTGACCAGAAACTTAACTGGACCAGCCGCATAAATACTGTGGCTACAAGAGCAGGTCAGAGGCTGGGTGTTCTGCGGCGAGTGACTCACCTCCTGACTCCCCAAAGCCTTTTCACCACCTACAAGGCACAAGTCAGGAGTGTGATGGAATACTCTCCACTTGCCTGGATGAGTGCAGCTCCAACAACACTCAAGAAGCTTGACACCATCCAGAACAAAGCAGTCCGCTTGATTGGCACCCCATCCACCACCTTAAGCATTTACTCTTTCCACCATCGGCGCACCGTGGCGACAGTGTGCACTATCTACAAGATGTACTGCAGAAACTCGCCTAGGCTTCTTCGACAGCACCTCCCAAACCTGCGATCTCTACCACCTTGAAGGACAAGGCAGCAGGCGCATGGGAACACTACCACCTCCAAGTTCCCCTCCAAGTTACACACCATCCTGACTTGAAAATATACCGCCGTTCCTTCATCGTTGCCGGGTCAAAATCCTGGCACTCCCTACCTAACAGCACTATGGGAGTACCTTCACCACACGGACTGCAGCGGTTCAAGAATGTAGCTCACCACTACCTTCTCGAGGGCAATTAGGAATGGGCAATAAATGCTGGCCTTGCCAGTGATGCCCACATGAATAAACTAAAAAAAAAATGGACACTGAGCCAAAGAGGAAGATATTAGGAGACATAGGAACAGGAGTAGGGCATTCAGCCCCTTGAGCATGCTCCACCAATCATTTAGATCATGGCTGATCTGTACCTCAACTCCATTTACACGCCTTAGCTCCATATCCCGTGATACCCGAACCGAACAAAAAAATCTATTGACATCAGGCTTGAAAGTTCCAATTGGGCCAGTATTCACAGGCTTTTTGGGCAGAGAATTCCAGATTTGTACTACCTTTTGTGTGGAAAAAGTGCTTCCTGATTTCTCTCCTAAATGGCCAGCTCTAATTTTAAGATTATATGCCTCGTTATTCTTGATACCCCCATCAGAGGAAATAGTTTCTCTGTATCTATCCTATCAAATCCTAAAGGACTACAAGCCAAGTCTTTGCAATCTTAGTTTAACCCTCAGAGCCCCAGTATCATTCTAGTGAATCTGTGCTGCACCCCTCCCTATCCTTCCTGAGGTGCGGTGCCCAAAACTGAACGCAGTACTCCAGATGGAGTCTGGTTAAGGCTTCATACAACTGAAGTATAACTTAGTCCCCTTTGTAATCCCTTGAGATAAAGACCAACATTCCAGCAGCCTTTTTGAGTGCTTTTTGTACCTCTCTACTAGCTTTAAATGGTTTATGTCCTTGGACTCCAAAATCTCTTTGCTCCTCTACAGTTCCTAGTTTCTCACCATTTAGAAAATACAATACCAAAAGCTTGATCAAAGAGGTGGGTTTTAAGGATGACCTTGAGAGAGGAGGCAGAGGGGTTTAGAGAGGGAATTCCAGAATATGAGCAATAGGTGGCTGAACTCTAGGCTGCCAAGGGAAGGGGTGATGCACAAGATGCCAGAGTTGGAGGAATGGAGAGTTTGGAGGAGAAGGAAGTTGTTGTAGGGTTGAACGCTGTTACAGAGATGGGGATGGGTGAGACCATGAGGTGATTTAAATATGAGGTTAAGAATTTTAAATTGGGAGAGCGGGAGCCAATGTAGGTCAGCAAGGACAGGCGTGATGGATGAGCCAAACTTGGTGGCAGATAGCACACAGGCAGCAGAGTTTTGGATGAACTGAAGTTCATGGAGGGTGGCGATGGATGTATGGCCAGACGAACATTGAAATAGTCATATCTGGAGGTAACGAAACATGAATAAAGGTTTCAGCAGCCAATGGGCTGAGGTTCAGGTGCAGGTGGCGATATTACGGAAGTGGAAGCCGGTGGTCTTTGTGATAGAGCATATGGATTCAGGAACTCAGCTCGGGTCGAATAGAAAGAAAGAACTTGCATTTGTATAGCGCCTTTCACGACATCCGGATGTCCCAAGGCACTTTACAGCCAATGAAGTACTTTTGAAGTGGAGTCACTTTTGTAATACAGGGAAACATGGCAGCCAATTTGCCCACAGCAAGGTACCACAAACAGCAATGAGAGAAATGACCAGATACTCTGTTTTTTTAGTGATGTTGGCTAAGGAAAAATATTGGCCAGGACACTGGCAGAACTCCCCTTTTCTTTGAATAGTGCTGTGGAATTTTTTATCGCCAACTGAGAGATCAGCTAGGGCTACGATTTAACATCTCATCCTCATAAGAACACCTGCAACAGTGCAACACTTCCTCAGTACTGTACTAAAGCGTCAGTCCAGATTATGTGCTCAAGTCCTGGTGTGGGGTTTGAATCCACAACTTTCTGACTCAGGCAAGAGTGCTTTAACTGAGTCAAGACTCAACAGTCCAAAGTTTGTGGTGGGGGCCGAAGACAATAGCTTCAGTCTTTCAAATGTTTAATTGGAGGAAATTGAAGTTGAACCAAGACTGAATGTTGTCGAAGCACTCTGGCAGCACAGAGGTAGTGGAAGGGTTGAGAGAGGTAATGAAAAGATAGACCTGGGTATGGTCAGAGTACAAGTGAAAGCTGACCTCATATCTTCGGATGATGTCGCCGGGGGCAGCATGTAAATGCTGAAGAGGAGGGGGCCAAGGATAGATCCTTGGGAATTCCAGAGATAATGATGCTGAGTTGGAAAGAGAAGCCATTACTGGACATGTTTTGGCTCCAATTGGATAGCTAAATGTGTAACTATGCGAAGGCAGTCCCATTGACTGGAAAATAGAGAAGAAGCGTTGTAGGAGGTTGGTTGCTGACCATGTCAAAGGCTGTAGAGAGGTTGAGGAGGAGGGAAAATGCACTACGGTCACAGTCCCAGAGGATGTCCTTCCCACAATAACGTCAAAAAATTACTTCAAACAGCTGAAGCCAGTTATTCACAATCAACTTGATTCAAAAAACATTATATAATTGTTGAATATTTGTAAGAGTTACTAGACTAATAATATTTAATTTGTGAACCGATAAATTGGTTTCTCAGCCCTTCTATATTTTTTAAGTGATTAGAATACTGTCAGAGAACACAACTTTTAGAGTGTAGTACATAATTAGATATGTAAGATGGCAAATGTTTTTATTTAATAGCACTGTACATTTACTGAAAGTCTTTGAAAAATAATAGATGACCCAAAATAGATGTAATGGCCTTGTAGTTATTTCAAGTAGTAGATGATTTTCACCAGTTGAATATTATAATTTACTTAACCATTAATTAGCAATTTTTTTGACAGATTCAAGGCACTTCTAATTGTGGTCCCAGCTGTGTTATGACACTGTTGACTATAACGGCCTAATAATTGTTTCTTCATTTTATTCTCAGGTGGAATGCAAAATATTATGCTGCATACCTTTAGTCTCGCCCGTTATACCTACATAATACTCTCTGGAATGCGCCATGCTAATGGAACACCAGTTGCTCGGATTTATAGCGATAACGAATTTGAAACCCCAGATGCTCAGGGACCTGTCATTAATATTAACGTGCTTGATGAGACAGGTGGCATTGTTGGTTACGCTAAGGTATGTCGTTAAATCTCATGTCACTATTTTATCTCATGGTTTCTGCTGTAAATCATTTATAGAATTGGTTGTAATTATACACTGCTTCTAAGAATATGGCAAATGACTTGAGTTCATGACCTGAATAAGCAGAAAACTGAAGGGAGAATTGTAGAAAGTTGCGCTGACATTTTGATGAATGGTTATACACCAGCAACCAAGGTGAGAAAATACATGAGGGAATACTTTGATGATAAAGCACTTTTGATGATAAATCCCACAGAAAAGCTTATACCCTCATACCCCTTTGTGTATCTTCTATATATATAAAGCGGTCGATCTGTCTGTCTGTCCTTCTGTCTGTCTGTCCTCGGGTGTGCGTCTGTCCGGCTATGCGCTCGAAAGTTATACCGCGTACCTACGCGTGCGTTACCTCCGAAGAAAGCTTACACTTCTGGGACGCTGGTAAGCGTATTTACTTTTCGGTCGGACGAAAATTGTTCGCGCCTTATGCAAAAAACCTTCAAAATTAAACTCATTATCTGCTAGCATTGATTGACTGACGTCAAAGATTCGACCAATCCTGTGCCGTCACGATTGACCAATCCTACAGTACGGTCCCCTGATGGTTGGCCAATCGGTGTGTGTGTGTGTGTGGGCGGGACTAATCGTTTTCATCTCGGGGATCTGGCAGCCATTGTTTCAGTGCCATGACTTCAGCTTCCAGCTCAAACTACTTTGAAAGTTAGTATCTCTTTTAAAAATAACATAAGATTTACCAAAAACGTTTTATAAGTACTTTCACTTTCATCTTTCAAGGTATTAAGTGTGTGTGTGGGCGGGACTAATCGTTTTCATCTCAGGGATCTGCCAGCCATTGTTTCACTGCTTGCAGCTCAAACTACTCTCCTTATCCAGCTTTGAAAAAGTTAGTATCTCTTTTAAAAATAACATAAGATTTACCAAAAACGTTTTATAAGTACTTTCACTTTCATCTTTCAAGGTATTAAAAGGTAGAAATGTTGCCCGCCAGCAGATTCACAGAGGGACACAGACAGGGCCCAAAGCCTGGCACTCGATTTAAACCGCCCAGCCCAAAACAGCCCTGGCAAAGCCAGGCTCCCCCCAGCTAGTTTAATCATATTGCACAGGGAAACCCACAGTGATAGTCTCTTGCAATTAAAGAGGTTTTGCCTCCGGGGTAAAGTGCCTTGCAAGTCACTGTACCATGGATGTCTAGATATCTAGTGGCATATTGCAAGTATAATTAAAATGTAAAAAGGTGGGTGGCAACTTATATAGTACCAACTATAGCTGCACATAGACTTTCCTTGGTGTGTTTGAGCAGAGATTTGGGAATCTGACTATTAACTGATATTGTATAAAATTCTCCAAATTGACAATGCTGACCCACTAAGAAAAATATGTCGTGAAGCAACACAAAATTAAATTGTAAACCATTTTTGTTTTCTTAACTTATGCTACAACATAATTTTTTTCTTTTGCTTATGAAGGGAACAATCGGGGAACAAGCCTTTAAGTGACAAATAGCAGTGCAGGCTGACTCATGGGTTTGGATACAACTAGACTTTCTGGGCTAGATTTTTGTGAAGCCGTCAGGCAGGGTTTCAGGCGTGTGGGGGGGGGGGGAAATCCCAAATTTGGGGGTCCCGACACCATCCCGCCCAAAACCTCGCCCCACGTGAGTTTCAGGGGCGGCGGGTACCCGCCCCGCACTGGGACCCACCGAAACCAGGCGGGAAGGGATTAGTGCCAATTAACTGCCTGTTAACAGTTTTTAGCCTAATCCCTATTTTGAGGGGTTTCGTGTGGGTTTCCCAACAGCTCCAAACCACGCCAGGTTAGAGCAGGCGGGCTGTCGGGTTGAAGGAGTTGGAGGGGTCACGATGTCGGTGCTCAGGTGAGTGATGGGTGCATGAGTGTAAAGGTAAGTGTGTTTGGTGTGTCTAAAGTGTGTAAAGAACTTTTACTTACCTGTACTTACCTTAACAGCCTTTCTTCCTGTAGCCGTCGGGAGTGCATCACTCAGCCGGAACTGAAAGCTGAATGGCTGCGATCTGTGAAAAGTAATAGCCGTCAGCTTTGAGTGCCAGTGACAGTTCTAACTGAGTCTGTGCAGAAGGACTCATGTTAGAACTCAGAGTGTCAGTGTTTCACAGCTTCAAACAGCTGTGAAACACTGATATTTCATCTGTCAAGAACTCTTGACAGATGAAATTGCAGTCATTGACGTCACCTGTTGCCGGGTGGCCCTTAATTGGCCTGCTGAGCCCGCTGGGCGGGCTCAACAAGGTCAATCAAGGGAAAATCGCGCAGATTGGCCGGACGTCGAAGTAGGCGGGTCAAAAACCCAAAAGGGGAAGTCCCGCCGCCTTCTCGACAGGTTCGGCAAAATCTACCCCTCTGTCCTGAAATAACTATTTTGTACATGGCAGCACTTCTCAGTGAAATACTTCATAGTAGGTAATATTCAGTGGACTAGTAATATAGATGCCTGGACTGATAATCCAGGAATCCCTATAGAAGATCAACAACAACGCAAAGCACCAGTATAATGAAGCCCATTTCACCAACAGATTTATTGTAGAGCGCACCAAAAACATGCTCAAGCAACGCTACCATTGTTTGGATCACATTCAGCTCTCTAACCTTAACTCGCTGAACAACTAGAACTTTTTAAAGATGCTGATATTCTGTAAGAACATTGGGATTGATTCCCTGACAACAATGCTTATCAAGGGCACCAGACGAATCTTTAACTTTTCACTTTAACTCCTCATCAAGGAACTGTCTTTACCACCAGTCTATGCCTTGGAGTTAATGTTGCCTGAATTTGGCTTGCTGAACCATCTTGCATCAACCAATTTGGATTAATTTAGCAGTTACACTACCAACATTCCATTAGGAGACACACAAGCTACTGAGTGAATGAGTTCACCCATTCTTGGCAAATCATTAAAGAAGAAGCCAAGCCATAGTCATGAGCTAACATTTCTTTATTAACCTCATGATTATAATTGGGAGCAATTAAAGCTTAGACATTGAGTATGCAAATTGTTTCATAGATAGGGTTAACTAATTGGTGGAATTATTTTATGATTAAAGTCTTTACAGTATATAGCTGACAAATTAACACTATAAGGTAGCCAGTCTAGTGGAGCTGGTTGCCTCGTCATCCCCTAGAATGATGGTGATAGCCTCCTGAAACAGAGTGATTAACTTCTATCCGTAGAGGTAATATTTGTTCCCCCTTGAGTTCTCTACTCTTGGGTAAAGCCACCTTACACACTAGTAGCGGTATTTGCACTAGCTGACTTAAGCTTGTGTATCTAGGCTGGTGTATTGTGTCCAGTTCTGGGCACCACACTTTAGGAAGGATGTCAAGGCCTTGGAGAGGGTGCAGAGAAGAGTTACTAGAATGTTCAAAGATGGCCTCTATCTGCACTGTGGGGTTTCTGTGATTCTGTGAATGTTACCATGGATAAGAGACTTCAGTTATGTGGAGAGCTAGAAAAGCTGGGATTGTTCTCCTTAGGTTAAGGGGAGATTTAATAGAGATTTTAAAATTATACATGGGTTTTGAGTAAATAAGGAGAAATTGTTTCCACTGGCAGGTGGGTTGGTAACCAGAGAACACAGATTTAAGATAATTGGCAAAAGAACCAGAGGGGAGATGATGAGAAATTTCTTTACTTAGCGAGTTGTTACGATCTAGAATGCACAGACTGAAAGAGTGGCCTAAGAAGATTTAGTAGTGACTGTCAAAAGGGAATTGGATATATATTTAAAAAGGACATTTTTTATTTTATTTATTTCATTTCTAAATCAGCAGAAAATAGGCTTCTTGTTGTTAATTTTTAAATACCATGTCCTGGATCTTTTACTGCTGGCTGACCGTTCTTCTGGCATAAAATCAGATAGCTGGTGTTCCAAAATGGGCAGGAGTTCCATCCCACCTGAACTCCACCTACTTTGTATCCTGACGTATTTTCTGAGAGGCAAGGCCAACAGCAATGGATGCACCCAGCTCAAACAGAGGGGCGCTTCATTCAAATATTAATTTGGAAGTGTATCCATCCTACAATTTATTACTCACCGTTCTAGTACATATAAAAATGATTTAGATCTGATATTTTATGAAATGGGTGCCCAGGGTTGCTAGGCAGTGGTAAGTATTCAGAAGGTCATAGAAAGAACACAGTCATGTAAAATTAAGTGCATTTCTAGCCAGTTCTTAACTTTTTCATTTTTTTTTGTTTTCCCTGCTGGTACTTGGGTTCACTTGAATCTTTGTGTTAATTGTTATAAATTATTTATATTTTGCCCCCACACCAAGGAACAAAAAAGGCATGAGAGATGCTCAGTGCCCACCCATAAATACCTGCAAACTGGCATCTTAGAGTCACAGAGTCATAGAGTTATACAGCACAGAAAGAGGCCCTTCGGCCCATCGTGTCCGCGCCGGCCATCAAGCCCTGTCTAATCCAATCCCATTTTCCAGCATTTGGTCCGTAGCCTTGTATGCTATGGCATTTCAAGTGCTCATCCAAATGCTTCTTGAATGTTGTGAGGGTTCCTGCCTCTACCACCCTTTCAGGCAGTGAGTTCCAGATTCCAACCACGCTCTGGGTGAAAAAGTTTTTCCTCAAATCCCCTCTAAACCTCCTGCCCCTTACCTTGAATCTATGCCCCCTTGTTATTGACCCCTCTACTAAGGGGAAAAGTTCCTTTCCATCTACCCTATCTATGCCCCTCATAATTTGTACACCTCAATCAGGTCCCCCCTCAGCCTTCTCTGCTCCAAGGAAAACAACCCCAGCCTGTCCAGTCTTTCTTCATCGCTGAAGCGCTCCAGCCCAGGTAACATCCTGGTAAATCTCCTCTGCACCCTCTCCAAAGCAATCACATCCTTCCTATAGTGTGGTGACCAGAACTGCACACAGTACTCCAGCTGTGGCCTTACCAGCGTTTTGTACAGCTCCATCATAACCTCCCTGCTCTTATATTCTATGCCTCGGCTAATGAAGGCAAGTATCCCATATGCCTTTTTAACCACCTTATCCACCTGTTCTGCTGCCTTCAGGGGTCTATGTACATGTACACCAAGGTCCCTCTGATCCTCTGTCTTTCCTAGGGTCTTACCATTCATTGTGTATTCCCTTGCCTTGTTAGTCCTCCCAAAATGCATCACCTCACACTTTTCAGGGTTAAATTCCATTTGCCACTGTTCCGCCCATCTGACCAACCCATCTATATCGTCCTGTAGCCTGAGGCTTCCCTCCTCGCTATTTACCACCCCACCAATTTTTGTGTCATCTGCGAACTTACTGATCATACCTTTTACATTCTCATCCAAATCATTAATGTAGACCACAAACAGCAGTTCACTTCAGACAGAGGTGAACAAATCTCACTTTGGCAGACGATTTGGACATGTAGAGGCTCCCATTTGGAAAAGACACTGGAATAGCAGACCCAATGGCATCAGTAATATATGGAAATGCTTGACTAATCATGATTTTGTATGTTACCTCAGAAGCACCCAGTTATAGTATATCTTGTTTTTAGTGGCACTATATATGAAAGAAGTATGTCAGGGTAATCAACAGCAGTGTACCCACTAAGATGGCATCAACTATATCTATAGGCCCTGGCACACTACCTGACAATAACCATGGGGAACTGTCTTCAGAGTCTGGGCCATCAGAGAGCCAGATGCAGAGCTGTGCATCTGCTGCAGGGACATCTGCAGCTACCATGCAGAATACAGCTGGCACCTGCAGTGATAGTAATAGTTAGCTATGGTCGGAAATTTGACTCCACCAACGTGCAGGCATTTTGCAAAGCTGACCTATGTGGATAGCGCTTTGGAGTGGCGCAGAGGACTAACCTCATTTCTGCAGCTCTCAAATATGGTTGCATGCTGGGCTGCTTTAATACTTTCCTGAAGACTCGTGTCTGTCTTTTTGGGTCTTTTTTCCCTTCATCTTTTCTTGTCCCTTAGCCCCCTGCCCCTTCAGTGTCAGCAAAGGCTGTTTGCGGTTCTCCAAATCCTCACAAAATTTTTGTTCTCCCTATTATGACACTTATGTTACATCCCGCTCCCCCCCCCCCCCCACCGCAACCCATCTGTCTAAATTGCACTAATGTGGAATTTTCCTCTTCCGCCACTTGTAAATTCCCTACATTTGTTCTCATTTGCACCTGACTTTATGCTAATAAGCTGACCTCGGAAAATTGTACACCCCACTTCCATTTGGGTTTGTCTGCAACCCGCCAATAACAGTCTGTATCTAAATTATACTAAAAGTGAAAAATGCAGACCAATAACACTGAAACAAAGTCACTTGCAACCTAGTTGATAACGTGATTTTGTGAAAACACCATCACTCTTTACTGCTACAGGTCGACAAACTGGCAAATTTGTACAACGTCCATCTTCGCACTGGCTGCTTTTGTAACACCGGAGGCTGTCAGCGACACCTAGGAATCAGCGATGAAGATGTCAAAAAGAACCTGAAGGTAGTGTTGACTGCATACTTCAGCACAGAATACTGTACTTTATCCCCTTATGTTTTGGTGTTCATTCAGAAAGATTTATCATTGTGATACTGGATGGAAGTATTTGCTACTTTTCATCTCATCACAGCAGAATGCACTCAATTAATCCTCCTGCAGGAGGTCTACTGTGCTGCCAAACCAGCTTGCTTGATCTTCAGGCAAGATTGAGTTAATGTTTCATACCATGTGCCTGATTGATTTTGACTTCAGAAAACCCTTCAAAGAAAACTAAACTGAAAGGTATTTACAATCTGGGCGAGAAATAGGGAATTTTTAAATAATTCTAATCTAGATCATTCAAATGTGAGCATCTTAAGTTAATACTTTACTGGCCTTTTGCTTATACACAGCAGCATGCAAGAGATGTTGGGAGTTGTATTTTCCTTGGTGAACTATAGCACCTGGACATTGGTTTAAGAATTTTGAATATCTTGGGTAATTTGCCAGTACATGCAAAATATCATTCACGACTGTTTCTATGGTTCCAGTGGGTAGCCATTCATGCTTTACAATAATTGTATTTTTCAGATTTATTTTGTTTTCATTGTTTGAGTGAATGTGATTTTTCTCTTGCCCATCTCAACAAACTAACACACAAGATAAACAAGATGTATAAAAGATTATAACCTGAACACAAACAATGCTGATCATCTATCTCATCTATTGATCAGTATTATGTATTAGAGTACATACCAAGATTAGGCCTGCCCACTGTAGTGTATGTAACTGTTCTACCTTTAAGAGAACTATTGTATGTAACCGTCCACCTTTAAGAGAACTATTTTAGGTGTGGCACTACTTTATCCTGGCTGCTGTATACTGTAATACCGACGGTGACCACACCGGTATATAAGTGCTGTGGCAGAATTTATTGGGCAGATTCGCCCTGACCTTCGAATGGTAAAGTCCTGTTTAAGTTACTCTTGTAGTCTGTGTATTACTTCGCTATACAACCCACAGACTTTACAGTGGCGACGAGTTCGATCTTACCCTGCGGCAACAATACTTCTGAAGAAGTAAACGAGCGTCGAGAAGAGGCACCCGCCCTCGTCGTTTTGCTGAGAGAAAACTCGAGTCTGCAGACCAAGAAAGGAGGAAGATTTCAAACACGAAGTCTTCCATCAGCAACAGGCATGGATTGTCCCTTCTGCCACGGTGGTGAGTGAGCCGATCAACACGAGAGGCAAGTCGGCCACGGTGACTGTGAGTAAAGGGAAAATAGAAACAAATAAACGGAGGATAAGGGCGGTGCACTCGACCACGGTCGAGGGGGAAAGGAGCCGGACAGAAGTCGGGCCCAGAGGCGCTGAGACTGGGGCAGCGTGGAGCAGAAGCCGCGGTACAAGCGGGCTGGGGAGCGTCGTGAGACGACTAGACCGCGACGGCGAAAAAGGCCGGACAACTACCGCGACCACGAGGCGCTGCGACCGGGATCGTAAGGCGCGGGAAGATATAAAAATAAATAAGCCACGGAGAACTCAGCCGCAGCCGGGGAGGAAAGCACCGGACTGCGAGAGGGCTGGGAGGCGCGATTGGAGCGAAAAAGGCTGGGCACCTACCGAAGCCGCGAGGCGCTGCGACCGGGATCATAAGGCGCGGAGGCAATAAATAAATAAATAACGAAATAACCCGCGAAGAATCAGCCGCAGCCGGGGAGGAAAGGACCGGACTGTGGGAGGTCTGGGAGAGGCGTTTAAAGCCGCTGAGGGAGAGCCGCGCGAGCGGGAGAGACAGAGCCCGAGAGAGAGCGAGCGAGAGCCGAGCGAGCGGGAGAGACAGAGCCCGAGAGAGAGCGAGCGAGAGCCGCGCGAGCGGGAGAGACAGAGCCCGAGAGAGAGACCGAGCGAGGTTCCGGCCAGCGGCTTGCAGCAGCTGCCGTGAAGGACCAGGAGCTGGATCTGTCCGACGCCAACTGGTTGTCCCCAGCGCCGGTTGCCCCTGCCGAAAAGAAGGGGGGGGGGAACAAGGAACGCGATCGGCTTTTCTAGCGCGCGCTTCAGAATAAACTGAAGCCAGCGCACAGGCTACAAACCCCGTAAACCAGTGGTCGTCGCCCGAGGGCAAAGCTTACCCCTCCCACCAGAGGAAGAAGTCAAGAGCGGGAAACCGCCATTTTGCCAGTAGGCGGGGAAGAAGACAAGCGCGGGAAACCGCCATTTTTGAAAAAAAAAAGAAAAAGTTAAAGAGAAATCCTGTTGTTTCGCAGAAAGATAGTGAGAGATAGTGAAGATGCCTAAGCATGGTAACATCAACAACTTCGATGCCGAGGTGGAAGATTGGGCCACGTACGTAGAACGTATCGAGATATATTGTGAGGCCAATAAAATAGAAGATGATGATAAAGCTATAACCTTGCTAAACTCGATGGGCGCGAAGACATACGGGTTATTGAAGCATCTTCTATCACCAGCTAAACCGGCGGATCAGACTTTCGATAATATTGTTGCTGTTCTGAAGGATCACTTGAACCCCACACCGCTGATGTTGGCGGAACGATTCAAATTTTATGCGAGAACGCAACGGAAAGAGGAAAGCAACGCGGAATACTTGGTCGAACTGCGTAGACTAGCGAAATATTGCCAGTTTGGAGGAAATCTGACAGAGGCATTGCGAGACAAGTTCGTGTGCGGGTTGTCGAAGGAAGGAACGCAAAAGCGACTACTCGAAGAGAACGACCCTACACTTGAGAGGGCTGTCCTTATTGCAGCATCGCACGAAGCCGCAGCGAAAGGAACTGCGGAAATGCGGCTAAAGGCAGCGGTACTCAGTGTGGATCAAATTACTTCGGGTACAACGAAATGTTATCGTTGTGGGAAGACAACACACGACCAGAACCAATGCTGGTTTAAAAACCAGGAATGTAGAAAATGTGGCAAACTGGGTCACATAGCTAAAGTATGCCGGTCAGGAAAGAAGACCAACAACCAAAAAAAGCCATCACAGGGAAAGTACAACAAAGTACACAAGGTGGCTGAGAAGAGTTCAGACGAACAGAATTCGGATTCAGACCCAAACGACCAGGAACTGGGTAGTCTGAGAATTCACAATGTGAGTAAGAAAGCTGACCTACAAACTATCTGGGTCATGCTAAAAATAGCCAGAGTCCAAGTGAAAATGGAGTTGGACACTGGATCAGCCCTATCAGTCATAAATCGAAGGGATTACAACCGGCTATTCTCACATATACCCTTGAGAGATACCAAGTTCGTATTGCAGACATACATGGGGCATAAAGTATACCCCATGGGGAAGATAAGAGTCAAGGTGAGAGACAGGGGCAAAGAACACCCAGGAATGGACTTATATGTACTACCTGAGGGAGGACCACCACTTCTAGGACGGGAGTGGATCAAGAAAATAGACATGGAATGGCACTACCTAAAAGCAATAACGAGTGAGGACTCGGTGCAGACAATCAGCTCAGACTCTGAAACGGATGACGATAAGACCAGCCCAAGTATGAAAGACAAGGCTAAAATGGACTTGCTGACTGAGGTTGGAAAAACGAAGGCGTGCATAAAGGCTTATGCGCCAGAGGAGAACAAAGTTTCAGAACAGAATTCCACTGAACAACAACAACATAGTTTGACAGAGAATTCTGAGTCTGTCCAGTTTACAGACATATACATTACTGAGGAACACCGGGCTCGAACTCAACTTTATTTCAAATTACAACAGCAATTAGAACAATTGAGTCGCCGTCTTGAGCAAGAGACAACAGCAATGAAAAAGTTCTTGGACACAGAGTGGGAGAATCTGGAAAGACAACAGAAGCAGCTGAGGGAGAAAATGGAGCAGGAGCACACAAACCGTCTGCGCGAGGAGGCCAAACGAATCAAAGCTGATTCGGTCTCTGAAGGTGCGTGCTCTAATCTGGTGGAGCAAGATGTTCAGCAACTGAAGGCGCTTGTTAGCAGGTTGCAGGCAGAAAAGGCTGATTTGGTCGCCATGAATTCCGAGCTCCTACTGAAGTCGGGTGCAGCATCACCGGACGATTCAATTGTGGAAATTCGAATGGTGGGGGCTGCGGATAATGGCGAAGTAGAAACAGCAAAGGAGCCCCAGGGCAAGGTTCTAAACAGCCCTGCAGCTAATGGGAAATGGATGATGGCAGAAGAGTTAACAGTCAGCCAACTCCTCCAGGGCAAGGTTATAAACAGCCCTGCAGCGAATGGGAAAGGGATGATGGCAGAAGAGTTAACAGTCAGCCAACTCCTTCATATGCTGAGGGACAAGACTCTGAAATGGGAAAAACTTGAACACGAGCCTCAATCTTCAAAGAAAAGGGGTTCGGAGCTCTCAAAAGTTATTGAAATAGCTGAAGTGGCAACACAGACGGAGAAGACTGCAGCAGAGCAGCCCTTGGATGCCAAAAGTACGCTGACTCACGTCAATGTAGAACAACAGAATGCTGAAACAGCTACTTCAGTAGAGGGATTGAATAGTCCGATCAATCAATCTCCGAAGGAAGTTGAAGTATTGAAATCACAAATGAGGTCATTAGTAAAAGACTTGCTGAAAGCCCAGAAAAAGCTGGATGAAGCGGAACACATGAAGAAGTCTCTTCAGGAAAGATGTCTGGATTTGGAACAAAAGCTGGCTAACGTCCAGCTGGGTAAGGAGGAAATAGAAGACCCTCTCGCTGGCCTAGCTCAGGACGACACCGAATATTACCATGATCTGTTGAGTGACACTGAATATTACGAGGACCTGGTCTGCCCAGCTTGTGCCGAGAACTCCCAAAGTGCCGAAATCAGGATGAATCACTTAAAGTCTAAGGAACATAGGGAGATGGTGGCGTTACAGCTGGCAGCTGACAATGGAGCCCCGAGAGTCTCCAAGAAGCAAAAAAGGAAAAGACGAAGCAGAAGATGATAACCATCTGAACCATTATTACCTCTACCCGATCACACACGTGGTCCCCCGAACGGAGCCAAATCAGTTGGAAAGTAGGAATATTTCCCAAGGCAATCCAACTGTTTTTTGTTTGTTTTAAAAAAGTCAGCAATGCTGGTTCAGAAGTGATGGAAGTAAAGCTGTTAAGTCTAGGGAAGGACTATGGGAGGAGTCCCTCTAGCAAGGTGACCCGACTACACCACGGAGGCGTGGTCCGGACCGAGTCAAGAAGATCAGAGACTGAATCTGTGAACTGTTTCCCACAGAGACTGAATCTGTGAACTGTTTCCGCAGAGACTACCTCTGTGAACTGTTGTAACATGAAGTTGGATATGTTATGATGTTATGTTAATGGGGAATAAGTATGTTGTAAGCTAAAAAGGGAGGATTGTAGTGTATGTAACTGTTCTACCTTTAAGAGAACTATTGTATGTAACCGTCCACCTTTAAGAGAACTATTTTAGGTGTGGCACTACTTTATCCTGGCTGCTGTATACTGTAATACCGACGGTGACCACACCGGTATACAAGTGCTGTGGCAGAATTTATTGGGCAGATTCGCCCTGACCTTCGAATAGTAAAGTCCTGTTTAAGTTACTCTTGTAGTCTGTGTATTACTTCGCTATACAACCCACAGACTTTACACCCACTACTGTTACTACCCATATATTTAAATAACCCTTCTTCCCAACCTTGCATTATTGTTGAACCTAAGCTGGGAAGTTATCCTGCTTCCAAGCATCTGCCATTGCCCATCTGAATAAGAGTGCCACTGATGAACTTGGCCAGTTTTTAATCATCCTCCTTTCTATATCCTCCCCACACTGTGAGAGTATTTTCAAGCTTGTTGGATTCTAGGGAAACTAAGCACATACATGACATTGCACATCATTACATAGTCTCATAGTTCTGGATTGTATTGTTACACCATCACAGAGGGATTATGCAGGAAACTTTGCCAAATGTTCATGGAGCCAGTTTTGGTCACTTTGTCTGCCCCATTTGTGCACAAAATGAGGCAGTAGCAGTCAAGAAATCTAGTGACATTTAGTCCCACCCACTTTATACAAGTTTTTGTGGCGGGGGTTGGGATTTTCCAGAGCCAGAGAGCTCCTGTGTAAAGCAGGCAGAAGCTTCATTTTGTTATGCAAGAGGGCAGAGAAGGGTACCGTACCATTTTCCGGGCCATGGGTGTGCTGAGTACCGAGTCTTCAACAACGTTGCCTGTACTGGTCCATGGTTAAGCACTCTCTCAGCACTGCACTGGGGTATCAGCCTAGATTATGTGGCCAAGTCACTGGACTGGGACATGAACCCACAACCTTCGAACTCAGGGGCGAGCATGTTACCACTGAGCCGCAGCTGACATGTAATGCCACGGAGATTGACTATTAGAATAACAAAATACGTGACCCTCTCATTATGGGATAAATTCACTCACAAGTTAGCAGTCTCTGGAAAGAACAGTGGCAGATGAAAATTGTTGAACAGAATACTAAACTTTTCTAATTTTTTCCAACAGGCAGGCCATGTCTGTGGCGATTCTTTGGATATGATTGATGGCTGCCCCACTGGTTCAGTCCGAATATCCTTTGGTTACATGTCCACGTTTGATGATGCACAGACATTTTTAAAGTTTATTATAGATTGTTTTGTTAAGCAGCCAGTTTGCTTTGACAAACACACCCTGTCTAAGCTAACAAGGTGTGGAACAATGAAGGAGAGTGATGAATCGTGGGCAGAGAATCTCACAGATGAAAAAAACATAACAAAAGAAGTCTCTTCAGAAATTGCTGCAACACACAATTCTGCCAGAGTTGAGGTTCCTCTAAATCAGCACTTTCCAGACAATCAGTCAGAGTTGAACAAAAACCCAGAGACTTCTAAAATAATCTACTATGATCGTGAGTCAGTAACACTCGCCAACATCTACTTGTACCCAATCAAGTCCTGTGCTGCTGTTGAGGTGGGTATGGAGTTATTTTTCTTATCAATGCCACAATATTGTGAAGATCTCTGATTGTCACTCATTGCTGTTGTTTCACCAGTAATTATAATCCAGACTTAATGTAGTTGACATAACAAATACTTTACTCATAAGGGCCATTTGCAGTCTTGTCATCCTAGAAGATAACAACAATAAGTCCCCCCGTGCCACCCGCCCCACCCCCCGCCTTCTTATATGGCCACCCTTTCTTATTTGGAAAATTTTTGGCTTTCCATGGTGACATTCCTCCAGGTTCCCACATTTGGGGTCGAAAAATAATACCGACAATTTGTGGGCAGCCAGAAGCCTTTTACTCTCTGCTAGCGCACGACACTCTGGCTTTCTACTCACCCAACCCATGGAACTCCCAGCATGTCATGCACTGTGCACCAAGAGTGCCTGAAAAGTATGTAAATGTGCTCACCTTGCATTATGGGGCGCAGTTAGCATAAATAACTCTTGATAAGTGATGGCCATTTTGTAAAAACTGAATTATCAGCTCCTGTAACTGTAGCGTCTGTGCAAAGCAAAACCACTTTGCACCAACACTGCAGTTGTCATGTAAATGCACCCATATAGTTATCAGAGAACTAATTGCCCCATCAATTCTCTGCTAACATTAAAAACAGAAGTTTGAAAAGTTTCATTGCAGAAGCTGAGAAGCTGAAGTGGTGTGAGATGACTTCTTGGAATTGAAAGGAAAAACAATTTAAAATCACAATCTAAGTGAAAATGGCAGGTGGAATGGCAACAGTCACTGAGAGTTACATATTGCCCACAACCCCCACCCCAAATACAGCCTGCAACCTTGGCGGCTACTTTGTCTGCCACATCACACAATGCCATCAACCATATATATTCCATTGAGAAATAAAAATTCCACAGGAAAAGTGATCCATCTGTGGCTAACTAAAGAAGTTAAGGATAGTATTAGATTAAAAGAAGATGCTTATAATGTTGCAAAGAATAGTAGTAAGCCTGAGGATTGGGAGAGCTTTAGAAACCAGCAAAGGATGACCCAAAACTGTATTAAAAGGGAAAAAATAGAATATGAGAGTAAAATAGCAAGAAATATAACAACAGATTGTAAGAGCTTCTACAAGTATGTAAAAAGGAAGAGAGCAAAAGTAAGCATTGGTCCCTTAAAGGCTGAGATAGGTGAAATTATAATGGGGAATAAGGAAATGGCAGAGACATAAAACAAATATTTTGTATCTGTCACCACAGTAGAAGACACAAAAAGCATACCAAAAATAGTGGGGAACCAAGGGGCTAATGAGAGTAATTAATATCAATAGAGAAAAAGTACTAGAGAAACTAATGGGATTAAAAGCCAACAAATCCCCTGGACCTGAGGGCCTAGATCCTAGGGTTCTAAAAGAGGTGGCTGCAGATATAGTGGATGCATTGATTGTGATCTTCCAAAATTCTCTAGATTCTAGAATGGTCCCAGGGGATTGGAAGGTAGCAAATGCAACTCCACTATTCAAGAAAGGACAGAGAGAGAAAACAGCAAACTACAGGCCAGTTAGCCTGACATCAGTTGTTGGAAAAATGCTGGAATCCATTATCAAGGAAGTGGTAATAGGGCACTTAGAAAATCATAATATGATTAGGCAGAGTCCACATGGTTTTATGAAAGAGAAATCGTGTTTAACAAATTTAAGAGTTTTCTGAGGATGTAACTAGCAGGGTAGATAAAGGGGAACCAGTGGATGTAGTAGATTTAGATTTCCAAAAGGCATTCATTAAGGTGCCACATAAAAGGTTGCAACACAAGGTAAGGGCTCCTGAAGTTGGGGGTAATATATTAGCATGGGTAGAGGATTGGTTAATGGACAGAAAACAGAGACAGAGGGGATGTAAAAGAGGAGGGGGTGTCGCAATATTAATCAAGGAGTCAATTACTGCTGTAAGGAGGGATGATATCTTAGCAGGTTCCTCTAATGAGGCCATATGGGTAGAACTTGATGCGCTATCAATTACTCATAAAAGACTGAGAGTTAAGAGAGTAACTAAAGGCTTTTATTAACAAAAGAATGAAGGTCTGCCTCGAGTGGTCGACCGGTCCAGAATACAAAGGGGCTGGGGAGCAGTCACCTTTATACTAGGACTTGTGGGAGGAGTCAGCCGAGGCATGTCCAGGCATGTACACAGTGGAATACAAACAGTGGTTTACCACATTCACCCCTTGTTTAAAATTGAGTCCGGCGGGGTGAAGTGTATTAAAAGTTAGTGTATTGGAGTCTCTCCGGAGGTCTTGTCTGCCGCTGTGATCGGCGTGGCGACAGCAGGGGTAGTGGAGCTTCCGGCGTCGAGTCCCGCGTAGGCTGTGGCACAGGCGTGTCGTCCTCGTAGATGTCGAGCGGGTCGCTGGGCCCAGGCCTGCCGTCTGCCGGGGCTGGATATCGGATCGTGGGGGGGGGTGGTAGTGAGTAGTGGGTTACTGCGGCCCCCGAGGGTGCAAGGTCTCTTATGGAGACTGTGTCCTCCCGCCCGTCCGGGTATGCAATGTAAGCATACTGGGGGTTGGCGTGGAGGAGGTCGACCCTCTCGACCAGGGGGTCCGTTTTATGGGTCCTCACGTGCCTTCTCAGTAGGACCGGCCCTGGGGACGTCAACCATGGCGGTAGCGATGTCCCCGATGTGGACTTCCTTGGGAAGACAAACATTTTCTCATGAGGGGTGGCGTTAGTGGCAGTGCAGAGCAGTGACCGAATAGAGTGGAGCGCATCGGGGAGCACATCCTGCCAGCGGGAGGTTGGAAGGCCCCTCGACTTTAAGGCTAGCAGGGCGGCCTTCCAAACTGTTGCATTTTCTCTTTCCACCTGTCCGTTCCCCCGGGGGTTGTAACTGGTGGTCCTGCTTGTGGCAATACCCCTAGTTAGCAGGTACTGACGGAGTTCGTCACTCATAAACGATGAGCCCCGGTCGCTATGGATATAGCTGGGGAAACCGAACAGGGTGAAGAGGTCGTTCAGACATTTAATGACCGTGGCACTGGTCATGTCCGGGCAGGGGATGGCGAACGGGAAACGGGAGTACTCGTCAATAATATTGAGGAAGTACACATTGCGGTCGGAGGAGGGGAGAGGCCCTTTAAAATCAACGCTCAGGCGCTCGAAGGGGCGAGTGGCTTTTATCAGGTGGGCCCTGTCTGGTCTATAAAAGTGCGGTTTGCACTCAGCGCAGACTTGGCAGTTCCTGGTCATGGTCCTGACCTCCTCAATAGAGTAAGGCAGGTTGCGGGCCTTGATGAAGTGGAAGAACCTGGTGACCCCCGGGTGGCAGAGGTCATTGTGGAGGACCCGCAGTCTATCGATCTGCGCGCTGGCGCAGGTGCCACGCGATAGCGCATCCGGGGGTTCATTGAGCTTCCCGGGCCGGTACAAGATCTCGTAATTGTAGGTGGAAAGTTCGATTCTCCACCTCAAGATCTTGTCATTTTTGATTTTGCCCCTCTGCTTGTTGTTAAACATGAAAGCAACTGAACGTTGGTCAGTGAGCAGGGTAAATCGTTTTCCGGCCAGGTAGTGCCTCCAATGACGCACAGCCTCCACAATCGCCTGGGCCTCCTTCTCAACAGCGGAGTGTCTGGTCTCCGGGCCTTGGAGGGTTCGTGAAAAGAAGGCCACGGGTCTCCCCGCCTGATTGAGGGTAGCGGCCAGGGCAAAGTCGGACGCGTCGCTTTCCACCTGGAAGGGGATGGATTCGTCCACTGCGTGCATGGTGGCTTTGGCAATGTCTTCCTTGATACGGTGGAAGGCTAAGCGGGCCTCTGCCGTCAAGGGAAAAGAGGTGGACTTGATCAGCGGATGGGCCTTGTCCGCATAGTAGGGGACCCACTGGGCGTAATAGGAGAAAAACCCTAGGCACCTCTTCAGGGCCTTGAGGCAGTGGGGCAGTGGGAGTTCCATAAGGGGACGCATCCGGTCGGGGTCGGGGCCGATGACTCCGTGTTCCACAACACAGCCAAGGATGGCGAGGCGGTTTGTGCGGAATATGCGCTTATCCTTGTTATATGTCAGGTTCAGGAGTTGGGTGGTGCGGAGGAATTTTTCGAGGTTTGCGTCATGGTCCTGCAAGTCACGGCCGCAGATGGTCACATTGTCCAGATATGGGAAAGTGGCCTGCAACGCATTTTGATCTACCATCCGGTCCATCTCCCTTTGGAAGACGGAGACCCCGTTGGTGACGCCAAAGGGAACCCTAAGAAAGTGATAGAGGCGGCCGTTTGCCTCAAAGGCAGTATACTGGCGGTCCTCAGGGCGGATAGGGAGCTGGTGGTACGCTGATTTCAGGTCAATGGTCGAGAAGACGCGGTACTGCGCGATCTGGTTGACCATATCAGCTATGCGGGGGAGTGGGTAGGCGTCCAGCAGGGTGTAGCGATTTATTGTCTGGCTGTAGTCGATGACCAGGCGCTGCTTCTCATCGGTCTTAACGACCACAACCTGGGCTCGCCAGGGGCTGGTGCTGCCCTCCATAATCCCTTCCTTCAGGAGCCGCTCCACTTCGGTTTTAATGAAAACCCTGTCCCCGGCACTGTATCGCCTGCTCTTTGTGGCGATGGGCTTACAGTCGGGGGTGAGGTTAGCAAACAGGGGGGGGGGGGGGGGGTGATTCTGAGTGTGGAGAGGTTGCACCTGGTGCGCGGCGGGCAATTTGGGAGCTGCTGGCTGCGGACTGTGAGTGGGGGTAGGGGTCCACCGTACGCCATCGTAACACTTTTAAGGTGGCACTGAAAATCTAACCCCAGCAGGACGGCAGCACAGAGGTCGGGCAGGACCAGAAGTTTAAAATGATCGTACACGGTCCGTCTACTACGAGTGTCACTACGCAGTAGCCGCCGATGTCCGCCGACTGGGACTCGGAGGCCATAGAAATCCGCTGGTGCGCAGGCAGGACTGGGAGAGAGCAACGCCGCACCGTGTCGGGGTGGATGAAGCTCTCTGTGCTCCCAGAGTCAAAAAGGCAGATTGTATCGTGGCCATTTACCTTAATGTCCATTGTGGAACTGGCCAGCTGGTGCGGTCTCGCTTGGTCCAGTGTAACGGATGCCAGCGTAGGGGTCGGTGTGTCGCTGCGGGTATCAGATGAGGCGGTGTTGGGGGCCTGCTGCGTTCCGGCTGTCGTCCAAGATTGCGGCGTCCATGATCCCCATGTGGCTGGAGGCGTCCAAAATGGCTGCTGTACCGGTGGTTCGCACATGGCCGGGGAGGCCCAAGATGGCGGCCCGCATGGCCCACACGCGGCGCTGCTGGGGTTCGGGGTGGCTTTGGCCCTGCAGACGTTAGCGTAGTGTCCCTTCTTCCCGCAGCCCGAGCAGATCGCGTTTTTCGCCGGGCAGCGCGCTCTGGGGTGTTTTGCCTGGCCACAGAAGTAGCATTTCTGGCCTTGGGGCACTGCTGTCTGGCCTTGGGACACTGCTGCGGTAGTTGGGCCGTTGCTGGGGTGTGGCTGGGGTGGCACGGCGCTATGAGGCGGTCCTACCGTGTCCCAGGCTGTCATTCCCCGCGGCATCCCCGGTGCAGAGGAGTAGGCATCCATGCCCCGGTAGGCTGCATCCAATGATAGTGCGAGTTCAGAGGCCTTGTTGAGGTCGAGGTCACTCTGCTCCAACAGTCGCTGTCGGGTGTAATTGGATCTGTGGCCCGCTACAAAAGCGTCCCGGATAAGTTCCTCTGTGTACACGGCGGCCTTTACATCCTTACAACCACAGGCCCGGCCAAGCACAGACAGTGCCTGAAGGTATTCCACGGTCGATTCCCCAGGTTGTTGTTTACGACTCCCCAGAAGGTGCCTGGCGTACACTTCGTTCACTGGGCGCGTGTACTGGTCCTTGAGGAGCTTGATAGCGTCCGCGTACGAGGTCGCGTCTTGGATGACCGAGTACACTCGGTGGTTCACTTTGGAGGTCAGGACATCCAGTTTGTCCTCGTCCGATTTGATTGCTGCGGAGGCGGTCAGGAATTTTTTGAAACACTTAAGCCAGTGAGTAAACTTGGTGGATGAGTCCGCCTCCCGATGATCTAAGTCCAGGCATGCTGGTGTGAGGATCTTCTCCATTATAAAAATTTTGTTAATAAAATTGATGCGCTATCAATTACTCATAAAAGACTGAGAGTTAAGAGAGTAACTAAAGGCTTTTATTAACAAAAGAATGAAGGTCTGCCTCGAGTGGTCGACCGGTCCAGAATACAAAGGGGCTGGGGAGCAGTCACCTTTATACTAGGACTTGTGGGAGGAGTCAGCCGAGGCATGTCCAGGCATGTACACAGTGGAATACAAACAGTGGTTTACCACAGAACTTAAAAACAAAAAGGGGGCAAGCACTTTGCTGGGAGTGTACTATCGGCCCCCAAACAGTCAGGGAGAGATGGAGGAACAGATATGCAGGCAAATCTCAGAGAACTGTAGAAATAATAGGGTATTAATAGTAGGGGATTTCAACTTCCCCAATATTAACTGGGATAGTCAGAGTGTGAAAGGCTTAGAGGGTGCGGAATTCTTAAAATGCATCCAGGAGAGCTTTTTGAGTCAGCATGTAGAAAGTCCTACAAGAGAGGGGGCTGTACTGGACCTAATTCTAGGGAATGTAGCCGGGCAAGTGGTAGAAGTGTCAGCAGGAGGGCATTTTGGTGACGGTGACCATAATTCGGTGAGATTTAAGGTAGTCATGGAAAAGGACAAAGATGGACCGGAAATAAAGGTTCTAAATTGGGGGAAGGCCGATTTTAATATGATAAGGCAGGATCTGGCCAAAGTTGACTGGGATCAGCTACTTGTAGGAAAATCCACATCAGAGCAGTGGGAGTCTTTCAGAAAGGAAATAGAGAGAGTACAACGCCAATATGTTCCCGTAAAGGTCAAGAGTGGGACCAACAAGCCCAGGGAACCCTGGATGTCAAGGGATATACAAGAATGGATTAGGAAAAAAAGGGAGGCTTTTGGCAGATACAAAGGACTAAAAACAGTGGAGGTCCTAGAGGAGTATAGAAAGTGCAGGGGGGTACTTAAAAAAGAAATTAGGAGAGCGAAGAGGGGGCATGAAAAAACACTTGCGGGCAAAATAAAGGAAAATCCCAAGGTGTTTTATAAGTATATTAAGGGCAAGAGGATAACCAGGGAAAAAGTAGGGCCCATTAGGGACCAAAGTGGCAATCTGTGTGTAGAGCCGGAAGATGTGGGTGAGGTTTTAAATGAATATTTTTCTATCTGTGTTCACTATGGAGAAGGACGATGTAGACATAGAAATCAGGCAGGGGGCTTGTGATACACTTGAACAAATTAGTATTGTGAGGAGTTTTAGCGGGCTTAAAAGTGGATAAAACCCCAGGCCCAGACGAGATGTATCCCAGGCTGCTGTGTGAGGCAAGGGAGGAGATTGCAGGGGCTCTGACACAAATTTTCAGAACCTCTCTGGCCGCAAGGGAGGTGCCAGAGGACTGGAGGACAGCTAACGTAGTACCATTATTCAAGAAGGGTAGTAGGGGTAAACCAGGGAATTACAGGCCAGTGAGCCTAACATCAGTGGTAGGGAAATTATTGGAAAAAATTCTGAGGGACAGAATTAGTCTCCACTTAGAGATACAAGGATTAATCAAGGATAGTCAGCATGGCTTTGTCAGGGGGAGATCATGTCTAACCAATTTGATTAAATTTTTCGAGGGGGTGACTAGGTGTGTGGATGAGGGTAGTGCAGTTGATGTAGTCTACATGGACTTCAGTAAGGCTTTTGACACAGTCCCGCATGGGAGACTGGTCAAGAAGCTAAGAGCCCATGGGATCCAGGGCAATTTGGCACATTGGATCCAAAATTGGCTTAGTGGCAGGAGGCAGAGGGTGATGGTCGAAGGTTGTTTTTGTGACTGGAAGCCTGTGTCCAGTGGTGTACCACAGGGATCGGTGCTGGGTCCTTTGCTGTTTGTAGTGCACATTAATGATTTAGATATGAATGTAGGAGGTATGATCAGTAAGTTCGCAGATGACACTAAAATTGGTGGAGTGGGAAATAGCAAGGAGGGAAGTCTCAGGCTACAGGACGATATAGACGGGTTGGTCAGATGGGCAGAACAGTGGCAAATGTAATTTAACCCTGAAAAGTGTGAGGTGATGCATTTTGGGAGGACTAACAAGGCAAGGGAATACACAGTGAATGGTAGGACCCTAGGAAGGACAGGGAATCAGAGGGACCTTGGTGTGCATGTACATAGATCCCTGAAGGCAGCAGGACAGGTAGGTAGATAAGGTGGTTAAAAAGGCATATGGGATAATTGTCTTCATTAGCCGAGGCATAGAATATAAGAGCAGGGAGGTTATGATGGAGCTGTACAAAACGCTAGTTAGGCCACAGCTGGAATATTGTGTGCAGTTCTGGTCGCCACACCATACACCATAGGAAGGATGTGATTGCATTGGAGAGGGTGCAGAGGAGATTCACCAGGATGTTACCTGGACTGGAGCGTTTCAGCTATGAAGAGAGACTGGACAGGCTGGGGTTGTTTTCCTTAGAGCAGAGAAGGCTAAGGAGGATCTGATTGAGGTGTACAAAATTATGAGGGGCATAGATAGGGTAGATAGAAAGGAACTTTTCCCCTTAGTAGAGGGGTCAATACCAGGGGGCATAGCTTCCAGGTAAGGGGCAGGAGGTGTAGAGGGGATTTGAGGAAAAACGTTTTCACCCAGAGTGTGGTTGGAATCTGGAACTCACTGCCTGAAAGGGTGGTAGAGGCAGGAACCCTCACAACATTCAAGAAGCATTTAGATGAGCACTTGAAACGCCATAGCATACAAGGCTACGGACCAAGTGCTGGAAAATGGGATTAGAATAGATAGGGCTTGATGGCCGGCGCGGACACGATGGGCCGAAGGGCCTCTTTCTGTGCTGTATACCTCTATGACTCTAGGGACAAATGTGTCATTTTTTGGTTGACAAGCTGTAACTAGTGGGGTGCCACAAGGATCAGTGCTTGGGCCTCAGCTATTTACAATCTATATTAATGACTTAGATGACGGAACCGAGTACGATGTATCCAAGTTTGTTGCTGATACAAAGCTAGGTGGGAAAGTAAGCTGTGAGGAGGTCACAAAAAAAACCTGCAAAGGAATATAGACATGTTAATTGAGTGGGCAAAAAGGTGGCAGATGGAGTATAATGTGGAGGAATGTGAGGTTATTCACTTTGGTACGAAGAATAGAAAAACAGAAGTTTTTTTTAATGGTGAGGAACTATTAAATGTTGGTGTTCAGAGAGATTTAGGTGTTCTCATACAGGAAACACAAAGTTAGCATGCAGGTGCAGCAAGCAATTAGGAAGGCAAATGGCATGTTGACCTTTATTGCAAGGGGGTTGAAGTACAACAGTAAGGAAGCCTTACTACAATTGTATGATTTGGACAGGTTGGGTGATTGGGCAGATGTATGGCAGATGCAGCATAATGTGGATAAATGCGAGGTTATCCACTTTGGTGGCAAAAACAGGAAGGCAGATTATTATCTGAATGGCAATAGATTAGGAGAAGGGGAAGTGCAATGAGACCTGGGTGTCCATGTGCACCAGTCACTGAAGGTAAGCATGCAGGTGCAGCAGGCGGTTAAGAAGGCAAATGGTATGTTAGCCTTCATAGCGAGAGGATTCGAGTACAGGAGCAAGGATGTCTTGCTGCAGTTGTACAGGGCCTTGCTGAGATCACACCTTGAGTATTGTGTGCAGTTTTGGTCGCCTTATCTGAGGAAGGATGTTCTTGCCATGGAGGGAGTGCAGCGAAGATTCACCAGACTGATACCTGGGATGGCAGGAATGATGTATGAGGAGCGATTGGGTCGATTGGGCTTATATTCGCTGGAGTTTAGAAGAATGAGAGGGGATCTCATTGAAACTTATAAAATTCTAACAGGACTAGACAGACTAGATGCAGGAAGGATGTTCCTGATGGTCGGGGAGTCCAGAACCAGGGGTCACAGTCTAAAGATAAGGGGTAAGCCATTTAGGACAGAGATGAGGAGGAATTTCTTCACCCAGAGAGTGGTGAACCTGTGGAATTCTCTACCACAAAAGGCAGTTGAGGCCAATTCATTAAATATATTCAAGAAGGAGTTAGATATATTTCTTAAGGCTTAAGGGATCAAGGGATATGGGGAGAAAGCAGGGGCAGGGTACTGAATTTGGATGATCAGCCATGATCTCATTAAATGGCGGAGCAGGCTTGAGAGGCCGAATGGCCTACTCCTGCTCCTATCTTCTATGTTTCTATGTACAGGGCTTTGGTGAGATCACACCTGGAGTGCTGTGCACAGTTTTGCTCTCCTTATCTGAGGAAGGGCATACTTGCCTTAGAGGTGGTGCAACAAAGGTTCACTGGATTGATCCCTGGCATGAGATGGTTGAGGAGAGATTGAGTAGATTGGGCCCATACGCTCTGGCATTTAGAAGAATGAGAGGTGATCTCATTGAAAACATAAGATATTGAGTGCGATTGACAGGGTAGATGCTGAGAGGTTGTTTCCCCTGGCTGGAGAGTCTAGATCTAGGGGGCATAGTCTCAGAATAAGGGGTCGGCCACTTAAGACTGAGATGAGGAGGAATTTCTTCACTCAGTGGGTTGTGAATCTTTGGAACTCTCTACCCCAAAGGGCTGTAGATGCTGAGTCGTTGCGTATATTCAGGACTGAGATCGATAGATTTTTGGACTCTAGGGGAATCAAGGGATATGGGGATTGGGCGGGAAAGTGAAGTTGAGGTCGAAGATCAGCCATGATCTTATTGAATGGCGGAGTTGGCTCGAAGGGCTGTATGGCGGCCTACTGCTCCTACTTCTTATATTCTTATAAAACCTTCCATGAACCAGCACAATTGGTCAGTGTAATAGAACGTAAATGTTTTTTGTTTTTGCTTTGCATTAAAAAATATTTATTGATGTATTTAAGAGTAGTAACCTGGTGCAGTTTTATTAATACAGCTGAAAATGGGTTTATCACAAAAATAAGTATTTTTAATAGGAGTGTCTCGTCCTCCACCTGTGAGTAACCTTATTTTAAATCACTGAAAATGACTTAAATACTATACTGAACCATTTACCAGTTTCATTGGTGTACACTAGTCAGTTACATAGTAAATCAAATATTTTTTAACATGTAAAAACTTTTAAAACGTGCTTACTAGTGCCTGCGCAGTTTAAAAACAAGCTCAATTTGGAGAGCTTCGTTAAACGGATGCAATCAGCAGAAACTCACCATCCTCATTATTTCGATCTGGGCGCATAGCCACTTTGCTGGGCAGGGCCGGGCTTCGGGCAAAATGATTTTTAAATCAGCATTAAAGATCGCGGAAACTCGATTTATGCTTGACGTAACTTACGTTTAAAATTCCCCGATCTTTTGTGCTGGTTTGGCCAATTTCACCCAGATTGGGCTGAAAATACTCGCGCAAACTAGTATGTATTGTGTCTGCATTAAAAGGACAGTGGCATGACTAAAACAAGATGAAACTGTATAATTTTCATTAAAATATTGTCCAGTCACCTCTAGCCTTTCAAGATTACAAACTTTCTGCCATTACAGACATTCAGCTCTTTAAGCTTAGTCATCACATCTGATTTGTAGAAGAGTGCGACGACTCAAAATTTTGCTTTTTTATCACTGTTGGCAACTTAAATACTCTTCGAAGCCTGTTTCTTTCCAGTGATTGAATATTGCAGCCTGTTTAGTAGCCTGCAGAGGAAACTCGCCTCTTGCTCCTAAACACAGAAGACCACAAATTCATGCAAGGTGGTGGATTTGTTGAGGATAACTTACTCCATGCTAAAGTGCACCCAATCCAACATCAAAGTTATGTGATTGGGCTATCAGTCTCATACCTACCAAATTCCTAAACGGTCTGGGATGCTTCTAATAATGAAAATATGCTTCTCCTGCTTACACTGTGCCAATAATTCTGGTTTTGTAATCAGTCACTATTTCCTTTTTATTTTTCTGATGAGTTGTCCCGGGCCTACCACACCAGACCTAATCGCCAGCCTCAGTCCCATGCTGTATTCTCCCTCTTGGTTGTTGTTAAGTCTGTGTGTTCTAGTTGTATTTAAGATTAATTACTGACACAGACTACAAGAATAACGTTTCAACAGGTCTTTACTAGTTGGAGGTCAGGGCTATACTAACAGCAATATCACTACACAGTACTTATATACCGGTGGTCACCACCGGTATTACGTATACAGCAGCCAGAGAAAGTAGTACATCTCTTAAGGTGGAACAGGCTTAAGTTCTCTTAAGGTGGAACAGGTTACATACACCACAATCCTCCCTTTTTAGCTTAACAGTCATATCCCCATTTAACATAACATAATAACATATGTACATATATAACTTCAGGTATAAACAGTTCAAAGGTTCAGTCTCTCAGGAGGCCTTCTGATTCGGGTTGGATAACGCCTTTCAGTGGTCTCTGATTCTTGTTGCTGAGGTGACTCCTCTAGTTGGTTTCCTATGTATTGGACGTCATCATCAGGTACATTCCCTGCCGAGGTAGATGCTTCAGGTTCATTAACGTCTTCCACAGTTGTCTCTGTCGCAACCATGGGTTCGACCCTTGCTCTCGATTCTACCAGTTGATCCGCATGACGCCTTATCACATTGTTACCAATATCTACTGTGTACATCAGAGGTCCTTGTCTGGCCCGAATTGTTCCGGACTGCCATTTTTCGTTTCCATAGTCCCTTGCCAACACTGGTTGTCCTACGTCGAAACTTCGAGTGGTCTTGTTATTAATATGCCGGAACTGTTTGTTTTCCACTTCCCTCCGCACATTTGGTTTTAACAAGTCCAACCTGGACCGCAACCTCCTGTTATAAAACATCATGGCAGGACTTTGGTTAGTTACTGCATGAGCGGCGTTTCGATATGCCATTAGGAAATTGTCCACCTTGTGTTGTAGCGGAATCTGATCATCGTTCATGGCCTTTATTGCCTTTTTGAATGTTTGGACAAATCTCTCGGCCAACCCGTTTGTCGCCGGATGATATGGGGCAGAGGTATAATGTTTCACCCCATTCTTCTTTAAGAATTTTTGGAATTCTTCCGACACGAACTGTGGTCCGTTGTCCGAACATATCTGTTCTGGCAATCCGTTCCTTGCGAATATTGTTCTTAACACCGCAATTGTCTTTTCTGAAGTAGTGGTATTCATCTTGATCACTTCTGGCCATTTGGAATGTGCGTCCACCGCAATTAGGAACATGGAGTCCATGAATGGACCAGCAAAGTCAATATGTACGCGTTGCCATGGGGCTGAAGGCCATTCCCATGGGTGTAGCGGTGCGATCGGAGGTGCATTTTGCACTTTTTGGCACCCAGCGCAGCTTTTCGTCAACTCCTCTATCTTAACTCCCCCCAGATGACCTTCATGCAGTTCCTTTAGAACTCTTTCCCTTAACTTGGGAGGAATAATCACTCTTGTCCCGTACATCAAAGTACCATGGCAGACGGACAGCTGGTCTCGCCTTGCCGAGAATGCCGGTAACAGAGGATCACCACGTGTTGGCCATCCCTTCACTGTCACCTCGTAGACTCGGGACAGTGTCGGGTCGTTCCTGGTTTCTCTTTCAATACTTGCATTGGTGACTGGTAAACACTCGATGATGGTCGAATGAAATAACTCAACAGGGTCAACTTTCGTCGTCTCTTCTGCTTCAGGTAGTGGCAGGCGCGACAGCCCATCAGCATTGCCATGCTGCTTTGTACCTTTGAATTCTATTTGATATTGATGTGCCCCTAGGAAAAGGGACCATCTCTGGAGTCTCTGTGCTGTCATCACCGAAACACCCTTCTTAGGGTTAAAAATGGATACCAACGGCTGATGGTCTGTCAGAAGTGTGAATTTTTGGCCCTGCAGGTAATGATTAAACTTCTTCACTCCCCATACAAGGCTGAGAGCCTCCCTATCGATCTGCGCATAGTTGCGCTCAGCGGAGGTCAATGATCTGGATGCAAACACGACTGGCCTTTCCGTGCCATTTGGCAACTTGTGTGAGAGTACTGCCCCAATACCATATGGAGAAGCATCACAAGCCAACCGAATAGGCAGTGTCGGGTTGAAGTGAGCCAACACTTCCTCTGAGGTGATCAATTCTTTGCTTTTGCGAAATGCCTTCTTACAGTTTTCGCTCCATTCCCATGGTACCCCCTTCTGTAAAAGAGCGTTCAGCGGGTGCAGTACCGTGGATAGATTCGGTAGAAACTTATGGTAATAGTTAATCAATCCCAGAAACGACCTCAACTGAGAGACATTATCCGGAGCGGGAGCCTTTACAACTGCCTCTATCTTGTCAGGAGACTTATGAAGCCCCTCCCGGTCAATGACATGACCACAGTACGAGATCCGCTTCTGAAAGAACTCACATTTCTGCCGATTAACTCGAAGTCCATACTCTTTGTCTGTTGAGCACCAGTTCTAAGTTTGCGAGGTGTTCTTCATCACCATCTCCTGTAATCAGAATATCGTCCAGGTAACATTGTGTGCCTGGAATTCCCTGTAATACCTGCTCCATGGCCCTCTGCCAAATTGCTGGAGCCGATGCCACTCCAAAAACCAGCCTATTATACCGGTACAAACCTCTATGCGTGTTGATCGTGAGGTACTGGCGTGACTCTTCTTCAACCTCCATCTGCAAGTACGCCTGCGCCAGGTCTATCTTGAAGTGTTTCCCGCCAGACAACGAAGCAAAAATATCCTCAATCCGCGGAAGCGGATACTGCACCGTGTGAAGCACCGGATTAACGGTGATCTTGAAGTCTCCACAGATGCGAACCTTCCCTGGTTCTCCTGGCTTGTTGCTCAAAGGACGTTTCATAACGGGAACAATGGGCGTAGCCCACTCACTCCAATCTACCTTAGACAGTACACCTGAACGTTCTAGCGCTTCCAGTTCCGCTTCTACAGCAGGTCGTATTGCATAGGGTACCGGTCTGGCTTTGAAAAATTTTGGGTGTGCATGTTCATCAATCTTGATGTTTGCCGTAATTCCTCTCAGTGTTCCCAGTCCCTGCTGGAACACCTCTTTAGCATCATCCAATATTCTGGACAATCGTTTAGGTTTGACATCTGTTTCCCCGGAATCTACCGTTAGTGCCTTTAAGGAGTGCCAGTCCATATTCATTTTCCTAATCCACTCCCGTCCCAGTAGTGGTGGACCTCCTTCAGGTAGCACATATAAGTCCATTACTTGGCTTTCTTTGCCCTTGTGGACCACTTTTACCTCTATCTTTCCGATGGGGTACACTCTTTGCCCCGTGTATGTTTTCAGTATAATCTCCGTATCCCGTAGGGGGAATATGTTGGAATAACCTTTTGTAATCTTTCTTATTCATGACCGTCAATGCCGATCCAGTGTCCAATTCCATCTTTACTTGGACTCCTGCTATCTGAAGAGTGACCCAAATTGTCTGGAGATCTGCATCCTTACCAACGTTGTGTACTCTTAAGCTACCCAGTTCATTACTGCTAGCGTCTGAATCTGACTTCTGTTCGTTCGAACTGTTCTTTGTCACCTTGTGTACCTTTATGTATTTTCCTTGCGGTGACTTTTTGTTGCTGGTCTTCTTTCCTGACCGGCATACTTTAGCTATGTGGCCAAGCCTGCCACACGTTCTGCATTCTTGGTTTTTAAACCAACACTGGTTCTGATCGTGCGTTGTCTTTCCACAACGATAACATTTTACAGTACTCAAAACCAATTGATTTGTACTGAGTTCCGGTGACTGTAGCTGCATTACTGCTGTGCCTCTCGCTGCGGCTTCGTGTGATGCTGCCATAGTGACCGCTTTCTCAAGCGTCAGCTCATTCTCCTCGAGCAGTCGCTTTTGTGTATCTTCTTTTAATAATCCACACACAAATTTATCTCTTAGCGCATCTGTTAGTCCCGTTCCAAACTGACAGTACTTTGCTAGCTTACGCAATTCCATTAAATATTCAGCATTGCTTTCATCTTTCAGCTGCTTTCTGCTGTAAAATTTAAATCGTTCCGCTAGCATCAGCGGCGTGGGGTTTAGATGATTTCTCAGGACAGTAACAATCTCCTCGAACGTCTTCTCCGCCGGTTCATCTGGTGATAAAAGGTGTTTCAATTGCCCATATGTCTTCGCACCCATTAAGTTTAATAAAGTTAGTGCTTTCTCATCATCTGGGATTTTATTTGCTTTACAATAATTTTGTATGCGTTCTACATACGTGGCCCAATCTTCGATGTTGCTATCAAAGGTATTAATGTTCCCATGTTTAGGCATCGTTGCAATTTTTTTTTTTAGTGATTTCCCTTTTTCCAAGATGGCGGCTTCCCGCTCTTGTCTTCGTCCTCCGCCTACAAAATGGCGGTTTCCCGCGCTTGGCGGTCTTTCCCGCGCTCGCCTTCTTCACCCGCTGGCTGCAATGGCGTTTGGCGTGCCGCTGCTGCTCCCCTTTCCCAGCGGTTAGTAACTCCCCCGATGCTGTCTCCGCTTCACCGCGGCTCCCTCGGGCATTCGCGCTTCCCCGATGTCGCGCCTCGCAGCCCTTCTTGCAGCCCGGTTATTAGCACCGGCTGCGTTCGCCTTCACCGCGGCTCTCGCGCCTTCAGTCGCCCCAGACGCTGCGCCTTTTTGGCCCGAATGCGGCCCGGCCCTTAGCACCAGCCGCGATCGATGTCCCCGCGCTGCGCCTTTCGGCCCGAATGCGGCCCGGCCCTTATCTCCGGTCGCGATCGATCTCACCGCCCTTATTCCTCCGTCTCCCCTCCCCGTCTGTACAGCCAACGCGGCCGACTTTCTGCTCGCGTCGCTGACCGGCTTACCCACCACCGAGGTAGAAGGAAGATAGCTGACTGCCGCTGATGGAGGCTTCGAGTTCAGGATATCTTCTGCACTCCGGGTTCTCGATGCCTGCTGTGCGACGTGTCTTCCAGCAGGGTGATGAGGGTGGATGCCTCTCTTCGACGCCCGTTCTGTGGACGAAGCCGCCGTGGATATAAACTGCCGCAGGGTAAGAATCGGACTCGTCGCCACTGTTAAGTCTGTGTGTTCTAGTTGTATTTAAGATTAATTACTGACACAGACTACAAGAATAACGTTTCAACAGGTCTTTACTAGTTAGAGGTCAGGACTATACTAACAGCAATATTACTACACAGTACTTATATACCGGTGGACCGGTATTACGTATACAGCAGCCAGAGAAAGTAGTACATCTCTTAAGGTGGAACAGGCTTAAGTTCTCTTAAGGTGGAACAGGTTACATACACCACAGTTGTGCCCATCCATGAACCAATCCCAGTGCCCAAACACACCTCTGACTGGGATATGAATGAGTACTGCTTTAAAAATCATGTGTACATGTTTGCTCCATATTGCAGTTTGACAGCGAATTCTGATGCAATCTCATTGTTATGAATTGCCATTTGTAAATGCAGCATTGTAGCAGACTGCTTTGCAGAGAACTAGATCACTTAGACTAGACAACACTGATAGCACTCAAGTGCTAAGTGACTGGTTACTTTTGGTTTACCTGATACTCACGGGAAGATGAGGTGAAGGATGAATTACAGGCCATATTTTGATCTTTTTATAGAAGGGAGAGGATGGTAGAATTTGTGCTTCTTAAAGTACTAGATGTCCATGCAGGAGATTAGGTGCTCAGCACCAGCTTCAAAAAATCCCAGCTGCAGAGTAAAGCTCCCCTTTCTAAATCCCAATAATTCTCATAAACTCTAACTTTGCACTAGTGTGATATAACTGAAATTTAACACAGCATTTTTTGTACAAATAGCAACTAAGTACAGGTGGTCATTAGTTGGGAGGAAGTGCTGGTAAAAGCTATTTTCTGCATTGTTGATTATATTTGAACAGAAAATGGTCATGTACACACAGTACACACAGTACTCTAATGTTGCACAAATATATTCATGCCATCACTCTCAACTTTAATGACACTAGTTTTATTTTTTCTCATGTTTTAGTTTAGTACTGTAATTATAGCCTAATCTCTCTAAGCCCATAATCTCCTGAGTTAAAATGTTGTTAACTGTTACAATCAGAAGTTAGGTTTATGTGAAGCTCCAATCTTTCCAGTCAAATGTTCAAATCAATGGCAAATCAACAACACCTAATTGGTACTCCTGGGGCTGGATTCTGTTCAACGTCCAGCTTCGTTTAGGTAATCTTATTGGTAGGATAGCAGTCTGTCACTGCATACTTAATGGAACTGAACTGGTGGAGTTTTTTTCTTATTCTGTCAGTAACAAGTGCTTAGTCTAAATTGAATTACTGTTATAGGAAAAGCAAACTCAAAACAAGACTAAGTTTATTTCTATTGAAAAAACACTGATCCATGATTGCTCGATCTCTGTAGCAGTGGAAAAGAGCTGGATTACAAAATCCTTCAGGCTCTGGGGACAAAGAACATTTGGGGCCCCTCTGCATCCTCGCGTGGACAGTATTTATATCATAACCAATCTACTGACTGCCTCGCCCCTTTCTGACAGTATTTTTAAATGCAAGAATATTTTGATATAGTATTTGGATTTACTGCATTATGGCGAATTTTACTAGGGACCTCGCATTTGCACGTAGCCCCGGGCACAGACCCCATAGGCATATGCGTTAATCCACCCCTGCGGTGGAGCTTTCAAAAGACTGGGATAATTTTCTCTTTGTGAATCATTAATAGCCATCATTTAGTCTCTCTGCTTGAATGCCACTTAAAACATCACAGAAGTGCAATGGGAGAAGAACAAAGAATTCATTCACCTGTGAAATTTAAATTTCACAACACTCTGCAAGATGAAGCTGCAGCAATTTAAATGGAAGCTGTAATTAGTGAATATAATTTGTCAGCTCTTTCCTGCATTTGCAAATATGTTCACTTTCTTAGGAACAGCTCTACAAATAAACCAAAAATTGAGGCCTGTGCGATGTCTGTCATCTGGCTCTTAAACGACCCTATTACATAGAATTACATCATATTCCAGCAAATGACATAACCCAGTCACTGCCTCCCTAGTGAAATGAAGCCTAGGAAGGTAGTTGTCCTCAGACATTCCCACACAGATGTAAGTGAGGAAGAGTGGGTAGAGGCAGACCACTTCTACTGCAAGAACCTGACTCACATCTATCCTCTCCTTCCACTTCCAAAAAATTTCAACTATAGTGGAACACGCATGACAATTCCTATATTCAGAATTCAGAATTTAGATTATAGCAATCAAATATATAGCTTACATAATCTTTAAAGGAATTCCAGGGATTTAAATTGCCAGACCCTCCTCCTGTGCAGATGTGCTCTCTCGTGTTGTGTACTGCCTTCTTCTGCTATACACTTCCTTATCCTGCAACCAGAAATGATTGGACTGTTTTTTTTGTCCGTTATGCCTTGATTCAGGGCTCAGAAAAGGCGTAACAGGTCAGGAAATTAGGCAGCAAGGAACCCTACTGGATTTCACGGAGGACCAGACCCACCTCTTTTACTGGTTGGGCCTGAGGTGGACATTTGAAGCTCTCCTCCAAAGCAGGGGACACTTCATTAAGCTAATCAAAGTGGGACGGGGAGATCTCCAGCACACCCAGTAACCTGTGGGAAGGGGCTCTCAATGTGTACCTTAAGTTGGGAGAGCCTTTACAAAACGCACAGCTGTTGAAATTTGTTTGTGGCCTTTCTGAGGTCAATTTGGTAAGTTTTGATGGACAGCTGCACCATCTACTGCAAAAATATCTGCAGCAACCTTACAGGATAGGTCTGGCACATGTAGGGACAGTCACAGCTAGCTGTGACCTGAAACTTGACTCCGCCTCCTTGCAGACATGCTGCAATTCTGACCTATGGGATCATAGTGTGGAGTGGCACAGAGGGCAACCCCCTTGCAACTCATGGAACACTACATCGTCATATGGGGGTCAGGTAATGCTTCCACCTGGAATTTCCCTTAGTTTTCATTTTAATTTTCACCTGTTACTTCTTAATCCCTTGCCTTTTCAACCTTAATAAAGGCTACTAATGGCTTGTGATGCCTTTTTAAGGCTCTGCAAAAACTTGGTGAACTCCCCCACCCCCACCCCATCACCAATTGTTACACTGTTATTCCCCTTTAATTTTCCCCATCCCTTTAAATTCCACTTTTGTCTCCCGCCATTAGTGTATTTCCTAGATCCATCTTGAGTTTGCATTTGGAATTGCAAAAAATTATTCAAATGATCTTGGACCAGGAAATTAAATGCTATTTGCACTTGATTATTCAGGATAAGCACCAGTTCTAAACTGCCTTAGACTTATAAATGAACATCACCCCATAGTATCAAGATGTTGGAAATCTGGATGCTCTAGTAAGGATCAAGCATAGACATGATAGGCCAAATGGCCTCCTTCTTGTAAAATTCTGTTTTTATATTAACACCCTAGCTGTCCATTAAGTTAGCTCAGTAAGAAATATAATCATCTTTTCATTTCTACACTTGAGGTGAATCTCTCTTGAGCAACAATAAATTTTCATCTAGCAAAACATGTAATGTTAAATGCCTGTAATGTTCAATGAAAATTAACAAATTACCTCATACAATTATATGGGGAAAGAGTGCTGGATAAAGAAAATATGAAGACTTTTTACATGGGTTAATAAATGTACATTTGGAAATGATACATGTTGCTAAACATTGTACATATACAGGTAGACTATCCTTTATCCGAAAACCTCGGGACCAGCCGAGTTTCGGATAAAGGAGAATTTCGGATTTCGGAAGGTGGGTCGGCGGGGGTCCGTGGGGGGGTCGGCGGGGGGTCGTGCGCACGACTTACGCTGACGCTCAGCGTAATTAGTCGGGGTCGGCGGGGGTCGGGGCCGGCGGGGTACGCGGGGGGGGGTCGGCGGTTGTCGGGGCTGGCGGGGTCCGCGGGGGGGTCGGCGGTTGTCGGGGCCGGCGGGGTCCGCGGGGGGGTCGGCGGTTGTCGGGGCCGGCGGGGTCCGCGGGGGGGTCGGCGGCTGGCGGGGTCCGCGGGGGGGGTCGGCGGTTGTCGGGGCTGGAGGGGTCGGCGGTTGTCGGGGCTGGCGGGGTCCGCGGCGGGGTCGGCGGTTGTCGGGGCTGGCGGGGTCCGCGGGGGCGTCGGCGGTTGGCGGGGTCGGCGGTTGTCGGGGCCGGCGGGGTCCGCGGGGGGGGGGGTCGGCGGTTGGCGGGGTCGGCGGCTGGCGGGGGGTCGTGCGCACGACTTACCCTTTATCCAAACTTCCGCAACCGGAGCCCTCTAAAAACTGAAGGTTTTTTCGTTCAGCGTAAGTCGTACGCACGACTTACGCTGAACGAAAAAACCTTCGGTTTTTAGAGGGTTTCGGTTTTCGGAAGTCCGGATAAAGGGTAGTCTACCTGTATATACTTCACAGTTTAATTATGAAGAATATCCAGCCTGATGAAATTTTTAGTCAAGTAATTAGTATTCCATAAAGTGGCATATGGTAGAGTCAGGACAGTTATAATAATGTAATTGAGAACAGTTTGATTAATGCATTCAAACTCAGAAGAGACCTATTTACATTATAAAGAATTTTTATCATTAAAAATACATTGGGAAAAGTGACATGACATTTAAAATCTCTGAGACAAGCTCATTTGGATCGTCCTCTTTGATGATTTTAATTGTGTATTTTTCCCTTTAATGATGTGGGCATGATAGAATTGGATGCTTCAAGTAATCCAAGTACTGAATTAGTTCAATAGTCTAGACTGACCTGATGTTTGACTTGCCATAGCAACCTACATCCTAGCTCCACAGTAGAGTGGAAAAGAAAGCTTAAATCTCATTGCACAAAATCATTTGATTGTTTCTAAGCAGCATTTTTACTTTTATATGTAATATTGATGTTATTCACCCAGTTCAATTGTGTCCAAGAACAAAGCCTGTAAATAAGGTTTATATAAAGGTCTGTCAAGGACAAATAGTGGTGCCATGCCTTAACTAATCTGATTCCTTAATTAGATCTATCTTTGGCTTTTAACTGTGACATTCTGATCCTGCCCATATGGATCTTATGCACTGAAATCCATCCCATAACACATTTAAAGTTTTGGCATAAGGACATTTTTACCATTCTTATTTTTTTAAATGCTTATAATCGTATGCAGTTTGTTCTGTCTGAGGATAGGCCAGTTTCTTGTTAATGCAATAACATAAAAAATGGATGGCAAAAGTAAGATTCAATGAACAAGGACTTAGAAATTAATCAGGTTTGATGCAGATACAGCAGGTGTTTACTACAAAACAAATTTTAAGTTTTTATTTTTTTTCTCCTGATATGGTACATGGCCACAGTGATCAGCTGTAAAGTATGCCTGCATAGGTTCTGTTAAAACCAAAAATGCTAGAAATACACAGCTGGTCACTCACCTTCTGTAAAGAGAAAAGACAGATTATAATGTTTCCGGCATACAAGATGTCATAATCTAGAAAGGGAAGAAAGAACGCATTTTTACATAGAATTTATATAGCACCTTTCACAGCCTCAGGACGTCGCAAAGCACTTCACAGCCAATGAATAATCTGTCATTTCTCTTTACAGATTCTAACTAACCTGCTGTTTATTTCTAGTATTTCCCATTTTTATTTCACATTTCCAGCATTTGCAGTTTTTAGATTCTCAGTTCGGAAGACATTACAGAACAAAGAAGGAATGGGAAACACTTTTATATCATCTAACAATCTACTGCTTTTGTAAGCGAGTTGCAGATCATTCTACCCATTAACTTCCTTTCTGATTGGAGTATCTGTCATATGTCATTCTTTTATCCACCGCGCCCTTTTTTCTGATTGTGTTAATATGCTTGTTTATCTTTCAATTTTGAGTTATCAAAAAGGCTCTGCCCAAAATGTCAACCTGCCTTTTTCCACACAGCTGATTGACCTGGTACAAATTTCCAACCTTTTAAGTGTTTGCTTCAGATTGTCAGCATTTGCAGTATTTTGCTTTTTATTTGCATTGCTTTTGTAGCTATTTATTGCATCACTTTGTTGGCCATAACATCTCCTCCGTACATGTGTGACCCTGCGTTGTGTACTAATTGGTCATTGTATGCTGTAATATTCAGTATAGTTTGTTTACAGAATTCCAGTTTAATAAGAGTCTGGTTTGGTGCCACTTTGTAGTAAGGCCTGTGTGTTAAGTTAATTATGTTATACTAGCTGGAGTGTCTGGCAGTGTCGAGGGTTTTTTGAGGGCATGTTGTTGTTGGAAGAGAGAGAGACTGGGGGAGAAGAGAGAGACTGGGGGGAGAAGAGAGAGACTGGGGGGGAGAGAGCGACTGGGGGGAAGAGAGAGAAAGAGAGAGAGACGGGGGGAAGAGAGAGAGAGACTGGGGGGAAGAGAAAGAAAGAGAGAGAGACGGGGGAAGAGAGAGAGAGAGAGACGGGGGAAGAGAAAGAGAGAGAGACGGGGGAAGAGAGAGAGAGAGAGAGAGAGAGACTGGGGGGAAGAGAGAGAGAGAGACGAGGGAGTGAGAGAGAGAGAGACTGGGGGGAGAAGAGAGAGCCGGGGGGGGGAGAAGAGAGAGACCGGGGGGAAGAGAGAGACGGGGGGGGGAAGAGAGAGAGAGAGAGAGAGAGACTGGGGGGAGAAGAGAGAGACGGGGGGGAAGAGAGAGAGAGAGAGAGTGCTGGATTTAGTTCGGGATTAGCCTGGAGAGGGGGGGAAGGAGCGCCTCAGGCCTGGCCCGATGGACCCCTGCGAAGGAAGGAAGGAAGAAGGCGAGCTCTCCCTCCCTCTCCCACCCCCTCACTCTTTCCCTCCCTCACCCTCTCTCTCTCCCTCCCCCTGTCTCTCCCTGCTTTACTCTCTCTCCCTCCCTCCCCTCTCCTCTCCCTCCCTGCCCCTCTCCTCACCCTCCCTCCCCCTCTCCTCCCCCCTCCCTCCCTCCCCCCTCTCCTCACCCTCCCTCCCCCTCTCCTCCCCCTCTCCTCTCCCTCCCTCCCCCTCGCTCTCCCTCCCACCCCCCTCCCTCCCCCTCTCTCTCCCTCCCCCTCTCTCTCCCTCCCCCTCTCTCACTCCCCGCTCTCTCTCCCTCCCTGCTCTCTCTCCCTCCCCCTGCTTTACTCTCTCTCCCTCCCTCCCTCCCCCTCTCCTCTCCCTCCCTCCCCTCTCCTCACCCTCCCTCCCCCTCTCCTCTCCCTCCCTCCCCCTCTCTCTCCCTCCCTCCCCCCCTCTCCCTCCCCCCTCTCTCCCTCCCCCTCTCTCGCTCCCCGCTCTCCCTCCCCGCTCTCTCTCCCTCCCCATGCTTTACTCTCTCTCCCTCCCT